>NC_134858.1:105803150-106123650 GCF_049852395.1 Peromyscus maniculatus bairdii | reverse complement strand
TAACAGGCCAGACAGGTACCTAGTCAATGCAGACAGAGCTGGCACCTTCACAGCAGACCCTAAAGCTAATCTACATTCACTAGCTTTTCACCATGATTCATAAAGGCTGTCGCCTTGAAAAACAAAACAATTCCCCCTCTGCTAAAAGAGAATCATCAGTCACTACCTACTGACTGGAATGTCTGTCTCCCAAATGCCCAAGTTAGGTCCTCCAGTTGTCAGTCAAGAGGAGGCCCCTTGTGGATGATGGAGACGAAGTAAAGGAAGTGCTCTTGCAGGCAGAAGCCCTCAGAATATCCAACACCAAGACATGCATCTTAACTAAGGTGTGGGGGTGCAGCCCTCTCCTTGCAATGTAGATGAAGACTTAGCCTAAAGGACGGGGGAGGAACAAGCCCACAAGTTTCAGTAGTAACATGAACAGGACCTCTTAATGCCTAAGTGAGGAGAGGGGACTGCTCTGGACCCTGAACAAGCCTCTGGGAGCTCATGTGGGCAGCATGTTCCAGAGAAGTGATCTGATGCCAGGGGTGAAAAGTTTACTGTCCCATCTAAAAAACTTCCCTATGGGGTTGGAGATATGGCTTAGCAGTTAAGAGCACTGCCTGCTCTTCCAGAGGTCCTGAATTCAATTCCAAGCAACCACATGGTGGCTCACAAGCCCCTGTAATGGGATCTGATGCCCTCTTCTGTATTGCAGGTATACATGTAGATAGAGCACTCATATACATCTTTAAAAAAACAAAAACAAAACGAAAAACAAAAACCTTCCTTATGGCTAGGGATGTAGCTTGGTTAGTAGAGTCTATGTTTGGCATGCAAGAAAGCCCCAAGTTCTCTCCTCAATACTACGTAAACCAGGCATGGCCGTAAATGCCTGTAATCCCAGCACTAGGGAGGCGGGGACAGGAGGAACAGAAATTTAAGACGGTACCATTTGCAACCCTCCCCACAAGCAATGTAGGAGGTTCCAATTTCTCCACATCCCTGTGAACATCTCTATGTCTATCTGTCTCTATCGATGTAAATATACACAGAAAACTCCATATATCTGTATCTATAGAGAGATACATAGAAAGCTTTCAACAACAGGGGTGGAGGATGGCCAGTGTTCGTGGACCACTCCTACAGGTACAGCCTCCCTTACATGTTCATCACAACCTGATGAATGGAGAAAACAAAAGATGGTGTATCTATAGGATGAAATATTCAGAAAGGAACACATGGTTGGGCATGGTGGCACACTCCTGTGATCCCAGCATTTGAGAGGTAAAGATAGGAGATTACCATGTTTGAGACAAGCCTAGTCTACATGTGAATTCTATGCCAGCCAAAGTACATAGTGAAGCTTGTCTAACAACAAAACAGTACTGACAACATGGATGTGTGTGTGTGTGTGTGTGTGCGCGCGCGCGCGCGCATATCTATCTATCTATCTATCTATCTATCTATCTATCTATCTATCTATCTACCTACCTACCTACCTACCTACCTATCTATCTATCTAGAGACAAGGTCTTACTACTTATCACTGACTGACCAGGAACTCTATGTAAACCAGGCTAGCCTTGAACTCACAGAAATCTGCCTGCTTTTGCCTTCCAAGTGCTGGGATTAAAGTCATGTGTCACCACACCTGCCAACTTTTTTTTTAATATATGCCTGTGTACGCCATGTATGTGGAGGTGCCTGCAGAGACCAGAAGACATTGAAAGCCCCAAAGTTGGAGTTAAAAGCAGTTGTAAGGGTGCTGGGAACTGAACTTGGGTCCTCCTGAAGTGCAGGAAGCATTCTTAACCCCACTTTTTTTTCTCCCCCAAGGTCTCACTATGTAGCCCAGGCTAATCTGAAATTTGTTACTCAGCACAGGCTGTGTTCAAACATGCAATGATCCTCCTGCCTCAGCTTGGTGAGTGGTGTGATTACAATCGGCTTCGATTATCAACTTCAATTATACTCAACTCATTAAAAATTAACTAATGCCTGCATGGAATATCAAGAGACACAATCCTGCCCAGCAGCAGTGGCGCACGCCTTTAATCCCAGCACTGGGGAGCAGAGGCAGGCAGATTTCTGTGAGTTTGAGGCCAGCCTGGTCTTCAGAGCAAGTTCCAGGATAGCCAATGCTGTAAAACCCTGTCTTGAAAAACCAAGAGAGAGAGAGAGAGAGAGAGAGAGAGAGAGAGAAGAAAGAGAAACAATCTTGAGAAAAATAATACCCAATGTAAATCTTAGGAGCAAGAAAAAGATATCAGATTCTCAGTGTGAACAAAACCCACTAGGGTACTCTAGTTTATATGAACTATCACTACTCCATGCTCAGACATCCTATAGGTAAGAAAGTAACTAATCAGTGCAATTCAACTTATGACTTCTGAGCATGAGACTTAAAAGAAAGCTAAATGACCTATGGCCATGAGCACAGGGTGTCCCTGCTTCTGAAGGACTGACAGAGCTCCCATCTCTCTTAGCTGGGTTTAGCCATACTCAGAAGGAACTCACTGGGGTGGTGGGACATACCTGTGGGAGTGGCCCCACGAACACCAGCCAGCCCTACCCCACCACCACCCTGCTGTTGAGAACTGCTTTCTCACCACGTGTCAGGACTCCACCACTGTCCTGTGTGTGTGGCATTAGGATGCAGCATGTGCCAACAGCTCTGCATGCTGTCCTCTTACCTCTCTGAGGTCTCAAAGGACAGGCTGGCTTTCTCCTCCTTGTGGTCACTCCCACTGCCTGAGCGATGCAGGCTCCGGCGGGAGTGTTTCCGTCGAGGTTGCTCCCGTTCTGGTGTGTCATCTTGCTCTACGGTCTCACTCTCCACGTAAGGGTAGGCTACCAAGTTGATATAACCATCACTGTCTCCCTCAAAACAGACAGAAACCACGCCTGTTGGAGAAAAAGCAGCTGATTAACAAATATCAACACTGGTGGGGTCCGTATCTGCTCCTGCTTCTCCCCACAGCACATGGACAGCACCTGTCCTGACCCAGCTGTGAATCAACAGGGATAATAGCCAGCAGACATCCATTTTGCAAAGACAGACAGCCATCTTCACCCTCAATCTGCTGCTTACCTTTGAGGATAAATCTCTAATTATTTTCTATTCTTACTTCTCCCTTCGGCTTTCAGTGAATGATTTCTGTACCACTCACAAAGAATCTTCTCCAGGTGCCATCAAACCAGACAAATATGACACTCTAGGGGACAGGGACATGGCTCAGCAGTCAAGAGCATTTGTTGCTCCTGCAGAGGATCCAGGCTCAGTTCCCGCACGGTGGCTCACAACTGTCTGTTAACTCTGGCTCCAGGGGATCGGATGCCCTCGTCTGGCTCCACAGGCACCAGGGATGCAGGTGGTACACAGACATACCGCAAACACTCATGCACATAACATAAAATGAAACTTTTTTCAAAGGCAAAAAGGCAAAGGCAGGTAGATCTCTGTGAATTCGAGGCTGGCTTGGTCTACAGAGTGAGTTCTAGAACAGCCATGACCACACAAAGAAATCCCGTCTCAAAAGGAAAAAAAAATTTTTTCAGAAGATACTTTATGAAACAAATGTAACCCTCCTTCTTTTCAACAGCTTTGAGATGATCCCATCTCATGTCAGTGACATCACTGCATCTGTTTTCCTTCTGCCTGACATGTCATTCAAAGAAACAAACGGTCTAGTCCATTAACATTTGATAAACTCAGACAAAAAATTTTCATTACTTATCCTATGTAAAACAAGTAGTTCCTTTTATTTTTTTTAAGAGATTTATTTATTTGTTATGTATATAACATTCTGCCTGCATGTATGCCTGCACGCCAGGAGAGGGCACCAGATCTCATTACAGATGGTTGTGAGCCATCATGTGGTTGCTGGGAATTGAACTCAGAACCTCTGGAAGAACAGCCAGTGTTCTTAACCTCTGAGCCATCTCTCCAGCCCAAGTAGTTCCTTTTAAAAAGTAGATTCAGTAGTCTCCCTTTTTATCTTATCATATCCAACAAACTATCTCCAAGACAGTGCTCATATCAAGTCCTTTCGTCCCATACTGAGCACAGTGCTTTCCTAGCTTCCCATACACAGCTTCTACCCTGGAATCTCCAAGGGGAAATGCCTTCCTCTATTTCCCTACTATATCCCATGGACAAATTTGTTCTCTCCATTTGTTTATTTTTGTTGGGTAGCCCAGGTGGACCTCAAACTCACTATGAAGTGGATGATGACCTTAAACTGTTCTTCTTCCTGCATCAACTTTCCAAGTGCTAGGGTTACAGGTGTGCTCGACCACGTCTTTAACCTCACCATGTAACCCTGGCCTCTTCCAAATCACAGATCACAGAGACCCACCTGCTTCTGCCTCCCAGGTGCTAGTATCAAAGGTGTGCGCCACCACAGCCAGCTTCTACTCTCACTTTTAGTGTGCACAAGTGTTTCGCCTGCATGTACGCAGGTGTTGCACACAAAGCCAGGCAAGGACATCAGATCCCTGGAACTGGAGTTACAAGTGGTCGAGAGCCTTCATGTAAAGAACAGGAACCAAACCTGGGTTCTTAGCAAGAACAGGAAGTACTCTTAACTGCTAAGCCAATTCTCTAGCTCCTGTTCTATTTGTCAACCAAATTAGTTTGTTCCAGATGATTACCAAAAGAGATAAAACAGAAACAATACCCAGAAATCTAATCAAGAAGTTTTTTAAAAACGAAAAACCAACAATAAAGCAACTCTCTGTCTAATTTCCATATCGCACCTAGGGTCCACCCAGGACACTCTACTTTTACCCTCTTGCTGTGTACAACCGGCTCTGTAGTCTGTAATGAGCGAAGAGATGCGCTTACAAACATGTCAATATGCCAGACCAAGAGTGTTCTCGTCCACTCATTTCCTTCTCTAGGCCAGCACTGCACCAGTCTCTGGGGCCTATTAGAAGAAAACTCCTTCCAAATCACAGGAATGGATTATTTCCTCTTCACATCGTACATATTGCTCAAACTCTTGCCTCAGAGGGTTTCCCATGCACAACCTGTCTGTGTATATTACATGACTGTCTCTCTGGCAAGCTGTCACCACTGTCTTTGGAACTGGGTCAAGGTTGAACACCCTCCGGTGCAGTCTTACCTCTGGGAGTTCCCGCACACTCGACCCTTGACTGTTCCCAGCACTGTCACACACTTCCAGAGAAGAACCATTCTATCAGCCTCTATTTTCCCATCTTGATTTATTCTTTGGGTGGCTAGAATATATCTTCAAGGAATTCCCTAAGAAAATTCTGCGACATCAATTCTCTGAATCCTTTGTTCAAGTAATAGTTTAGCTGAAGAAAGAGTTCTATGCTCACTGAAAATGCAATTTTATGTTTTCCTTTCCAACTCAGATGTATCTGCACAGGCTAGAACTCCCAGCAAAGTGCTGACTAGGAATGGAGGGGTGGAGACAAGCTTGTCTCAGTCCTTGGTATCAAGGGAGGTGTTGTTTCATCACTGTGTACAAAGGTAGCCACAGATGCCTCCATCATGAGAAACACACTTCCTTCCATATCTATCTTTAGCTTTTGCTTTTGACAAGTAAATAAACATATACAAAACAATTATAGATTGCAAGAAGTGAAGAAACTAGATGAGGGTCTGTAACTGCAAATGAAGATACCTCCAGAGCACAGCATTTAGCACATTTAGCATTGAGGGATGTTCTAGAAGAGCTGTGGACAAGAGGAAACACAATCCCAAGTACAAGTAAACACAGGGTAAAAACAAAACACCTCCATAAAAACCCAAGCCAGAGCTCTCTAAAAACTGCCTTGACTCTTTTTACCAATCAAAAAACAGGCTCTGGAGATCAGTGGGTAGAATGCTTCCTAGCATTCTCAAAAAACAAAGGAATAGAAATAGGATTCAGTGGTGGAGTGCTTGCCTAGTCATTCACAGCCCGAGGATCACTCCCCAGTACTGTAAAAAACAAAACAAAACAGAAAAGGTAAACACAGAATTGCCATAAAATCTTAAGTATGAACATCAGAACTGAACAGAGGACTCAGAGCTTTGTACGCAGCGGCATTAGTCACAACAGCCAAAAGAAGGAAGCAACATGAATGTTACTAACCCGCCATTCTTTAATTTTTATTTTATGTATGTATGTGTTTGTGCCTGAGTGCATGTTCATGCACCACATGCATGCAGTACCCACAGATGTCAGATCTTCTGAAACTGGAGTTACAGATGTTTATAGCCTCCTCGTGGGTGCTGGGAATTGAACCTGGGTCCTCTAAAAGAGCAACAAGTGCCGGCGGTGGTGGCGCACGCCTTTAATCCCAGCACTCGGGAGGCAGAGCCAGGCGGATCTCTGTGAGTTCGAGGCCAGCCTGGGCTACCAAGTGAGTTCCAGGAAAGGCGCAAAGCTACACAAGAGAAACCCTGTCTCGAAAAAAAAAAAAAAGAGCAACAAGCACTCTTAACCACCAAGCCATCTCTCCAGCTCTTATTAAAACATTTTAAGAGGGCCTGCAATGGCTCAGTGGGTAAAGGAACCTGTGGTCAGTCTGATGGCATGAGTGCATCCCTGGAGCCCACACAGTGGCAGGAGAGAAGCCATTCCTGAAAGCAAGCCGCCCTCTGTCTTCTGCATGTATACCATGGTACATGAGTTTTGTTTTGCTTTTAAATTCTGTTTTATTTGTGGCCCTGGGAATCTAACCTAGGACCTCACTCACGTTACACAAGCACTCTACCACTGAGCTACAACTCTAGCCCCATGTGCAACTCACACACATACTGTGGAATAGATGGACCGTAAATACACACTAAGTAAAATTAGCCAGGTACAAAATGACAGAAAGTGTGCAATTTCATTTCTATGAAATAGCTACATTATTCTGTAGATAAAGAAAGTAGACTCAAGGTTACCAGGGCTCAGTTACAGGCAGAACAGGGAGGTTTTTATTTAGTATGTTCTGAGAGTATTTGTTTCACAATGAACAGTTGTTATAGCTACACAACCTTGTGAATGTAATTAATGCCATTAAATTATACATTAAAATGGTAAACTTTATATTATGTGTTTTCCCATAATAGTTTTTCAGAGTTAAAGAATCAAAAGTCAGCCAGGTGGTAGTGGCAAACACCTTTAATCCCAGCACTCGAGAGGCAGAAGCAGATAGATCTCTGTGAGTTCAAGGCTAGCCTGGTCTACAGAATAAGTTCCCAGACAGCCAGGGCTACACAGAGAAATCCTGTCTCAAAAAACCAAAAGAAAAAAGAAAAAGAAAAAAAAAATCAAAATCAAAACTCAACTCTTACTTGGCTTGCTCTAAATTGAAATTTCCCTAAATAAAATATGTTAACATGATTAAAATCATAATTGTTTAATTTTTGAAAGACATATTCACTTTTATGTGTATGAATGTTTTGACTACATGTATTTATGTATTTAAGTACACCCAATGCATGCAGTACTTAAAAGAGTAACATTAAATCCCCTGGAACTGGAGTTACAGGCAGTTGTGAGCTGCCATGTGGAAGCTGGGAACCAAATCTAGGTGTCTGCAAGAGCAGCCCATGCTCATACTCACTAAGCCATCTCTCCAGCCTATAATTTTAAACAATATTACAAGGACTGGAAGAGATAGCTTAGCAATTAAGTGTCTACTGTACATCAGGAGGATCAAAGTTCAGATCTCAGCACCCACATAACAAGCCTGGAGTCCCACAAACAGGAGTCCCACAAACACCTATTAGTTCAGAGATACACAACACCCATTGGTAAGCACACACACACACACACACACACACACACACACACACTGGTATGCATATACATATACAAACACACACACTCCTGTAACGACGAGAGCCTCAATGGTCTATATCTATCAATTTATTAAGGGGTTCTATGGGGAAAACAGACTCACTGATACAGGATAAGGTAAATCTAGTTGCAGAGTCCTTGGAAAGCTGGGGACCAATCACACACTGCTTTGTGACACCTTCATCACCCAAAGAGAGCACATCCCCCTTTCTCCTGCCTGATATCTGGTCTGGTATCTAGCCTGATAGAGGCAGTGCTTAAAAGGGAGGAGAAAGGGGGTCGAGCTCTCTTGGGTGGTGAAGACTGATCAGGTGGTGTGGAGCAGCGTACCCTGTCTGTCAGCACACCTCCATGTCCCACCATGATGATAAAGGACTGAACCTCTGAAACTGTGAGTCATCCCCAGTTAAATGCTTTCCGTTATAAGAGTTGCAGTGGCCATGGTCTCTTCACAGTAATAGAACACCGACTAAGACAACTGGATAGGCCAAGTATAGTGATACACGCCTTTGATCCTGGCATTCAGGAGGCAGAGGCAGGTGGATCTCTGTGAGTTCAAGGTCAGCCTGGCCTACATAGTGAATTCTAGGACATTTAGAGCTACATAACAAATAACAGAACCCTCTCTTAAAAAAAAAAGAAAGAAAAAAGAAAAAATGGGCCAGAGAGTAATTAATATACATACAGAATACAAAGATCAGATTCTAAGAGGAAGAGAGACAGCTCAGTGTTAAGAGCACTGACTGATGTTACAGAGACCCGGGTTCAATTCCCAGGCAGCCCAGTGTCTAATCATGCCAAGATTTAAATAAATAAATTATTAATAAATCAGATGCTAAAGTGGCCTGACTCCAATAGTCACAGAGTTCTTTCTGTTTGATAAAATTAGCTCTTACCTTTTTTTTTTTTCCCAAGACAGGGTTTCTCTGAAGCTTTGGTGCCTGTCCTGGAATTCGTTCTGTAGTCCAGGTTGGCCTCGACCTCACAGAGATCTCCTGCCTCTGCTTCCTGAGTGCTGGGATTAAAGGTATGTGCCACTACTACCCAGCTAAAATTAGCTCTCATCTTAAAACAGTTTCACATGTTAAAACTTCAGAGCATCAGAATATTCCATAAACACAATATTCCATAAACACATTTCTCCAGCACACAGACACAGCACCGCACCATGCCCTTGCCAGCTGTCCAATTACTTTAAAGCCTGGAAAGTACCCCTGTATCCTCCCCAGGGACCAAAGACTGTCCCTTTCCCCCCAGATTTGTGTGGCAAACAGGGACTCCTTGACAACAGCCTTTCTCTGTCAATGGTGGTCTTGCTGTGACTCTTTCTCAGCTTTACTATCAATTAAATCAATTTTCACAATCTAAAAACCTTCCTGAGAATTTCAGTTTCTAATCTTGCCTAACAGAATTGAGATAACAGAGAACTACCAACACATCACAGGGCAAACAAGACAAGGACAACTGAGCCCAAAGCCTGTCAAAGATTGCTAGGCTCACAGAAAGGACCATTGACTGACCTTTGTACTCAGGGGTGAATTCCTTCATTTCAGGAGGGAGAGACTCATAGAAGCGCTGTTCCCGGGAGATGAGAGGTTTGCACACGGTGTGATCGTCGTACCGCATCATGCTGCTGTGTCCGCCCACCTGATGGATGAAGGGCTCCAGGAGGACTCCTCGGTCTCCGGCCCGACTTGCGTTCTTGCCATACTGCCCCACTTCCATGGTTTGACAAACACACATTGCGTTGGGGGCCGTTTGCACACTGATGGCAGACGATGCAGCTCATGGACCACAAAAGGAGAGCTAGGTTGATCCTGGCTAGTGGGAGGCCAATGGTCAGAGTCCGCTTAGCTTATTGTTCTGTTCTAGAAAGAAGACAGAAATCAAGAAAAGGAATCAAAACATCTGGCGAGTCAGTGTCCCTGCTGTGTCTCATCATGCCACTACCGGAAGGTAACAGGCAGCTGGGAAACTTCCTTAAGGGATGCAGCTGTGGTCTCCTCCAGCCACTATTCTGAGTGGACAAGCTCTCCTACAACTCCAAGTACTCTGAGACTTTTACCTCAGAGATACAGCATGTCACAGCCATCAAGATGACAACACACCCAGTTGGTAACCTTCAAAGAGGAGAGGATCAGAAAACAGTCACAGCCATAGCTCTGTTCAGGGTCTCATCCTGACTCGAGGGAAGCGTCTGGGTTTTGTCTGCATTCTACCCATTAAGTGCACAACTCAGTGGCATTAAATGCATCCACACTGCTGCACGACCACTGCCATCATCCATCCATCTACAGAGCATGGGCGTCCATCAGCCACACTGAAATTCTGAGCCAGCTTTATTTTTATGTTTATTTTCCTAGGAAAGAGTTTCCCCACATCACCCAAGATAGCCCTAAACTTTCTCTTCTCAAGAGAAGAGTTTTTACCTCAAACACCAGATCATGCTAGTTTCAAAACTTCTCTGCTGAAGGTACAAAGGAAAAGTCTTCCTGACAGGTTGTAAAAATCATTTAAAATAATTTTTGTTTGTTTTTTTCCGGGGGTGGAGGGTGTCCTCTCTGTGTAGCTCTGGCTGTCTTGGAACTAGCTCTGTAGATCAGCCTAGTCTGGAATTCAGAAATCTGTCTGCCTCTACCTCCCCAGTGCTAAAATTTAAAGGTATGCACCACCACACCTGATAGTTTAAAAAAATTTTTTTAAATATTTTATTTGCCAGGCAGTGGTGGCACACGCCTTTAATCCCAGCATTTGGGAGGCAGAAGCAGGTGGATCTCTGAGTTCAAAGTTTGAGGACAGCCTGGTCTACAGAGTGAGATCGAGGACAGGCACCAAAACTACACAGAGAAACCCTGTTCAGGGAAAAAAAAAAAAAAAAAAAAAAAAAAAAAAAAAAAAAATTTTTTTTTTTGCTTTCCCCCAAAGGAATTCGGATTTCAGATTCTTCTACTTTAAATCTGGGGCTGTTGATCTATGGCCATGTCTAGTACCAGCATCTTCCTTACCACTGTACCAACCACTGGAACAGAGTTCTCTGTACTTGACTAGCTTCTCTCTAAAGTTAGTTTTTCTTTCCCTCAAGAAAGTGAAAATCCAGGGCTGGAGAGCTGGCTCAGAGGTTAAGAGCACTGGCTGCTCTTAAAGAGGACCTGGGTTCAATTCCCAGCAACCACATGGCAGCTCACAACTGTCTGTAACTCCAGTTCCAGGGGATCAGGTTCCCTCACACAGCCATAAATGTAGGCAAAACACCAATGCACATAAAAATAAAATAAATTTTTTTAAAAAATTAAAATCGGGCTGGAGAGATGGCTCAGAGGTTAAGAGCATTGGCTGTTCTTGCAGAGGTCCTGAGTTCAATTCCCAGCATCCACATGGTGGCTCACAACCATCTGTAAAGAGATCTGGTGCCCTCTTCTGGCCTGCAGTCATACATGCAGACAGAACACTGTATACATAATAAATAAATATATATATATTTTTTTAAAAAAAGGTATGTGTGCATAATAAAATGTAAAAGTTCCTTTAAAAAAGTTAAAATCCTTTCCACTTAATACCAAACTTTCTTTTTTTTTTTTTTTATAAAGATTTATTTATTTATTATGTATACAGTGTTCTGTTTACATGTATCCCTGCATGTCAGAAGAGGGCACCAGATCTCATTACAGATGGTTGTGAGCCACCATGTGGTTGCTGGGAATTGAACTCAGGACCTCTGCAAGAACAGCCAGTGCTCTTAACCTCTGAGCCATCTCTCCAGCCCAAATTTTCTTTTTTTTTAAAAAATGCTCTTACTCTTTTTCACACACTACATCCAAACCGAAGCTCTACACCCGCCACTCCTCCTAGCCCCTCCCTCACCTCCCCTTTCCCCCAGATCAACTCCTCCATTTTCCTTCAGAACAAGAGCTGGTCTCCTAGGGATAGCCACCAAATATGGCCTAACAAGGCACAGTAAGCCGGGGCACGAACCCTCCTATCAATATTGGATGAGGCACCCCCACCCCCCACCCCAGCAGGAGGAAAAGAGCCCCAGGCTAGAGTCGTGCTACTGTATCATGGTAAGAGCAGCTTACGAGTCCTAGGACATCACAGACCAGGCCCGCTTCTGTGCTGAGACCAGTCGTCTGCCACACAGAAGGGACAGCTGGTCTGTTCCGATCATCACCTCCGTCCCTGCCATTTACAGTAAAACAGCTGAAATCCTGTCAGTTTATGAACGGATTGTAGTCATGGACTTCCACTGTTCTGCCTCTGAGCTGATTATGTACCTTCAACTACAAAAGATACAACAGAGTCCATTTGTGCTGTGTTTGTTTTCAAACACTCTGAGTTTACATTTTAAGATAAACGCTAGGTGTGGTGTGGTGGCTTACACCTGCAATCCCACACTCAGGAGGCTGAGGCTGGAGATCACAGTCAACCTGGCCAGAGTCAAATTCTGCCTCCAAAAAAAACAAACAAGGCCAGGGGGTTAACCTCCACTAGGAGTTTAAGAAACCAGTCTGGACTGTATAAGACCTATTTTTGTTGGTTTTTTAAACAAACGAAGACTATCAGTACATATTATAGGAAAAGCACTGGTTCCCAAGAGGACTAAATGACCATCACAATCCTCTAGGACAGTGGTTCTCAACCTTCTTAATGCTGTGACCCTTTAACACTGTTCCTCATGTCTTAGTAACTCCCAACCACAAAATTCTTCTTTCTTTTTCTTTCTCTTTCTTCTTTCTTTCTTTCTTTCTTTTTTTACAAAATTCTTTTCATTGCTACTTCATAACTGTAATTTTCTAGTTATGAATCATAATGTAAATATGATATGCAAATGGTCTTAGGTGGCCGCCATGAAAGGGTCTTTAAACCCCTTAAATGGGTCGCAACCCACAGGTTGAGAACCACTGCTCTAGGGAGGTACGAAGAAACTTACATTTCTTTGGTTTATTTGTTTGTTTGTTTATTTATTTATTTTCTGTCTGGCCCTAAGCACTACTCTTCTCACCTTCCTGTTTCTGTCTGCTTTGGTATTTCCTCCTTGTCACCTCCTCTCTCAATTTTGCAGTCTCAAGACTCAGGCCTCTGTCAATTTTCACCCCACACCACACTCACACCCACCAGCCTATTACCATAGGAAAACTTCGCAGGAACAAAACCCAGCTCCTCGCTCACCTCTCCTCACTAGACCCCGTTACCTGCGGTCTGCCCATTCTCAACTCTGCTCTTACAGGTGCTCGCATCGAAACCTGACGGCTGTCCTCCTAGCCTTCCACGAGGACTCTTCTGGATCCACCCTCAGAGAACACGAGGCCTCAACGGCTTCGTACTTCCAATGCTCCAGTTCTGGTGTGATCAAGAGCTCTCATTTCTGACTGTTCTGACTGTACTGTGGCCTTCCAGATGTCTTGTTCTCCAAACAGCAACCCTAGCTATTACAGTAAAACAGGAGTAAGAACATGGGAGTTCTATATTGAAAATGCTGCAATTAGAGGTGGCAGCCCACTCTAATTCCAGCACTTGGGAGGCAGAGGCAGGTAGATCTCTGAGTTCAAGGCCAGCCTGGTCTACACAGTGAGTTCCTGGACAGCCAGGACTTTTACAAAGAGAAACCCTGTCTCCAAACAAACAAACAAACAAACAAACAAACAAACAAAAAACTCATCTCAAAACAAAACACAAAAGAAAAAAAGAAAGAAAATGCTGCAATGGTCTCCATCTCATACAGAATAGAAGCACAATTTCCTGTACCCAACCAGAGCTCATAGACGGCCATTCCCTCATCCCCCCCATTTTTCATACTTCATATCCTACCCCTCTTGTATTTCCTTACCCCATTCTAGCCATACTGGTCCATGGTGTTCCTCAAACACACAAGACTTACTAGCACTAGCTAGTCCCTCTACCCAAAACATTCTGCCAAGCCTAACTCCCCTCTACCTTAAGTTTTTGAACTGGGGAACCAACAGCTTGGCAGTTAAGAGTGTGCAGTGTTCTTGGGAAGAACTGGAGGGTCCCAGCATTCAGGTCGGGTGGCTCCCAACTGCCTGGACTCCAGCGCCAGGAGGTCTGACACTGCTATCTACACTGTATCCTGCATTCATATACCCAGAACCACACACACACACACACACACACACACACACACACACACACACACACACAAAGACCAACCATTTTCAAATCTCTGGACTGGGCAAGATGGCTTGGTGGGTGAAGTGCTTGCCACCCAAGCCTGACCACCTGTGCTCAATACCCAGAGACCTCACAAAGGTCCACGGAGAGAGAGCACACCAGAGCTGTCCCGACTCTCTCTCTCTCTCTCTCTCTCTCTCACACACACACACACACACACACACACACACACCAGAGCTGTCCCGACTCTCTCTCTCACTCACACGCACACACACACACCAGAGCTGTCCCGACTCACACACACACACACACATACAAACACACACACACCAGAGCTGTCCCGACTCTCTCTCTCACTCACACACACACACACACACACACACACACACACACCAGAGCTGTCCCGACTCTCTCTCTCACTCACACGCACACACACACACCAGAGCTGTCCCGACTCACACACACACACACACCAGAGCTGTCCCGACTCTCTCTCTCACTCACACACACACACACACACACACACACACACACCAGAGCTGTCCCGACTCACACACACACACACATACACACACACACACCAGAGCTGTCCCGACTCTCTCTCACTCTCACACACACACACACACACACACACACACACACACACACACACACCAGAGCTGTCCCGACACACACACACACACACACACACACACACACACACACACACACACACGCGCGCGCCTCTCTCCTCCCTCTCTCCCTCTCCCTCTCCCTCTCTCTCTCTGAGACAGGGCTTCTTAAAACAGTTCTGGCTGTCCTGGAACTCACTCTGTAGCCCAGGCTGGCCTCGAACTCACAGAGATCCTCCTGCCTCTGCCTCCTGAGTGCTGTGACTAAAGGCATGCGCTACCGCCACCCAGCTACCAAGACTTTTTTCAAACACATACTTTAAAAGGGGCTAAAGGTAGCTGGGGAGAAGATCAGAGGGTAGCACACGTGTCTAACCCAGTGCTCCTACTGGACACAGCCACAGAGATGGCAGGCAGAGACAGGAGAAGGCCTGGAAGCTCACGGCGGGCCAGCTAGTTGGGTGTACACAACAGCAAACAAGAACCTGTCTCAAACAAGGTAGAAGGTAGGAGCACACCAGAAATTTTACTCGAACTTCTCTAACGTCCACACAAGTACCATAATATGAACACATGTGCCCATACTCAACACATACACACATGTATCATACACACATACATGACACACACCTAATTTTTCTAAAGACTGGAGGGAGTCGAGCTGCAGCTCCTTCAGCAGAGTGCCTGCCTAGTGTTCACGGAGCCCCGTTTATGGTAATCCAGGCTCGATGGCTCATGCCTGTGATCGCAGCACCCAGGAGGCTGAGGCAGCAGGATCCAAAGTCATCTTCATTTGTACCGTAAATTGAAGTTAACCTGAGATATATAAGAACCCCATCTCAAATTAGGGGCAGAGGGCTGGGGATATACCTCAGTGGTAGAGTACTTGTCTAGCATACATAAGATCTTAGGTTCAATCCTTACTACTACAGAAAAAAGTCTTTGATTAACGTCTCTTTCATAATAAGATATACCTGTACCTTGCCAACTTAACCATGACTTACCTGCATTCTACTTTCCATTTAAGCATGTTTTTCCTTTGTTCTGGGCTGGGTGGGGAAAGGGGAACTGGTGGTCCTGGAGACTAAAGTCAGGATGACGTATACTAGGCAAGCACTCTAGCCATGGATCTGCACCCCAACCCCTTTCTTATGGCTTCATTTCCTATCCTACATATTATACACTGAAGCCACCTACTGTCTATTACCTGTTATTATAGGGCAAGCTGCATGAAGGTAAGGCGCTTTGTCTATTTTGTTCATTACATATTATTCTAAGTATGCAGAGCAATTCCTGGCACAGGACAGTTACATAATAAATAAAGCTAAGTAAACAAACATATATTTATACATGATCACAGCCCAAAGGCTGAGAAGTGATAAAAAAAGAAATGTGTGTACTTATAAAGCATAAACAGGTGTATGCAACAGAATAAGTATATAACATGAAAAATGTTTATGGAAGAGTAAGAATTGTTTTTTATTTTTAATATTAGGGCTTACTGCCTGGCTTGGTGGCACAATCCTTTAATCTCAGCACTCAGAAGCAGAGACAGGCAGATCTCTGTGGACTGGAGCCCAGCCAGGTCTATATAGGGAGTTCCAGGTCAGCCAGGGCTATATAGTAAGGCCTGATCTCAAAAAAAGACAACAACAAAACATTATAGAGACAATAAAACATTTTGTTTGAGACAGAGTCTCAGTCTGTAACCAAGCCCAGGCAGGCCTGGAACTTACTACGCAGTCCAGGATGGCCTTAAACTAAGGGACTATTCCTCCTACCCTAGACTCCTGGGAATATACTAGAGCATAGACATCACCAGTCTCTACCAAAACCACAACAAAAAAGTAAAATGGCTTTTCAAAGAACAAAGTATATCGACTATGTGACAAAATTCCAAACCAGCAACAAACGAAATATAAAATTCTGTGCAGACTCTAAAAAAGATTTGATAAGTGAATCAAAAACAAGTTTACATGTAGCCAGATAAGAATAGCATAAAGAACAAAAGCTGTAACAAAGTATGTTTCAAACAAGGAGCCATATAAAAGATCCTACTGAACAAAACTTAGGAGACACAAAGGAAGTGGTTGGGGGTTTGTTTTGGGGGTTTTAGCTTTTGTTTTTCTTGTCTGACTTCATTCAACAACACACAAGCCTAGAAAGTGGCAGTGAATAAAAAGTCCTGGCAAACGAGACACTGTGATGAGCTTTGGTTGCAAACAAGGTCAGGGTATTTTAAGAACCAGGAAAACAGTCTCCACTGCAATAATCGCAAGGTTAATACCTGGTCCCAGCATTCCTAGTCAGAGGACACAGACTCAGAGGAGCAGGGTTATACTCAAAGCTCAGAATTCGGAATTCTGTGGCCAAATAATTTTTATGGTCTCAGATTAACCACTTGTATTTGCTAGGCAATACATTTTTTTTGTTTTATTTTGTTGTTGTTTTTTTAAGATTTATTTATTTATTATGTATACAGTGAGTATTCAGCCTGCATGCCAGAAGAGGGCGTCAGATTCCACTGTAGATGGTTGTGAGCCACCATGTGGTTGCTGGGAACTGAACTCAGGACCACTAGAAGAACAGCTAGTGCTCTTAACCTCTGAGCCATCTCTCCAGCCCCAGGCAATACGTTTTATTAACCGAAGCATGCTTGGTACCTTCATATTTTACAGGCAAATTTGCAAATCACACCAAAAATTTATTCATAAAGCCAACATTTCTATTACTTCTTTTAAAACAAAATGCATCAGGGCTAAAGGTAAATGTTGCTCATTTGGTAAAGTACATGCCTAGCATGTGTGAGTCCCTGGGGTCAATCCCTAGCACAACAAAAAGTAAATTAAGTACATCACCTAGGCAGTGAAAGTACCATGACAGATTATCACATTCTTTTAAAGACTGACTTGTTGGCCATGCGGTGGTGGCACATGCCTTTAGTCCCAGCACTCGGGAGGCAGGGCCAGGTGGATCTCGGTGAGTTCCAGGCCAGCCTGGTCTACAGAGCGAGATCCAGGACAGGCACCAAAACCTATCTTGAAAAAACAAAAGAATGACTTGTTCCTTTTTTTTTCCCCTGATAGAGTCTGGCTATTATCCAGGGTAGGTAGCCTTGAATTTGTACTCCAGCAACTCTTCTGCCTGCTTCTGTCTTCCAAGTAGCTGGGACTAGAATACCATAACTCCCAAGCATTATTATTAATTGAGACAAGGTGTCACTATGTGACCTTGGCTGGCCTCAAACTCAGAGATACATCTGAGTTTAGTCCTGGGATTAAAGACATATGCTACTACCACCTGGCTTAAACTATTCTTTTTTTTTTTTTTTTTTTTGGTTTTCCGAGACAGGGTTTCTCTGTGTAGCTTTGTGCCTCTCCTGGAACTCATTTGGTAGCCCAGGCTGGCCTTGAACTCACAGAGATCCACCTGGCTCTGCCTCCCAAGTGCTGGGATTAAAGGCGTGCGCCACCACCGCCCGGCTTTTTTTTTTTTTTTTTTTTTTTTTTTAAATTAATTGACCTAGGTGTAGAGGCATACACTTTAATCCCAACACTTGGAATGCAGAGGCAATCAGATCACTGTGATTCTGGGGCCACCATGGTTTACATACCAATTTCTAAGTCAGCCAGGACTATAAAGTGAGATCCTGTTTCAAAAAGAAAAAGAAACACTTGAGCTGAAGAGATAGTTCAGTGATTAAGAGCACTGGCTGCTCTTCCAGAGGTCCTGAGTTCAATTCCCAGCAACCACAAGGTGGCTTACAACCATCCCTAATGAGATCTGGTGCCCTCTTCTGGCCTGTATAGGCAGAACATTGTACACATAATAAATAAATAAACCTTTAAAAGAAAAAGAAAAATGTAAGAAAACAATCACCAAACAAATAAATAAAGATGACAAGACTTTACAATAAATGTTAACAATACTTGCACAACCTGATATCCACAAGGATAAAAGGAAACAAATCTCATCTCTAATCTCAACATATAATTCAAGATAAATCAAACACCTAAATGTAAAGACTAAAACTATAAAATTTCTAGGTGAAATTATAAAGTTATATGATTTGCACAGTGGTGCACTCTGTTGATCCCAGCACTTGGGAGGTGGAGGCAGGTGGATCTCTGTGAGTTCGAGGCCAGCCTGGTCTACACAGTTATAGGCCAGCTAGGGATACACAGTGAAAAACAAAACAAACAAACAGAATTGCTGGAAATTAGGTCAACAAGATGGCACAGTAAGTAAAAACACTTTTGAGGACTTGAGTTCAATTCCCAGCACCCATAGGAGAACAGATTCCTCAAAGTTGGCCTTTGACCTTCACATGTGGCCATGATACACATGCATGTGCATATACAAACACACATACAGTAATAACTAAAACATCAATTTTAGGAACTGGAGAGATGGTTCAGCTGTTAGGACTGGCTGATCTTCCAGAGGAACCTGGTTTGATGGCTTACACACATCTGTAACTCCAGTTCCAGGGAATCCAACACCTCTGACCTCTGCACATCCACACACAGAGTGCATACATACATTTAACATGCAGCAAAACACCCATATACATAAAGTCTAAAATTTTTAATTAAAAAAATGAATTTAGCCGGGCGGTGGTGGCGCACGCCTTTAATCCCAGCACTTGGGAGGCAGAGACAGGCGGATCTCTGTGAGTTCGAGGCCAGCCTGGGCTACCAAGTGAGTTCCAGGAAAGGCACAAAGCTACACAAGAGAAACCTTGTCTCGAAAAACCAAAAAAAAAAAAAAATGAATTTAGGGTTTGGGGATTTAGCTCAGTGGTAGAGCTCTTGCCTAGCAAGCACAAAGCCCTGGGTTCGGTCCTCAGCTCTGAAAAAAAAAAATATTTTTAATTATGTGCATGTGTGTGTCCGTGTGTGGGTATGTACAAATGAGTGCAGGTGCCTACAGAGGCCAGAGGCACCAGATTCCCCTAGAGCTGGGCTACAGGTGGTTGCAAGCCACCCGATATGGGTGCTAGGACTCAAGCTCAAGAAATCACAAAAAGCAGTATATGCTCTCCAACACAGTCATTTCTCCAGCCTCTAAAACCTACATTTAAAAACTTTACTTTTTATGTGTATGGATGTTTTGCCTGTATATACACAGATGCACCATACATGCCTACAAAGGGCATCAGATTCCCTAGAACTGAATTACAGATGGTTCAAAGCATGCGCTAGAAAGTGAACCCAAGCCTTCTGCAAGAGAGCAAGTACTCGTGACCACTAAACCATCCAGGCCCTAAAGCCTACATTTTAAAAAAATAAATGAGCTGGGCATGGTGGCCCACATCTTTATTCCCAGTCTCAAGAGACAGAGACAGGAGGATCTCTGTGAGTTTGAGGACAGCCTGGTTTACATCAGTAAATCAAAATAAATGGGCTAGGTGTGGTGGTACAGACCTTTAATTCCACTCCTACAAGGCAGATCTCTGTAAGTCTGAGGCCAAAGACACAAGGTTAAGACCAAGTCTCAAAACAACTAATGAAGGAATAATAAATGGGCATGGTGATAGGTGTTCCCAGCGCTGACAAGGTAGAAATAAGTAGATCCTTGGGGCTTGATGGCCATTCAGCCTAGCCAACTTGGTGAGTTTTGGGTCAGTAAGAACGCTTTCTCAAAAAGAATGTGAACGTCATCTGAAGAAATGAACCGAAGGCTGTCCTCTGGCCTTCACCCAAATAGTCATGTAAGTATGTTTGCATGAGTGCACACACACAGAATACACAGAGTAAATGAAGGGTTCTGGTTTGGTTTGGTTTGTCGAGACAGGGTTTCTCTGCATAACGCTGGCTGTCCTAGAACTCACCCTACAGACCAAGCTGGCTTTGAACTCTAGAGATCTACCTGCTTCTGCCTCCTGAGGGCTGAGAGTAAAGGTGTGCAGCACCACTGACAGGCCTCAAATGAAGTTTTAAAACAACCCAAATATATCTAGGATGAGAAACACCAAAGCACAGGTTATCCTAGGCTAGAATAAGATAGGATAGCAGTTTAAAATCAACCTCTTGTTAGAAAAACAAACTAAAGTTGGGCATGGTTGGACTCACCTGTAATCCTAGCACTCAGAAGGCTAAGGCAGGTAGATTGAGTTCAAAGCCAGGCTGGATTAATTAGTGAAACCCTGTCCTCAAAAATAACGGGTTAGGGATCTGGTGGTAATCATCAACTCTATTCAGAAATATACTAGTTGATGTAACTCTAATAGAACTTTACCAGTTTCCAATAAATTTAGCCCAAACCCACCCCCTATTGCCTACTTGGCAAAAACAGAGATGAAATCATTCTGTTCCCTTCTAGCTGATATTACGCTTTGTCAGTAGACATTAAAGAGATGCTGGTGCAAAAGGAAGGAGCTTTTCATTCTGGTTCCATTATGTAACTCTCACCAGGCCCCCACCACTTAGCCAGCTTCCCTAGAGCCCAATCACAGCTGTTCTGACTCCCACGATGCATCGCATAGAGGCCAGCAGCTTCCTCTAACACCTCACCCAAGAACTTCACAGTATAGTGCTTTTGGTGATAAATTTCCTTGTAAATGGAATCTACCCACTAAATTCTAGGATGTTGATTTCTAACATGTTCTGCCAACATAACCCCACAATAATTTTCTCTGCTATCTTGTTAGGCAAAGCTGTGCCCCATCTAACAAGGTAGAGACCTGAGCCTACAAAGAGAGTCTTCCTTAAGCATGTTTATTTGTTCTAGGGACCACAGCCACCTAGCCATTCCCAAAAGTAGGTTTTCTATTCTTTTCTTGAGCTCTCTCTACTTCTGACTAGCCAAGTCCTCCATTACTCCAATCTCTTACACTTACTAATGTGTGTGTGTGTGTGTGTGTGTGTGTGTATATATTCACAGTTAGCTGGGATTAGCTCAATGGTAGAACATTGGGCTAGCATGTGCAAGACCTTGAACTGAGTTCAGGCCCCTGATCAAAAGCAAAAAAAAAAACAAAAAATTAACACAAACAAAAATCCAGTTGAGCCAGGCACAGTGACAACATGCCTTTAATCACAGCACTCAGGAGGAAGAGGCAGGGATCTCTGAGTTCAAGGCCAGCCTGGTCTACATAGAGAGCTCCAGAAAAGCTAGGACTACAAAAAAAAAAAAAAAAAAAAAAAAGAAAGAAAGAAAGAAAGAAAGAAAGAAAATAAGAAAAAGAGAAAAAAAAAACCCTCTAAACCCTCTAATTTAATATTTGCTCACCAAGATCAGGATTTTCCTAGGAGACACTCATGAAATATCTAATGGAATCATATATTTTATCATTTATCTTTCCAAACTGGTTAGAAACTTCCTGGTATTCATATCTATTTTCTGTGCTATTTTTAACTTTAGCAAAAATACCAAAAATCATCAAAACCTAGCCTGGTAAAGTAGGCTTGTAATCCCAGCTGAGTCAGGAAAACCATATTCAAGACCTACCAGACACTACACAACCTGGACAACTAGTAAGACCCTGTCTCAACAGAAAAAAATAAAATCAGAACTGGAGATACAACTCAGTGTACATGTTTGCAGAGCATACTGAAGGCGCAGGTTTGATCCCCAGTACTGTAAAACTCTGAATAACTAACCGGGCGGGGGTGGCACATGCCTTTAATCTGGCAGAGGCAGGTGGATCTCTGTAAATTCGAGGCCAGCCTGGTCTACAGAGTGAGTTCCAGGACAGGCTCCAAAGCTACAGAGAGAAACTGTCTCGGAAAAAAAAAAAACAACAACAAAAAAAAAAAAAAAAAAAAAAAAAAACTTATGAACTAAAGGCAAAAAATACAAAGTCTTCACTCTCTAAGAAATGTCTATAATTCACTATTTCATCTAAAGAATGGTATTCCAGAAACCCTCACATTATAGCTTGTGTTTGGCAAGGGTGGTAATATAATCTTCTGGGACTTTTTTAGTATATACTCATTATACAAAATGATGGGTTTCATTATGGTATTTTCATACATGCATATCATGAGCTCTGTTCATATTCAACCTGAATTAGCCTCTTTTGTGCCTTTCATCCCTCCCGCTTGTCCCTTTCTTGTGGCTAAATAATCTACCTTCTACTTTCATATTTTAATTTAAATATCTTTTAAAAATAAAGATTCTGGCCGGGCGTTGGTGGCGCACGCCTTTAATCCCAGCACTCGGGAGGCAGAGCCAGGCGGATCTCTGTGAGTTCGAGGCCAGCCTGGGCTACCAAGTGAGTTCCAGGAAAGGCGCAAAGCTACACAGAGAAACCCTGTCTCAAAAAACCAAAAAAAAAAAAAAAATAAAGATTCTGGCCAGGTAGTGGTGCTGTATGCCTTTAATCCCAGGTGGGCAGAGGCAGGTGGATCTCTAAGTTCAAGGCCAGACTGGTCTACAGAAAGTTCCAGTACAAACCTGTAGTCCCAGCACTTGAGGTGCAGGCAGGAGATCAGAAGTTCAAGGTCATGCTCAGCTGTAGAGCAAGTTGAAAACCAGCCCAGGCTATATGACAACCTGTCTAAAAGGATAAAAAAAACTGATGAGGAGATATAGATAAAGATATAGATAGATGTAAGTTCCCAACTAGACATTCTGAAAAGGCAAATCTATGGAGACAGTTAAAAAGTAAACAAAGCCAGCCAAGTGACTGCCATGGGAAAGCTCAACAGGTTTTCAGAGGACTTCTCAGGGCTGTGCGACCATTCTGTACAGCACTGGAACAGGTTCAAAGCCATACAGGCTCCAGAGCAAAGTCCCTATCTGTCTCAAAAACCAAACCAGACAGGCATAGTGGGGTGTGTGTGTGTGTGTGTGTGTGTGTGTGTGTGTGTGTGTGTGTACACACCTGTAACCAGAATGTAAGAGTCTGAGGCAGGAGGACTGCCAAGAGTGGAAGGCTAGTCTGAGCTACAGAGCGAGTTTCAGGCCACCTGGAGCCTGTCTCAAAAACACAAAATATTCTGCTTATACACAAAATAGTAAAAGTGACGTCACAGTTTATTTTTTCTCGTTTAACTAGCAAATATATATTTAAATATTTTTTACTGAACGACATTAAGTTTTGAACAATTTTCAACTGACATTTTTTGTGTGTCTGCATATATGTGTGTGGGTACACATGCTACATACCGCAGTTGTGGAGGTCAGAGGACAACTTGCAAGAGTCAGTTTTTCCTTCCACCAGGTGGGCCCTGGTGATGGAACCTGAGTCATGAAGCTTGGTGGCAAAACCCTTTACCCAATGAGCCATCTTGGCTTCAACCAGCCCATGTTTCAAATAACAGCTTTAATGAGATGACTCACATCACACAAGTCACCCATTCCAGTGTACAATTCAGTGGTTCTTTGTAGAGTCTCAAACATGCAACTATCACCACAACTTCAAAACCTTTAATTATCTCAAAAAGAAATACTGTACACTTGTTATCACTTCCTTACCCTTACCACCACCTGAAAGCCCTCCATAACCACAGATCTACTTGCTGTCTCTATATAATCATTTGTTCTGGGTACTGCCTTAGAAACAGAATCTACAAATACAGCCTTTTACACCTGGATTTTAAACTCTACACATTTCTGAGGCTAAAATATAATATATACTAGTATTTGTTTACTTGGGTTTTTTGTTTTATGACAAGTTCCTCTGTTATGTATGTAGCTCCAGCTGTCCTGGAACTCACTCTGTAGACCAGGCCGGCATTGAATTCTCAGAGACCCTCCTGCCTCTGCCTCCTGAGTGCTGAGATCGAAGGTGTGCACTACTAAAACCAGCCTTTCCTTTTTTGAGTAACATCCACTGCATGAACACATTTGACTTATCTACTCATCATGTGATGCTGATGGACACTTCAGGCGTTTCCCTCTTTTGTTATTATTAAGATTTTAATTATGTGTAAGGGGGTGGGTAGGTGTCTGCATGTGGATATGTGAATGTAAGTGTGTGCTTGCAGAGGCCCCAGATGTCAGAGCTAGAGCTATAGACAACTGCAAGCCACCTGACTTGAGTGCTGGGAACCTAATTCACGTCCTCTGTAAGACCAGCAAGAACTCTCAACTGCAGAGCTATCTCATCCCTCCTTTGTTATTAATGTTGATGCTATAAATATTTACAATCAGTTAAAGAACTGTCTAAAGCTAGGCATGGTGGCACATGCCTTTAGTCCCAGAATTCAGCAGAATTTTGAGTTCAGGGCCAGCTGGACTACAGTCAGAGAGGGAGGAGAGAGGAGGCAGGGAGAGAAAAGGGAGGGAGGATTGCCATACTAGTTTCCAAAGCTGCTGCACTGTTTTCCATTCCCATTAGTGAAGTACGAATGGTCTCCAATTTTTCCACATCCCTACCACCACTGTCATGAGCTTAATGACTGTTCATTCAATTATAATACACCCAGATTTTTATCAACTACAAGGTGTTCTTATTCAACTGACATCAAATTTTAGATCTGAAGAGTGCAGTCTGGTCAGGCATGATGGTGCACACCTGTAATTGTAGAAAGGCAGAGGCAGGAGGAACAGGAAATTCAAAGTCAGCATGGGCTACATGAGACCCTGTGGAGGGAGCAATGAGATGGCCCAGTGGGTAGACACTTGCTGTCAAGCCTGATGACTTGGGTTCAACCCTTAGAACCCACATGACAGACAGAACTGATTCCTGCAAGTTGTCTTCTGGCCTCCACATGCACACCACAGCATGTGTACTCCCCCCCCCCACACACACACATATAAAATGGAAAAAAGTTCCTTCAGAGGCAGAGAGAGACTGTGTGTGTGTGTGTGTGTGTGTGTGTGTGTGTGTGTGTGTGTGTGTCGTCATGGTGGTGGTGGACTAGTCCTAAATGTAATTTCAAGCCATAGCAGCAAATGTAAGAATCTTAACCTGGGGCTAGAGAGATGGATCAGCAATTAAGAGTGCCTTCCGTTCTATAGAGGACGTAAGTGCAGAGTCCATGGCTCAGGAAAGATTGTAACTCCAGTAAGGATTCCATGCCCTACACTTCTAACCTCCATGGGGATCTGCACGCACACATGTACATACATACACTTAAGTAAGTCTTTAAAAAAAGAAAAGAGCCGGGCGGTGGTGGCGCACGCCTTTAATCCCAGCACTCGGGAGGCAGAGCCAGGCGGATCTCTGTGAGTTCGAGGCCAGCCTGGGCTACCAAGTGAGCTCCAGGAAAGGCGCAAAGCTACGCAGAGAAACCCTGTCTCGAAAAACCAAAAAAAAAAAAAATAAAAAAAAATAAAAAAAAAATAAAAATAAAAAAAGAAAAGAACTGGGCGGTGGTGGCGCACACCAAGCAAATGCCAGGTAATTGTGGCACATACCTTTAATCCTAGCACTTGGGAGGCAGAAGCAGGTGGATCTCTGTGAGTTCAAGGCCAGCCTGGTCTACAGAGTGAATTCCAGGACAGCCAGGACTATTACACATAGAAGGGAAGAGAAAGAAAATAAAAAAGAAAGAAAGAAACAAGCAGTTGTAGTCTGACCTCCAAATGCACACCATGATGTGGGTATGCACAAAATAAACAAATGTAAAAACAAAAGCATTTTTTAAAGAACTAAGATAACCGGCTTCTTAGTTCAGTTGAAACTCATTACTCAAAGTCTGCTGAAGCAGAAATGAACGTCTACTTTTAAAAATGTGTACATACTGCCAGGCATGGTGGTACACTTCTTTAATCCCAGCACTTGAGAGCCAGAGAGCAGAAAGAACTCTTGTGAGTTGAAGCCCAAACTGGTGTACATGTGAGTTCCAGGCCAGCCAGGGCTACACATTGTTAACCTGTCTAAAAGAAGAAAATAAAATAAAAGAGGGGTTGAGTTGTGTATGTGCTGAACACAGTGGCTCATTCCTCTAAGTCTTGGGAACCTAAGGCAGGAGGATCACTGAGAGTGAAGCCAGCAGGGGCTACATGGTGATTTCCAGGCCAGTCTGGACTACAGAGTACGAACTTGTCATAAAAAATAAGCATAAACCTACAACAGCAGCATAACGCCACAAACATACAAAATACCTAACTGCTTTCTTGTTCCAAGCCAAAAAAAAAAAAAAAGAAAGAAAGAAAGAAAAAGGAAAAAGGGAGGGAGAGCACCGTGTAAGCCTCCCCCAACTCTTCCTGTCACTGCTCCTGTGCCAGGCAAAGGATGGGAAGAGGAAGTCCTAAGCAAAAGGAGGGCCTGGGACTATCAGAACCAGTATGGGACTATCAGAACCAGTATGGGACTATCAGAACCAGTATGCTCATCTAACACTCTCTCTACGAGCCAACACTGGCATTGGCCAGGAAGAGTGGACCACACAGGCCCCTCTGAGATAGGCAACTGTTTTTTTCAGGCCTTAGTTCTGATGCACTGTGGCTGGGTCTGAGCCCAGAGAGCACTAGAGTCGGTATGTGCGAGCACTTCAGGTGTGGCAAGAGGTGGCGACCCATGGCCACCAAGTTCCCATTTCTACTCGTCCACCCCCTTGCATTTCCCTGTGTAATTATATTCCATTTCCAACTCAGACAAATTTAGTACATCTTTATAAACATTTAGTTCTTCTCATCTAAATTCAAGTGCAAAAAGACCAAAAAAAAAGTGTCCCTGCCAGAAAGCAGTTATTGTCCCACTAAAATAAACATTTGTGTGTGTGTGTGGTAATGTGGGGGTTACTGAAACAAGGGACCTTTTTTAAAATGTGTATGGGTATTTTGCCTGAATGTCTGTGCATCACATGTATGTAGTGACCAGAGGCTAGAAGAGGTAAAAGAGGGGGCCAGATCTCCTGGGACTGGAGCTGTCTGTCATGTAGGCACTCGGAACTGAACCTGGGTCCTCTGGAAGAGCAGCCAGTGCTCTTAACTCCCCAAGAGTTAAGCAGCCGTCTCTCCTACCCCAGAAACTAGGGCCTTATGCATGAGACAGGCACTCTACCAAGATTTCCCCTAGAACTTTTTTGGGTGGGTATGGGGGCTTGTACATATGCAGTAGTCATTCCCTACAAGTCTTCCACCTTCTTCTGATGCTGTGTATGTCGTGCCTTTGTCTGCCATGTATACACTGTATACAGAGTCCAACGAAGGGCATCTGTATCTTACTCTATCACTGTGTCTTCTTCCTTTGAGTTAGGGTCTCTCATTAACCCTACAGCTACAGTTTTCAGACAGGCAGTCAGCAAGCCCCAGTGATCCTATGGATACAAACCCATACTCTTCATGTTTGCGTAACAAGCACTCTTATTAACCACTGAGCTATCTCTCTGGTTCCCTTGTTTTTTGAGACAGGGCCTCTCACTGATACCTGGGGCCTGCATATCAACTAGACTGGCCAACTAGTAAACTATAGGGATCTGTCTCCATTCTCCCCCTCCCATCCCACTGGGATTAAAAACCTGTGCCACTACATGAAGATTTTTTAAGCTTATTTTTTTATACCTGTATTTTGCTATGGTATGTGTACCATGTATGTGCTTGGTGCCTGAAAGAACCAGAACAGGGCATCAGAGCCAGGCATAGTGGTACAGGTATGTAGCTGGAAGATTTCCTGAGTCCCGGCCTGCTGATGGTTGGGACAAATCTCTCCCACTCAAGTCCCTCAAGTAAACACAGAGGCTTATATTAATTATAACTGCATGGCTCAAGCTTTTTGCTAGCTAGCTCTTATATCTTAAATTAGCCCATAACTATTAATCTATGTATTGCCACATGTTCCATGGCTTTACCTGAGTCCCATTACATGCTGCTCCTTGTGGGGCTCGTTGGCAACTAGATATTATAACTGTTAATTCTTGCTTGATTACTGTTTTGTTGTATGTAATTTTACTATGTTAAAGTTAAAAACTTCCTTTTTTGATTAGACAGAAAAGGGGTGGTGCTGTGGGATGTTCTGTATGCTGTGAATGTGTTGATCTGATTGGTTGATAAATAAAATGCTGATTGGCCAGTAGCCAGGCAGGAAGTATAGAGGGGATAAACAGACAAGGAGAACTCTGAGAAGTGGAAGGCTGAGTCAGTAGACGCCAGCCCACCATCCAGGGAGCAGCATGTAAAGCACACAGGTAAAGCCACGGAACACATGGCAACATATAGATTGTTGTTGGGCTGAGAAATGGGCTGAGCTTAAATGTAAGAACTAGTCAGTGGTAAGCCTGAGCCAATGGCTGAGCAGTTTAATTAATATAAGCCTCTGTGTGTTTACTGGGGTACGAGCAGCAGCAGGACCGAGGGAGCCAGGTGGGACCAGGAAAACTTCAGCTACACAGGTACATCTCTGAGTTAGAGGCTAGCCTGGTCTAAGTTCCAGGACAGCCAGGGCTACACAGAAACCTTGTCTTGGGGGAAAAATCAGATTTCCTAGAACTAAAGGTACAGATGATTGTTGAGTAGCCATGTGGGTACTGGGAACTGAACCTAGGTCCTCTGTAAGAACAGTAAACACCCTTAACTTCTGAGCCCCTCTCCAGCCCTACAGTAGACTTTCTATGGGTACTAAGAATCAAATTCAAGTCCTAATGCTTGTGGCAAACACAGAGCCATTTTCTCAGCTCCCTCCTTCCTTTATTACAATATTGAGTCTGAGTTTAATTAAGTTGCACAGACTGATCTTAAACTCAACTTTATAGCTCACACAGGCCTTGAACATGTAATTCTTCTATCTCAGCCTCTGAGCTAGCTAAAATTACAGGCCCACAACACGAGGCAGGACTAAAAAATATTATAATTACTACTAAGACAGGGTCTTACAATAGAGCCCAGGGTGGTCTTGAACTCATGTTGATCCTCCTGCCTCAGCCTACCAAATACTTGGACTACAGGGGTGCTACTACACCGGGCTCCAAAAGTTTTTTTTTTTTTTTTTGGAGGCAGAACTCATAGAGATCCGCCTGCCTCTGTCTCCTGAGTTCAAGAATTAAAGGCGTGCGCCATGACCTTCCGGACAAAAATTATTCTTAAAAAAAAAGCAAATATTGCTGGGTGGTGGTGGCACATGCCTTTAATCCCAGCACTTGGGAGGCAGAGGCAGGTGGATCTCTATGAGTTTAAGGCCAGCCTGGTCTACAGAGTGAATTCCAGGATAGGCACTAAAAGCTACACAGAGAAGAAAAAAAAAAAAAAAAAAAAGCAAATATTGGGCTGGAGAGATGGCCCGGTGGTTACTGCTCTTCCAGAAGACCAGGTTCAATTCCCAGCACCCACACAGTCGCTTACAACTGTAACTACAGTTCCAAAGGAGCCAATGCCCTCTTCTGAACTCTGTGGGTGCCAGACTTGCATATGGTGCACAGATATACATTTAAACAAAACATCCATATACATTAAATAAATAAGGCAAATATCAAACCAACTGTGGTTGTGAACATCTATAATTCTAGCACTTAGGTGGCTTAAGAAATAAGATCAAGAGTTAGATGTCAACCTGGATTACCAAACAAGCTGGTGCCCTGCTTAGGCCACACAAGTCTGTCTGTCTCAAAAACCAAACAGGGCTGGCAAAATGGCTCAGGGGATGAGGGTGCCGCCACACTACCATGACAACAAAGTTGGACCCCTGAAACCCACGGCAAAAGGAGAGGGAGTTGTCCTCTGACTTCTATACACTGAAACATGTATATGCACACACACAAGCACGTGCGCATACACGTGCACAAGCACACACACACACACACAAAGCAAAAAAGACAAAAACAAACAAACAAACAGAGCAAATCCTATTCTGTTGTTTAAGGGTTATAATGCTTTTGCAGCTCAAAAGGAGTGGAATATGCTCCAGGAATTGAAGATGTTTGAGAGAGGTTTTAGAAAGCCAGGGAGGACTTGAACTGGACTCTGGAGATAAGCAAGGAGGGAAAAGTAACAGAATCCTGAACGGGGGCGAAGGTCATGGGATTCGGCAAGCAAGAGGCACCGGGCGGGGAGCGAAAGACATGTGGAATGCTGAGCAAGCTGTTTAGTTAGTAGATGATAAGGATAAACCTGAGGCAGTGGGCTGGGGCTGGCTGGGCAGCAACACTTTGGACACCACATTAGGACCTCAGATCTCATCCTATAATCCTGTTTCTTATAATCCTGCTTTGTCTTTTTCCCCCTCAAGACAGGGTTTCTTGTGTAGCCCTCCCTGGCTGTCTTGGAATTCGATTTGTAGACCAGGGTGGCCTCAAACTCAGATCTCCCTGCCTCCTGGGCCTGTGTCAATTTCTGGCCAGTGTAGAATAACCACCATCAAGCCGAAATAGCTCAGTTGGGAGAGCGTTAGACTGAAGAATAACCACCATCTATGCTATCCAGCTGTCCTTAATAGTTTAAAAGTGCTAAACCAGGCCATGCCTTGGTGGATTTCTGTGATTTTGAGGCCAGCCTGGTCTACATAGTGAGTTCCAGGACAGCCAGGGTTATGTATAGAGACACCATTCCAAGAAAAAAAAAGAAAAAGTGCTAAGCCAGGTGTATGTACACTTGAAGTCCCTGCACTCTGAGAAAACAGGTGACTCTTGAGTTTCCATAACAGCCTGGGCTACACAAGGAACACGATCTCAAAAAAACCTCAAGCACTAAAGTTTACAAATGAATTATGCAAAGACAAAGACGACCAGAGGGCCTATCAGCGTAACGGTCTTTATGATGCAGCATTTAAGATACATAGCACAGAAATAATGTTCCTGTCTTTGGGTTAACTGTAGAGTCAAGTACCATACCCTATTCATAAATACCCATGAGCTAGGAAACAAAGCATAAAACAAATATTAAACAAAGATAATGGAAGTTCATGTTTTCTGATCTTCCTTGGGACAGCAGTCCTAACAAAGGATTACACCAAGGAGAGACGTTAATGGACCCTTGAACTCCCTGAGATTGTATGCAGAAGTCAATGCTGACAACTTGATTAATCATCTCCTTCTACATCACTAAGAGATCCAATACCCAAAATGAGATAAGAGTCTAACTTAGGGTTAGCTATTTTAGCAGAAATAGCAAAAATTTAATCCTGTGGCTGATTTAATTTCCAAAATAAAGAAATAAGAGCAATGGACGCTTGGGAGGAGCAATTCTGAGAAGCTAATATTTTAGTATCTCCCTCCTATTTCACGAAGGCATGTTAGTAATCATTCAAAAACGGCCCTGTGGAAGGGCAATGAAATAAATAACAAATGTACTCAACTCCTCTCTTCTCCTCACAAGCATAACAATCAGCTAAGGCCAACGACCTGCCGCCTGCCCGGGCTTCATTCAGCTCTGGCTTCCCAGAGGCATCTCCAGACCAAGGTGCTGGTTTCTTTCAAAATTAAACATTCAGAGGTGGGTGACATGAGCCTGCTTGGCCTCCTTAATCATCCCTTGTAGGTTTCGTATGACGACAACATACAAGACACCTGTGTGGAGAAGCTAAGGACCCTGGGTAAAATGTGTTTTACAGCAACCGGGAGGACCGTGTCTAGAGCTGCATAATCTTCTGGGGATCGCCAGCCCCACCTCCCTCAGAAGAAACAGGCCTGACAGCCGTTTTCATCCAGCATCAGTAACATTCAGCACTGCTTTTATTTCGAGACAGGGTCTTGCTATGTAGCTCCGGCTGGCCTGCAGCCCACTGGCAATCCTCCTGCCTCAGCAGGGTGCATGAGCTCCCATACCCGGTTTCAGTTCTGTTAATAGCTAATGGGACAGTTCAAGACCATCCATAATAAAAACATTTTTAATAGTCTTATCATACGCCTACATTTCCTAACGGACTGTCTTTTTAGGAGACAAAATTAACCAAATCATCACCATCCTTATCCTCCTAACACACACTCTCCAAAGAGAGTGGTGGGCAAGCACTACAGAACTTACACCCCAAATAAAACCCAGCCATTATGGACATTTAACCAGGTTCTTCAAGAACCAGTAGACAGTGAATCCGGAAGAGCCCGGAAGGCTCCGTGGGGTCTTGCAAGGAAAGAGACAGGCGGATGACCACCGTCCTACCAAAAAACACAGGGCCTCGATACCACCCTGCTTGGCTCTTAAGGCATTTTAGGCCTGTGTCTTCTCATCTTAGTCTCTAGCGGCCTGAAAATATTACAAGAGTGTGATATCTAAGAGCGACGTACGTTTATCCCTGGTGTGGAGGAACGTTACGGCCGGGAGAACCAGCGGGCAGGGACCACGTCTCAGCACTCCTGGTCAGAGGCATCCAGTGACTTAGAAAGGCAGGTTTCCCGCTATCCCGCCGGTCCTAGGGCACAGGGCTCTCCGACCTCCCCCCGAGCTGCCCTCCCAGCCGCCCTGCCAGCATCTGGGAGGCTCCGCGGAAGGCCAACCAGGACGCTCGGAGGATGTTCCAGGGATGCTCGGCCTAAGTCCCGACCCTGCCCTACGCGCGCCTGTTACAGCCCCGCGCCCGCCGCCACCCTAGCCTTGGGTGTCGGGCGGGTCTTTTGGCCCGACTCCTGTCACTCACCGGCCCGACCTGGGCAGCGGGCGCCCAAGGCTCCCCACGGGAGCGGGGCCCCCCGGGCCTCCAGGTTTCGGCCCGCCCCCCTGGCAGGCAGCGCAGGCGGCTGAGCCCCGCAGCAGCGGCCCCGCACCGGCCGCTCGGTCCAGCTCCTGGCGCTGCCCACTGGGTACGGATCAACAACAAGATGGCGGCCAGCCGAGGGGGCGGGGGGCCGGGCGTCATAGTAACCAAGGACAGCAAAGAACCCGCCCCTGCCTGAGCCGCTCTCCAATCAACAGCCTCTCTTCCCGAAGTCTGCAGGAGTTCTTCCCGCCGATTCGTCAACTGTCCCGCCTGTCAGAGTGTGCCTCTCGTGCAGAATGCCTGGGGCACGTGACTGTGACGGCATGAATTGACGCATGCGCGCCATTCTCGGCGTTGCTGGCGGCGGCGCTTTTGCTCGCGACCGGGGGCCACCTAGAGCGCCCTTGGTTTTCTCACCTGCGCAACCCTTCCGGTTTTGAGCAGCATTTATCGTACTTCTCGCACACGCTTAGGGAATGTCAACGGTACGGGGTTTGCTTGGTCGTCTGCCTGTGGATGGGTCTACCCTAGTTCACTGGTGAGGAAACTGAGGCGCAGCAGGGAGGCTGAGCCAAGGTCACACAGTCTTAGGAAGTGGTGGTGATGAGTCCCTCGCCTCCTGTGGCTCCAGAGTTAACGAGTGTTTCCTAAGCGGCTCCCAGCCACCGCCTTCTGTGCTACCTTCTCAGTTTCTGGCTTCCCCTCTCCGCAGTTCATTTTGCAGAGTTAAATATGCATCCAGCACAAGTCTCGGCATATAGCGGCTACTCTTCATTGCCGAGAGCATCAGTTAAATTCCTACGACACTATCTTTTGCCCTCGGCCGTCATGACCTGTCTCTGAGGCAAACTGAGTCCCATGAAGATGGCCATCCTTTATTCTCCATAGTAGGCCCCTAACCCTGGACTTGGCTCCAAGGTTAGGCTACCACAGGCACCGAGTACCTGGCCCCACACCCGAATGTCCTGATTAGTTAACTCTAGAACTTTCTTATAAAAAACTTTTTTTTTTAAATATGCATTGGTGTTTGACCTGCATGTCTTTGTGAGGGAGTCGGATCCACTGGAACTTGAGTTACAGACAGTTGTGAGCTGCCATGTGGGTGCTGGGAATTGAACCCAGGTCCTCTGGAAGAGCAGCCAGGGCTCTTAACTGCTGAGCCATCTCTCCAGTCCTAACTCTAGAACTTTTGAGCTTTAGCTTCTTTGAGACTTGTCTATAAAATGAGGGTGAACAAGAGGGAAATTTAATAAGCTCTTAGAGTAAACCAAATGCAGCCACTCTCAGGGTGCTGGGCATGAAGCTTCTAGTATTCTCGCTTTGATGGAAACACCATGATGAGTCTGTGGGAGATGGCTCAGTGACTAAGAGCACCTGCTGTTCCTCAGCGAACCTGAGTTGTGTCTCCAGCCCTCACATCAGGCAGCTCATGGCAGCCTGTAACTCCAGTTTCATGAGATCCAGCACCCTCTTCAGGCCACCGTGGGCATCAGCACACATGTGGCATATATTTAGACACACACATACATATAAAAATAATTTTTCTAGAGTCTTTTTCTTGGGCAGAGCATGGTAGTACACACCTTCAATCTCTCGAGGGGTAGAGGCAAGCCAATCTCTGGGTTTGAGGATAGCCTAGTCTACATAGTGAGTTCCAGGCCAGCTAGGGCTGCATTATGAGACCCTGTCCTTAAAATAAGACCAGAGGAGTGAGCCGGGGCGGTGGTGGCGAATGCCTTTAATCCCAGCACTCGGGAGGCAGAGCCAGGTGGATCTCTGTGAGTTTGAGGCCAGCCTGGGCTACCAAGTGAGCTCCAGGAAAGGCGCAAAGCTACACAGAGAAACCCTGTCTCGAAAAACCAAAAAAAAAAAAAAAAAAAAAAAAAAAGAGAGACCAGAGGAGTGCTTTTTCCAGAGGGTATTCATACTCTTCCTGGGCCTACGGCACTATAACGGGCCCCAGAATGGAGACTGTCCAGTTCTCAAATAGGGTTCAGCCTACAGACTTATCAAGAGGGGGAAGATTGATATGTCTTGGAGATAAGTGTAGCCTCTTGGAGACAAACAATGTGCCCGATTGGGCCTGGGCCAGCACTGCACAGTCAAATCTGTTCTTCAGACTGTTACAGAGGCACTGGCTATGTGCAACAAAGCCTAGATTAGCTCAGGAAGAGCCAAGCAGTAAGGAATCAGTGGGAACAAATAAGTACAGATTCCCACATCTCTCCTGCCCCTTAACTTTATACAGAAATTCCAGATCATTCCCAATAAAACCCCTCCACAAAGTTGACAAGCTGCCCATGAGGGCTGATGAGACCCTAAAAAACCAAAAATGTTGAGCTGGAGAGAGAGTGCCCTATAATCTACAGTGTATTTAAAAAGTGCTATAAAAGCTAGGCATGGTGGTACTCACTTGTACTCCCAGTGCGGGAAGGGATGACAGGCAGATCCCTAGGCCTCACTAGTCAGCCAGCCTAGCCTGGGTGGGTTTCAGGTCAGTGAGACTCCCTGTCTCAATGGGCAGGGGGGAGGTGTGATACCTGAGGTTGTCTGTGCACGTACATATATATACACTAATGTCAACCCAGCCATGACAGCATGTGTCTGTAATCCCAGCACTCAGGAGACTGAGGCAGGCCTGCAAGTTCCAAGCCAGTCTATACTACAAGAGTAAACCATGTCTTTAAAGTTTTGCTTGGGATGGTGGTTGTATGCCTTTAATCTCAGCACTCAGTAGAGGCAGGCAGATCTCTGTGAGTTCAAGACCAGCCTGGTCTACAAGTGAGTTCCAGGACAGCCAAGGTTATATAGGGAGACCCTGTCTCAATAAACACATTAAATTTTTTTTCTGGGTGGTGGTGGCAGTGCTCACTTTTAATCCCTTTTAAGCACAGGCAGAGGCATGAGGGCCTCTGAGTTTGAGGCCAGCTTGGTTTACAAAGCAAGTTCCAGGACCTCCAGGACTGTACACAGAGAAACTCTGTTTCTAAAAGCCAAACCAAAAAAAAAAAAAAAAAAAAAAAAAACAAAAAACAAAACAAAAAACAAAAAAAAAAAACATCAAGTCTTGCTGGGTATGGTGGCACACACCTTTAATCCCAGCACTGAGGAGGCAAAAGGTGGATCTATGAGTTTGAAGCCAGCCTGGTCCACATAGAGAGTTCCAGGCCAGCCAGGGCAACACAGCAGGACCCTGCCTCAAAGAAAAAAAAAAAAAATCTCTGAGTATACAGGACAACTGGAGACCTATCAATCACTAGCAAGATAAGAGCCTCTTCTACAAAGTGCCAGTTGCTGTCAGAGCATCAGACAATGCTTCTTCAAAGAAAAATAATCTACTGTTCCATAGGGTGCCCACAGGGAGGTGGCACTTTCTCCAAGTAAGAACAGGGAAAGAGATCTCAGAGCTTCTCCCACACAAGATTACAAGGTGGGTAGTGTTCCGTTTGTGATCTTTATTGCTAAATCAACTTGGAAATGCAGGCTATGATCATGTGAGAAGGGAATTCCACACTTAGGGAAGCAGCTGCTTGGCCTCAGAGCCAGCGCCGTGCTCCAGTGCGCGTGCTGAACAGGTAATCTCTCCCTGTGCCTGAGCCCGGGCGAGCAGGAGAGAGAAGGGGAGAAGGCCTGCTGGCTTCAGCCCTTAACCGCCCCTTCCCCAGGTTCATCACCTCCTCCCCTTCTCAGCAAAGACCCCTGAGGTTCAGCGCGGGTGAACAGAGAGCCGGTGGATACCAGTCCCCTCCGGCAGCCAATGTCAGATCACTCTGCTACAACTTTACTGGTGAACCTGGACTATGGAGGGAGCTCTCCCCTTAACACGGTCCCCCTCCTGCTGGGAGCGGGGACAAGACCGGGTCTGAGTCATCTGGTCCTATTGGTGTTTGGCAGAAGTTGACTGAAGGGTGAGGGGGTGACAGAGGGTGGGTGGGGGGTCAGAGAGAAGAGCTCGGTCAGTGAAAATGTAGGTGCTGGATGCTTAGTGGTAACAGTAAAAATGGAGAGGAGTAAAGGGAAGAGAAAATTCTGGGGAAGGGTGAGGGCCCAGGCAGAGAACAGTTATAAAAAGTGGAGACTTACGGACATCGTGGGCTCTGCCATCAAAATGCTGCTGAAAAGAATAAAGGGCACAGTGAGTTGAACCTTGCCCGCAGGGGGCAGATGGAAGGGCTGGGTGCCCACCTGCCTCCACTATCTTGGTGGTGGTGTGGGCACTCTCGGAGGGGTACCCCTCACGGGGAGGGAGGCAGGCTTTGCAGGGATGGGCAGTACCCTCGAGCAGCCTCAGTGCCCACAACTTGGGATATGGCATACCAGACTCATGGAAGTTCGGGGTACCTGGGACATCTCCATTCTTGGTGCCTCCATGAGTCTCTCAACGGATCCTTCATTTCCCGGGACGCTACAGCAATTGGAGTAGAAGCACGTACAAGACGTACAAGAGTCTGGGCCCCAGCCCGAGTTCAGTGGCCGGGTTCCCCAAGGCACAGAGGGAAGCAAAGGAGACTGACCTGTTTAGCAGCAGAGCTCTGGCTGGTTTGCTGGGTGCCTGTAGTAGCTGGGCAAACCTAAAAGGCCAGAAGGAGGAAGCAAACGGTCAAAGTAGCAGGCCTGCTGACACTAAAGAGTGTCATTGTCTGTCCCTTTATATTAGAAACAGCCTATGTGAGATGCCCACGCCGTTATCTGTCCTACCCCTAGACTCGGAGGATTCGATTTACAGAAGCAGGGCAGATATCCCGTAGAAAACAGAGGTTGGGAACAGGGAAATTTCAAACTGTGAGCCCTCTGTGTCCGTCCAGTTTCGAGACTGGACTCCGCCCATGATGGCGACCCCTTCCAAGGTGTCTCAGTCTGAACAGTCTGGAGAGACAGCAGCAGCAGCCCTCCTCAACCTGTCTGCCCACCAATGTTGGCAGTGTCATCGAATGCTGAGGAAGACTACCTCTTCCAGCCGGTGTCTGTGTATGGGCTGGGAAGCGGGAAGCACAGAGGTGGAAACGTACCCCCGGAGGATCCTGCTGAGGAGCCAGCCCAGAGCCAGGAGGAGAACTGCGCCAGTCGCTGTCAGCACTACCACAAACCAAGGCTCTGGCTTCCAGAAAGCCTCTACCTCTGTCACAATCAGGGGTGTCATTGTTGAGGACACCTGAAAGGAGGGTCACTACCATTGACAGTCCAGCCTTCAAATTCCCTATGAACTGAAGCACCTCACACCCCAAGCTGATCTTTTTGCACCCAGCAGTTTTATCTAAAATGTCTTCTCTCATAATTCCATCTAAAAAACTAGGTGTCGTCACCCTTCAAGAGCCTCTCTCCCAACCCCAAGGGCCTGAGGACCCCCTCACTGTGCTTCTGTGGGTGCTGGTGGCCACCGTGCCGGCCCTCCAAGGAACTAGATGCACAATGATGGTGGTTGTGGTGCTGAGGTGGGGGATGGAAGGGCCCGCATCAGCAACATGGATCAATAGCTCATAGGTGCAGGGCTGCTCTGGCCATGGAGGCCCCAACACAGTGTCATTGTGCATCAGGACGGTCCCTTGCAGTCTAAACCGGCTCTGGCTATTCCCTGAAAGCAGAGTAGTTAAGAGAAGAAGGTATTGCTACCTTAGCCGCACCCTCACCAACAGCCTGGTGGCCCCCACATAGTCACACCTCCCACGATGCTGTAGGTGAATGCCGAGCGCTGTGGCTCCCGAGGGATCCAGCATGACACCTTGGTCACCTCCATGCTACGACCCAAGGGAGTATAGGTGGTGAGTTCCTGAAATGGAGGCTCACACTCGGGGGCATGGTCATTCACATCCTGGAGAAAGGCCACCGTGTGAGGAGTGGCTACAGTCCATCCTCACACTCCCAGGCTAGCCCTTCGTCTTCCTTTGAAAACACTGGACCTAGGTGGCATCACCCCAACAGGCGGTGATGTTTTCCACAGTGAGCCCCTCCCCTCGACCAGCCCATATAAGAAACACACATCTGCAGAGAAAAGCAAAAGGCCAGAGGGAAGTTTGTCTTTCCCAGGCCCCGGAGGTCAATTACCTCAACCTCAATGGTTACAGTACATGAACCTGAGCGGTGGCGGTTGAGGTCCCAGTCTTGGCTGTGATCGATCAGGAGAATAGTGATCTTGTACCACCTTTGCTGCTCATAGTCCAAAGGCCCCAGGAGGTGAATCTCTCCTAGAAGGGATGGTCACAGCCTTAGCCTGCAGAGTCTACTCTGGCCCCATCCCTCCCTCCCAGCCCTGGGGGTTAAGTACCACTGAGACGATCCACAGCAAAGGTGGAGGGTCCACCAGAGATGTAGTACTCAAGGCTGTTATGAGGGTAATCCGCATCCGTGCCCACCACGGAGCCCAGCAGAGTGTGGGGCCCTGCATCCTCCCGAACCCGGAACGTGCGTGGGACACAGGCTGGGGAGAACTCATTGACGGGTGTTACCATCACCAGAACTGGAACCTCAGCTGGGGACCATTTTGGCAGTTAAGGAGCTGTCCTGAGGTACCCAGACCTGCCCTAGGATTCTTTTGCTGTTTTGTTTTTTCAAGACAGGGTTTCTCTGTGCAGCTTTGGTGGCTGTCCTGGAACTCACTTTGTAGACCTGGCTGGCCTCAAACTCAGAGATCCTCCTGCCTCTGTCTCCTGAGTGCTGAGACTAAAGGTATGTGCCACCACCACCCAGCCTGCCCTAGGGTTCTTAATAAGTAAACATGGCCCTATATTGGAGAGAGGGTTTTCTGGGGAATGGTAGGGGGAATCTTAAGAGAGGCATCCTAGTGATCTTAAACTGAGACAACCCTGACCTAGTTTTTGAGGGAAGAAAGCTGTCTATTTCAGGGGGATGGAAAGGAGTGGACAAAATAGGCCTGTCCTGAATGTTCAGGCCTAAGTATGGTCACTCACTGGTCATCTGGGGCTGTCCATCATCCAAGACCAAGATGGACGCTGCATGCTGGAAGCAAGCCCCAGGAGTGTCACAATCCAATGTAGTATTCACCTGGCCAAGGGGACAGAGAGTAAGATGAAGCCAGGATCTGGAAGAACTTGAGGCCTGCCACAGTGCCTCAAACCAGGGTATCCACGTATATCCTACCTTGACCCAGTTTTCCAGACTCCCATCCCACCTCCGTGGTCTCAGTGCCAATAAACCGCGGCCCACCCACCTCGTCTGCATGGGAGTTTAGGAGCGGGTGTTGGGCACCTCAAGGACTCGGTCACGAAGACGGAGGCTGGCGGAGTCGGGAGGGTTGTAGAACTGAAGCTGGAAGTCGAGGGGAGCGCCAGCAGAGTCTGGATCAACGCAAGTGAGCTTGCTCAGCACCGTGCCCACAGGGGTAGTCTCTGGGACCTGAGTCCTGGGAGTGGAGGGCAGGAGGCAAGACAGGAAGGAGTCTGGACCAATGGTGAGCCAGGGCATCTCACCCAACAAGCCGGGGCATGGCTTCAGGGTACTCACACCAGTAGCGCGGGATGGCAGCGTGGAGGCCACTGGTTGACTGCTCGCACGTTAACCGTGAGATCGAACTCGGCACTGGCCCAGGGCCGGAGCCTCTCAAAGGCCCTCACCTGCAGCTTCGTGACCGCTGCACCCTGAGCGCGAGCCAAATCCAGGGGCGCGGTGGTCCTCACTACCCCGTCAGCTGGAGGGTGTAAGAAACAAAGCTCCGCCCCGCCCCAGCTCAGTCCGGCTCTCCACCAACTGCCCCAAGGCGGGCAGATAGATGGTCCTGACCACTTCCACCTCCTCCTCTAAGGGCGAGGCTCTCAACCCAATCTTTCTGGTAGGAGTTACCTCTGTGCCCCGACCCTTTCCCCACTACAGACATCCCAGGACCCACCCTCCTCCTCCCCTCACCTTGTCCAATGGAGTAGAGTGGGCTGGGCAATGGGGAGATGATTTCATAGAGTAAGTTGGATCCTCGAGCCTGGACCTGAATCACCTTGCTCCCAGGGACCAGATCCTCTGGGATGGTGATACTCTGGGCCTTCTGCCTGAACAACAACAACAACAAAAAGCAAACCTTTTTCCTGCTTATTACAGCAGGGTCCCCAGGCCCCTCCTAGGGCTCCCCTCCTATGGGAACTAGAATGCTCCAGCAGCCCTGCAGCCTACCCCAACTGTTTCCCAGGGGATAGATGCAGAATCCTCCCGTGTGTGTCCCAGGGTAGGGGAGCCTTACGGGAAGGAGACTTGGCTGGAGGGCGCAGGCAAAACCTTCACTGTCAGCATCCCTTTGCAGCTTTGGCCTTTTCCTAAAGACACTAAAATCTGCAGCTGGAAGCTCTGTCAGTGCATATATGACAGGAAAGAAGCCATGTTATGTGTCCACTGCTGTGTCCATGCCTAGTCCTCTCTTCAAACAGGCAGTCCTCAAGACCGCCACAAGGAAACCTGTGACTTACCACGCTGCTGACAAGTTATCCCTTTGAACCCTATAACTCTGGGCCACCAATTCTTCTGAGTCAAAGTGTGAATTAGGTTAGAGTTGCCGAGAGCCAGTTACTAAGAGGTGGAAGTGTGTTTGTTTTTGTGGTGCTGGGGATGGGACCCAGGGAATTGCAGAAAAGACCATTTTAAAGAGGGGACTTCCTTCTTGCTAGCCACTTGACCCAAAGTTTTCTCTTCAAGTTTGATTGCCACACCACACTCTACATTGGAGGACCTGTGAGGCCCCAGAACACAGGCCTGCCCTCTTTCTGGACCTCCAGACCTCAGTCTGGAAGAAAGCCAGACTGAGAGGGCAGTCAGCAGGGGGCAGCAAGTGGGCTGAGACAAGCATTTTAGTCAAAGCAGGCAAGGCCAACTGTTCAGGAGGTGGCGGTCCTGCCCAATCCATAGCTAGCCCCAGGTCCGAAGCCGTGCTTACCTTGAGAGCCTGACCGCTGAGGCCCTGGGATGGTGCCCGCAGCAATCCCTGCTCATCAATGGAGAAAGGCCCGGGGAAGAGTGGAGGGTCTTGGGCACTGGTAATGTTCATCTAACAGAACAGAGATATTAGTGGTCCGCTACAGACCCCAGGGCCCCAAGTACCCCTGTCAACATCCTTCAGTAACCCAGCAGGCGGCTGCTTCTAACTGGCGGTTGGTTCTGGATCCTGCCCCTGGCTGTTACCCCAGCCTAGGCCTTCTGCCTTCCATGTGACCCCTGGGTCTGAGCCTCAGAACTTTCTGATAGAACAAACAAATGCCCTTCAGGATTTTTTTGTTTTGTTTTGTTTTTCAAGACAGGGTTTCTCTGTGTAGCTTTGAGCCTTTCCTGGATCTCACTCTGTAGACCAGGCTGGCCTCGAACTCACAAAGATCTGCCTGGCTCTGCCTCCTGAGTGCTGGGATTAAAGGTGTGCGCCACCACCGCCCAGCCAGAATTTTTTTAAAAAACTCTTTTAGACAGGATCTATGTAACCCTGGCTGTCTCAAAAACAAACAAGCAAACAACACTAACAAAGACCTGTGAGTTGTGTACCAGGCTTTTTCTTTGGGGCCACCAATCAGCTCCCAAATCATGACACAGAGACTTATTATTAGTGTTGAATGCTCAGCCTAGCTTAGACAGGTTTCTGGCTCTTTCTTTTCACTTAAATTAACCTGTTTTCTCTTTATTTACCCTTTGCCCCAGGGCTTATTACCTTACTTTTGTATGTCTTACTTTCACTGTTTGTCTGCCTGGCTTCTTGTGTCAGGACTGTCCTTCATCCTCTTCTTCTCTCTCAAGCATAGATGTCTCCTATTTATTTTCTCTCTCTGCCAGCCCCACCTAGCCTTTCTCCTGCCTAGTCATTGGTTCAGCTCTTCACTGAACCATTTCAGGTACCTTAGGCGGGCAAGGTGAAACAGATGCAACACATCTTTGCCCAGTTAAAATATCCCACAACAGAGTTAGCTGGCTCACGCCTTTGCTGCCAGCCTGAACAGCCTGAGTTTGATCCTGGGATCCCACGTGGTGGAAGGAGAGAACCAACACCCAGAAGTTGTCCTCCAAACTCCATGTGCATGCCTCAGCATGTATGTGCTCATGCACACCCATGTGCATAAACTCACAATAAAAAAAAAAAAGTGGTGGAGGGGAAGCCGGGCGGTGGTGGCGCACGCCTTTAATCCCAGCACTCGGGAGACAGAGCCAGGTGGATCTCTGTGAGTTCAAGGCCAGCCTGGTCTACAGAGCAAGATCCAGGACAGGCACCAAAAATACACAGAGAAACCCTGTCTCGAAAAACCAAAAGAAAAAAAAAGCAGGGGGGGGGACCTCACACAGTTCTTTCTAGAGTTACAAAAAGTGACTTAAAAAAAGAAAAGAAAAGGTCATGTAGAACTCAGAATACATAGAACTCCGAAAATTTGGTCCCTGTGGGAAACTGCCCTCATCGATGGGAAGGTAGGCAGCTCTTAGCGGCCCTCTCCAAGAACATGAATCATGCAGAGGTTTATCTATCTACCTCAGGGTCTTTGCAGGCTATGCCTGGCCAGCAGGAACTGAGATTACTCTCCCCGTGACCCCCTCCCACATGCTCCGCCCTGTGTTCTGAGCTCACCTGGGCTCTCTGGACTCCTAGGCCTGGCAGCAACAGCGTGTACAGCAAGGCCCCAGGCGTGACTGTCTCTGGCACGTAGATGAATTCTCCAGCTGTCCAGAGAAGTCAGGGGGGCTCTGTAGAGGCCAGGCCTTGCCTCTCCCAACCTGCCACCCCTACCTAGCCTTACCTGGGCTGGCAAATGGACCAGCACACCGGAAACGACCAGGGTCCCTCTGCACATGAACAAAGAGTGGTCCCGAGACCACGAAATTGCCACATTTGTACTGCAGCTGAAGTTCATAGTGGTTTACTGCGAGAGCATCCAGCCGAGCAGAGCTGCTCAAGGTCACCTGGTGTAGGGTGGCAACAATATGCAGGGCCTGAGCTTTCTGTCACTTCCGTCTTGGGTCCCCACGATCCCTAGTTGTACCATGCCCTTACCTTTCCCACATAGACCCCCTTGTGCAGGCCGTGCAGGCTGTGCAGGCTGGGCTTGTTGAAGAAGCCGGTGGGTGGTCTCACACTGAGTAACTCCAGGGTGGGCATGTAGGAGGAGCAGTTGAAAGAAAAAGACTGAAGGGTAGTGCCAGGGCCTTGGCTCTCAGAGAGATCTATGGACCAGGGCAAGCTGTGGAGGACTAGAAGAAAGCCACATACAGAAACATAGCAATGCCTTTTTTTCTTCAGGGCCTCACCACAGCTGGAGGCCAAGCAGCCGAAGTCCTTCATGCCTCCCACATCTGACATTTTACAGGTAGAGAGAGAGAGAACATGGTCGAAGAAACAGCCAAGATAAGGAACAAGGGTCGGGGTCCCTCGGCCTCTGCCTCCACGTTAGCTTACCTAAAGGTCAGAAATTCACTGGAAAGCTGGAGTCCCCCGCCCCCACCCCTACCTGCTCCTCACCAGAGATAAATAAAGCAAAAAGAATCGCCAGGAGCCTGAACAGCACCATGGTAGCCTGAAGAAATGGCAGAGGGAGCTGTTTGTCAGGCCAACTCTGTTGCCAGGTTAGTTGCTTAGACGTAGCTTAACGTAGCTGGCTGGCGGGCGGGCTTCCCAGAATGTAGCTCCTCCCACCCCGCAGACAGAGCTTTGGACCCCTGGCAGGCTCCAGGAGGGGCTGGCAAATCCCTTCTTCCGCTGTTCCCAGTGAATTCTTCCATTCATTACCCCAACCCTAAGGGGATACGAGGGGAGGAGGCTCAAGCTACAGATGGCGAAACTGGTCACATTGTCCTTGGAGACAGAGCCAGCACAGTGCCCAGGAAAATTAGCCCCAAGACCAGCCACCCCACAGAGTCTACATTCCAGCTGCCTCCTCCACCATTCGAACATGATCTGCCTATAAAACCTAAGCCCAGCCACCAAGGAAATCTCTCAGAAATTGTCTACATTCAACAATCGAAAGAATTCTTTGTAGATGAAATAAAAGTAGCGGTTATGGCCAGGCATGATGGGATAGGCCTTTAAAACCCCAGCACTCAGAGGGCAGAGGCAAGCAGAGCTCTGTGAGTTCGAGGTCAGCCTGGTCTACGGAATGAGTTCCAGGACAGCCAAGGCTACACAAAGAAACCTTGTCTCAAGGGGGAAAAATAGTAATGGTTACATGTGGGGATATCAAGCGGAGGGTACAAAGACCACTTCTGAGAGGGACTGAAGATGTGCTAGGTATTCATCTGGGAGGCAACTGCACAAATCTCTGTAGTCTAAGACTTCCTGAGCCAGTAGCTTTGAGATTTGTCAGTTTATTATCTTTTTTATTTAAAAAAAAAAAATCTCTTTGAGACAAGGTCTCTCTATGCAGTCCGGAGTGGCCTCATTCATTATCCTCTCGCTCTCCCGCCTCTTGGGCAGGAATTCCAGGGCTGCACCAACATACTTATCATTTTTTCAACTTTTCTTCACTTGCTCTCTCTAGCTGTTTATCACTCTTTTGTCTATCCACAAGAGTTAGGCTCCTCCCTCTCTCTCCCCACAAAACTGTCCTTGGCAGGGACCTTAATGACCAGTCGTTTTCTTTTGCCAATTTAATTTTTAACATTTTATTTCTTTATTTTCTATGTGAGTGTTTGCCTGCGTACATTGTGTGCATCTTATGCATGCCTTGGGCCCAAGGGGCTAGAAGAGGGTGTCAGATACCCTGGAATCAGAGTTATATATGGTTCCTGAGAATCAAACCCAGGTCCTCTAAAAGAGCAGCAAATGTTCTTGAGGACTGAGCTATCTCTCCAATCTCGTTATTTTGTTAATTTTAATTATTATTGGTAAATTTTAATTATTATTGGTATTTGTGAGTGTATGTGTGTGTGGTGTGTGGGGTGTATGTATGTGAATGTGGGTGGTATGTGTATGTGAATGTGTGTGATGTGGGTGGTGTGTGTATGTGAATGTGTGTGATATGGGTGGTGTGTGTGTGTGTGAATGTGTGTGGTGTGTGTGGTGTGTGAATGTGGACAAATATCATAGCACTTACTTGGAGGTCAGAGAACAACTTTTCAGAAGTCAGCTCTCTCTTACTGTGGGATCCAGGGATTGGATTTGGGGTCTTAGGTTTTTTTATACAATGAGTTATCTCAACAGCCTTATTTTGAGACAGGGTTTCATTATGTTGTCCAGACTACTCCTGCCTCTGCCTCCCATGTGGAGAAGACTACAGGCACACTCTCAAGCCAGCAGTTTGTTCTCTTGTGTGTAAGTGGAGGGGAATGTTTGGATTGGTACACATGTGGGGGCCAGAGGTCAGCCTCCGCTATCATTGCTCAGGAGCGGTTCACCTTGGTTCGTTCTGTTGCTTGCCACAGAATCTCTCATTGGCCTGGAGACCATCAACTAGGCTAGGTCACCTGCCAATAAGTCTCAGCGATCAGCCTGTCGCGACTTCTCACACTGGGATTACAAGCCATTGCTGCCACACTTGGCTTTTTCACATGGGTCCTGAGGAGCCTCAGGTCTTCATCCTTGTACGGCAAGCACTTCACTGAACTGTTTCCCCAACCCCAGACATCTATCCTTTGTCCTTACTCCTCCACAGTGCTGGATGCTTGCTCCCTTGGGCTCTAAACACCCGTGCGCTTTCAGATTCTCTCACTCTCTAAGATGGTCAGGCTTCTCTGCAGCTTCTTCTTCAGCTTCCCTGCCTCCGTCCAACGAAAGATCCCAGGGCCTGAACACTGCTCACTGCCCCCTCCTTCACACCCATCACCTCCTGCAAGGCCATGGCCTAAAACACCACCCACTGGCTTTACCTCCCAGTTCAATCCTCCAGTGTTTATCTCTCCTGGAACTCCACAGTCATACACCTACCAGCTGATCCTGCCTCTCCTCAAGGCTCACATCTTCACAATGATCATTTGCTTTTCTCCTAATCTTTCAGACTTAAAAAAAAAAAAGATTTAATTTTTTATTTTTCAAGACAAGTTGCACCAGACTTTTTCTTTTGGGCCACCAATCATCTCCCAAATTATGATATAAAGACTTATTATTAATTGTGAATGCTCAGTCTTAGCTCTTATTTTAATGTTTCTCTTTATCTACATTTTGCTTTTTACCTTTCTTTCTTTCTGTGTATCTACTCCACAGGCTTCCTGGCTTCTGGCCCAGCACATATTCCTCTCTTTCTCCTTCATTCTCTTCTCTTTCAAGCCTAGATCTCTCCTCCTATTTATTCTCTCTGGCAGCCAGCCCCGCCTATCCCTCTCCTGCCTAGCTATTGGCTGATCACCTTTTTATTAGACCAATCAGGTATCTTAGGCAGGCAAGGTGAAACAAATGTGACACGCTTTCACACAGTTAAAGTAATATTCCATAACATTAACAAATGTAATAATCTTTGCCTAGTTAAAGAAATATTCCACAAGTCTCTTTTTCTTTTCTTTTTTAAAAAATGTATGTGTGTATCTATCTATCTGGGTGTTTTGCCTGCATGTATTTCTGTGAAGCATGTTTGTGTAGTGCCTGCAGAATCCACCAGAAGAAGGCATCAGATCCCCTGGAACTAGAGCTATAGACAGTTGTGAGCTGTCTCACAAATGGGGGTCCTCTACAAGCACAGCCAGTGCTCTTAACTGCTGAGTCATCTCTCCGGCCTCTCTTTCCAGTTTTTACTAGATTGAAAAAAAAAAACTTTATTGATCTAGTTACATGTGTGTACATTATACAACCGAAACTTTCTGCTTTCAGAGCTGTCCTTTTACCTGCCTGTCCCTTCCAGGGATGTTTTTCCAACTGTAGGCCAGATCACAGATGAGGGCCCCTTCACAGATGAGGGCCCCTTCACAGAAGAGGGCCCCTTCACAGATGAGGGCCCCTCCATTTGTTACATAGCCCTTTAAAAACCAAAACAAAATTCAAAAATAAGAAAGACTTCCCCAAGTATTTAGCAGCAACTGCTATAGCCGACCATAGCTTCACATTCCCCTTTTCAGTTATCAGATTATCCCTTTTTTTTTTTTTTTTTTTTTTTTTTTTTGGTTTTTCAAGACAGGGTTTCTCTGTGTAGCTTTGCGCCTTTCCTGGGACTCACTTGGTAGTCCAGGCTGGCCTTGAACTCACAGAGATCCGCCTGGCTCTGCCTCCCAAGTGCTGGGATTAAAGGCGTGCGCCACCACCGCCCGGCAGATTATCCCATTTTTACATAGAGAGTTCAGGACTGCTCGAGCCTGGCCCACGTGCCTACAGCAGACTATGTGGCTGTGACGTCTGTCAGCTTCAGTATACTCTTCCGTTTTTGTGACCGTCAAGACCAGCAAAGCAAGATTTGATGGGGGAAAGGAACAAGAAGATTCTACTGGATGTTTTTAATGCAGTTTCATCCAGCCAGCTGTTCAGACTGGAACTTGGAATCCACATCTCATGTTTTGCTTTCCCTGACTGCATCTATGTATCAATCAGGCTAGATTTCAGCTCCAAAACATACTTTATAACAGCAGTTCTCAACATGTGGGGCATGACCCTGTTGGGGGACCCATGTCAGATATTTACATTACAATTCATAACAGTAGCAAAATTACAGTTATGGCCAGGTGTGGTGACACACACCTTTAAATCCCAGCACTGGAGAAGCAGAGGCAGGCAGATCCCTGAGTTCGGGGCCAACCTGGTCTTCATAGTGAGTTCTAGGCTATACAGGGAAACCTTGTCTTGGAAAACAAAATGAAACAAAAATTACAGTTATAAAGTAGCAACAAAATAATTTTATGGTTGGGGGTCACCACAACATGAGGAACTGTATGTATTAAAGGGTCACAGCATTAGCAAGGTTAAGAACCACTGCTCTAAAATGATGCTTCTGTTTACTCTCTGGGCCCAGAACTAGGCTTCCATACACATACCCTTGCCTGGGATAAGGGGTAGAACCTCGGCTCTGATTACAGAGTCATTCTCCCGAAACAACTGTATCTCACAGGAACCAGCACTGGTCATTCCCTGAAAAAAGTTCCATGCTCCTCATGGCACCAAAAATAAAACCCAGAGTTTCCCATAAGGCTGCTGAAAGCTTGGTTTTGATGACTTCTTCCCACCCGTCACACACATCTGTGTCTTCCTTAGCTCGGTCTACCTAGCTCCTGTTCCTTGATGTCCTTTATATTGGCAGACCCTTTCGTCTAAAATGCTCCTCCCCAGTGGACTTAAAAGAATTGAATCCAGTTGCATAACGATGTCAGCCACATCTGTTGTTGTTGTTTTTCGAGACAGGGTTTCTCGGGGTAACAATGCTGACTGACCTGGAACTCACAGAGATCTGCCCGCCTATGCCTCTCGAGTGCTGAGATTAAAGGCCTGTGGCACCACCTCCCGGCTCAGCCACGTCTTTTAAAGACTCCCATCTCTCAACTGAACTTATTGCCCTCATGCTCCTATATTTTCCATCTGCTGATAGGTCCAGTCTGTCTCATTAGGCTCCACCTTTGATTATGGAATAGTCTTAGGGGAAAGGCTCTGAATATTCTGGCCAAAGAGCAGTTTTTTTTTTTTTTTTTTTTTTTGGTTTTTCGAGACAGGGTTTCTCTGTGTAGCTTTGCGCCTTTCCTGGAACTCACTTGGTAGCCCAGGCTGGCCTCGAACTCACAGAGATCCGCCTGCCTCTGCCTCCCGAGTGCTGGGATTAAAGGCGTGTGCCACCACCGCCCGGCCAAAGAGCAGTTTTTCTTTTCCATTTCCGCACGAAACCCATTGGCTGATGGTTCTGGGAAGTGGAGCTGTAGACCATAGCCCCGCGATGCCCGCTAGAGGGCGGTCTAGCCTACCTCGGCTCAGACCGGGCAAGAGGGATGCCGGAGGGGCTTAGCCGTGGCCCTTCCCTTACTGCCTGCCTTAAGGCTCTTCGCGGAGTAGTCACCGCACGGAATCCCAGTCCTATCATTATCAAGGATTGCCAAGGCCAGCCTTGACAGACCCCGAGTGGGCCACATCTGGTCAGATCAGACGATCGGGCGCAGTGCCCACACGTGGGCGTCGCTTCGGGGCCCCAGTACTAGAGACCGCTATTTCCCCAGGGAACAAATTGAAAAGCTGAGACCACTGGACGAACGCGCGGGGGCGGGAGGAGGTCGTGTCTGTCCTGCGTCACGCAGGGTCAGCTAAACCTTTGGAGACACCAGGGGGTCCTGAGCTGCCCTAGTGTCTCCCGAGGTGCTACAGCCCGGCTCCTTGGCAGTGCGGAGCTGGAGGGCGGGGCTCAGAAGGGTAGGACATCTTCAGCCCGCCCCGCCTCCATTGGCTGGGGCGCGGGAGGCGGGGCGGGGCGCGGCTGCCAGATGTTGGGGCGGCAGCGGCGGGAGCTACCGAGAGCGAGGAGCCTGGAAGTAAGGCGAGGGTGAGGACGCCGCTGGCGGGCCGACCTGGCCCACTCTGCGCTGCTTCCGCGGGTGATCGAGCCGGACGACCTGGAGAGGGCTACCGCACCAGCGCTAACATGCACAGCGCTCGGCTTGACAGCTTCCTGAGCCAGCTCCGCTGGGAACTGGTGAGGCTTTGGGGTGGGTGTGGTTGTGAGGATGTGTGTGGGGTGCGTGGCTGCCGCCTGGCTGGAACAACAAGCGGGTACGGAGTGGGCTCCGGGTGCCCATCCGAGCCAGGATGGGGGCAGGGCAGCGCGGTGCAGATGGCCCAGATGGCCCGCTTCGGGTTTCTGACGGTTGGGAGCTGTTCTGGGCATCAGGTAACAGGCGCCCAGCTGGCCCTGCCGGCGGCGGGGGACGATAGTCGATAGTCGGCAGAGAAGTTTCTTTGGGGGACTGGCAGGGAGCGCCAAGGGCCTAAAGAAGTGCTGTGCTACTGTGGACATCCCCTACCATGGGCTGGCCTGTACCTCCTTCCTCTACCCTGCCTGCCTGCCTGCCCTGGTGGCGCGTGCTGACTTGCCCGGCCCTGCGTGCTGCAGCCTGCAGGACAGCCACCAGCTCGGGCGGATGGGAGCCACATGAGCCTCGAGTGCCAGTGCCTCCATGTGGGCCCTGTGCTTACAGTTCCGCCTTGCTGCCCAGAGGCTTTTCCAAGCAAGTCCTTGGGAACCCTCCGTTCAGGGCTGGCTTGGTCAGACACTAAGGGGCGATAAGAAATCCCTCTCTGACTTCTGCTCTCTCTTTCCCTTCAGTTGTGTGGTCGGGACACAGGCTCACCTCCAGTGCCTGGCCCATTGCAACCGAAACCCAAAACCGATCCAAGTGTACAGCCCAACCGCCACTTCAGGGCCTCAGATGCTCTGGAAGAGGACTCCGTCTGCTGTGTGGAAGAGGAGGAGGAAGAGGAAGCCTTGGGAGCTGAAGACAGGGGTGTACCCTTGGGGTGTCCTAGGGAACATGCCCTAGACTGGGACTCTGGCTTTTCAGAGGTGTCAGGCAGTACTTGGCGAGAGGAAGAGCTGTCTGTACCCCGGCGTCACGCACCCTCAGAACGGCCACCTCAGAGCCAGCGTTTCTCAGTCAGTGACCTCCCCCTGCGCAGCAGGGCAGCTGTAAGTGGCATAACACCTGCCCACCGTCCGAGGCCCAAGTCCACTCCGGACGCTTGCCTGGAACACTGGCAGGGATTGGAAGCAGAGGACTGGACGGCAGCCCTGCTGAACAGGGGCCGTAGTAGGCAGCCCCTGGTGCTAGGGGATAACTGTTTTGCTGATTTGGTTCACAACTGGATGGAGCTGCCTGAGGCAGCCAGTGAGGGGGGTGATGGAGGTGTACCCCGAGCCCGTGCCCGACCCCCTCAGTTCCTGCTTGGCCTCTCGGAGCAGCTTCGGCGTCGGCTGGCCAGGGCTCGCCGGGCAGCTATGGCAGGAAAGCGACTGTCATGCCCACCTCGTCCAGAACCTGACCTGCCTGCGGACATCTCACGATTTGCAGCCCTCATGAACTGTCGCAGCCGACAACCTATCATCTATAATGATGTCAGCTACCTCTGACCCTGCCCTCCAGCCAGGGACAATAAAGGCCTTTTTTCTAGACTGTTGGTTCCGTACTCCTGAGGCTTCAGGAAGCATCCCCAACCCTGTGGAGCAAACCAAGACAGGCCAATCTAGAATCTTCCCTCTCCTTTCCAGGGTCCCTGTCTTGCCCATCTCACACGCCATCCATGTTCTGGAATCCATCTTCTCTACTTCCTTCAACACGCTTTTATTGTTGGAGTATCTGGCGTGAGCTCGAGATGCAGGGATTTTATATCGAGTTGGTTATGGCCGGGTGGCGGGGTGGTGGCTCCCTTGTCGCAGCTCATAATGCAGAGGTGGGAAGACAGTTTCGTCCTCCTCACCCTCACAGCTCAGCTCCAACACCAGAACCCGCTGCCCAGGCTCAGGCTCCCAGCTGGTCACTTGCCGAACCAGTTCTGTGACCCTGGTATGGGAGGGGGTTTAGGGGAGACTTGGTAGGTGAGCTGAGGCAGACCGAGGGCAACCTAGTGTGGACTAGAGGGTGCTGGTGCGCCTCAGGAGCCCCAAGCAGGAGCAGGAGCAGGAGCGGCTCACGGCAGGAAACATCTGAAACTATTTTAGGAGCAGCTGGTGGGGCAGCCAGGAGGCAGGAAGCTGTGGGTCCCTTGGGAGTAGGATGTGAAAGGGGGGCTGGGCAGTGTATGGGGAGCCAGGGGGGCTGGCCAAGCAGACAGCTACTGAAGTCCTCTTTCTCAGGCTCTTAGCCCCACCCCACCCCCCAGCCCATTTGTTGGCCCCATTTGGTGGAAGACTGCTTCAAGAAGGTGTGAGGGGCCTAGGATGGGGTGGAGGAAAAGCGGCTGTCACCCGTCCTCAACATCCAGGGACATGGTCAGGCCTGCCTGTGGTCAAGTCCTGGCTCACCTGAGGCCCAGGCGCTGAGTCTGCTTCTCAGATGACCACTGTGCAGAGTAGAGAACAGCCTGGCCATGCAGCAGCATCTTCACCTTTAGTCCGTACTCTTTCTAAAATACATACGTCAGACACTCATGGGGCCAGGCTGGGCTGGGCCTGGGGCAGAGAGGAGGCGGGGCATACCTGGATATGGGCCAGCAGTGATTCCAGGGTCCTCTCAGGCTGCCCAGCGGGCACCTTCAGGCGGCACCAACAGGTCCATTTCAGGTGATGGAACTACGGGATGGAGGTGAGGAGGAATTAGAGATTTCTCGCACAAATCTGCAACCCCTGGCCCAGTTACTAGCAGCTTTTCCTAGAGGAGGAGCTGTTCCAGAGGCAGGAAGCCGGAGCCAAGAGGTGGGGGGTGGAAGGTGGGATCTGGGCCCAGAGTCTCAGCCCCCCTCCCCACCCAGGCTGGGGCCAGCACAGGAAATGGAGCTATGGGGCCCTGTACAGGGAAACAGACATCCATCACACAGGCCAGTTGGAGGCGGTGGGGGGGGGGGGGCTGCTTCCTGAGGAAGCTGGGGCTGGGCTGCTGCAGTCTCCGATAAAACTGCTTGTTCCTCAAAGGGGAGGCTGGGAGCGGGAGGATGCAGCTCATTCTGCTCTCCAGCCCTTACATACAGGGCTTTGGACTGCTCACGGGCATGTGAAAACCAAGGACACGGCCACAATGGAACCCTACTGACCCAGAGATCCTCACAGAGACAGTCTACAGAAGCTTTTATTCTTATCCCATCTTTTTCCCAGTTGAAGAGTCCTGGTATCTATAGCTGAGGACAGATGTAGCAGACATCCAGAGTCCAGGACAAAGGGGTCCTGCCAACCCTCAGAAAACATACTGGGGTCGAGCTGAGACTAGGCTAGAGGCAAGATGGGGACTCGTACCCACCCCCATTCCATGGACAAAGGCAGTCTCTGTGCTGGTTAACAGTGGGGCACCTCACAAAAGCACTCTGTGTGCTTGCCCAGAGGGACCCTAGGCTAACTAGTGACCTCTGTCCTCTCCCCTGGTGAGGGCATTCCTTCTACCCCCTTTCCTGTCCCTCAGCCAGCTGTGGCAGAGCCTGGGCACACAGCTGGAGACAGGACCATCCTGCCGCCGTAGGAACACCCACACAACAAAGCCAACAGCACCCACGTATGTTTCCACATGCACAGCCATGAATGTTCACATTGAGGAAGAGCTTGCTCTCCCATCTGGCGCACAGATGTGTAAACTTGGTCCCTCCATGTTCACACACCAGGGCTGCCCAGACCTTGATGGACCCCTATCTGTTAGCGTAAACATGCTCTCCTAGAGGCTTGAGACCCACACTCACGGTAGCAGGCCTGGTGCCCTTTAACTTGGCTTGAGGTGGACAGAACAAGGCTCCACAGAGGGAGGCTAGACTTCCTGGGGCTGAGTCTATGCTTGCCCCTCCCTACTCCCTCCCACCAGGATATTATTGAGAAGGAGGGGGCTGTGGGGGATGTCTGGCTCCACTAATGAGTTAAAGCTGCAGCTCCCCCAGACCCTGGACTGCAGGGGGGTTGGGGGGGAATGGCTGATGGCTATTTCCTGTGTCTGACAGCTCCCAGCCTGGCTTCATAGCAGGAAGGGAGCTGGGGGGAGTCTAGAGGATTCCCCTGTCGTCTGGGGCCTGGAGAGAGCCCACAGTTAGAGAGAGGACTCTGCTTGGATGGGTAAAGGGAGAACTCAGGTCTAATGGGCACGGGGGTAGGGTATCAGGGGCTCACCGACTGGAGGGCTGGGGCGGAAGGCACTGATCGGATGAAGTAGTTTTCAGCCAGGTGCAGATAGCTTTGACGGAAGGTACTAAGGGGCCGTGGCCCACTCACCACCTTATACAGCTCCAGGCCTAATAAGCCCGCCACAACTGCTGTACTGGTGGCAACAGCTGGGATAATCTGGCCCACGGTTTGCTTGATCTGTCAAGAACAGGGCACTTAGTCAGGGCTCAAGGTTGAGGACTAAGATTTGGCTCTCACTTCCAGGCCTGAGCCCCAAAGGGGCGGAGCTACCTGAGCACGGCTGACCAGTAGGATCCCGTAGTTCTGAGCTCGCAAGTTAGACGCTGCAACCACAAAGTCCTCGTGGAAGTTGTCGTCATCCTCCTGCAGGCCCAAGTCACAGCAGTGTTAGCGCTGAGGTGGCGTCCCTGTCACGGAGGTATTGGCTCTGCGGTGGTATCCCTCCCCATGGCCAACTGGATGCCACTGACTGGTCTTTGTACGGTTTTGTGAGTGGGTAGCTACCATCTTCTCCTTTACCACACGGTGCAGATGAGGTGCATGGGGCGGGGGCCGCTCCCATGGCCTTGAGGGAAGGAAACTGGGGTTCTCGACTACCCCGTCTCCTTACCTTCCCCAGCCCAGTTCTTCACCCCCACTTGGGGTCCTACCTTCCCAAACAGCACAGGTTTCAGCGGAGGGCCCTTGCTCCAGTCTTCTAAGGATTCCTGCAGTTCCTTCAACTGCTCGGGGCCTGTCAGGGAGCAGGGCATGGGATCAGTCCTTAGCTCATTTCCTGTACTCTAGAGCCTGTGTCCCTCCGTGGTCTCTGCCTAACCTGCCATTCGCTGCCGCTTGATCAGATCAAGGACTCCCTCACTGATGGGCAATTGACTTCCTTGCAGTCCCACTCTTTGCCCCTGTGATTACCTCGTGACTCTGTCCTAACCTGGGGACCACAGCTAGGCACTCTGCAGAACATTTTTTTCTTTTCAATTCCAAAAGTCTCTCAAGAGACCTGGAATATGTTTTAGGCAGCAGAGAGAGAACCTACTGAGGGGCCACGGGATGGAGATAAACCAAGCAGCAAAGAGGCCCAGAGGGGGTTGACGAGATGGGGGGGGGGCGCGGGCATGGCAAGCCTCAAACGACTGTTTAGACCAGAATCTCACCAAGCTCAGCAGGAGTTAAAGTGTCAGCAGAGATGAGGTTGGGGTGCGCGGAATCAGGCTCTGGCAGCAGCCTCAGCAGTTCCCTGAGTGCAGTCTGGTCTCGTGAGCCAGGCAGCCCATGCATTTGTGAATACAGGTTGGCAGCAGCCAGCACGTAGAGGAAATGCATGCCCTGGAGCCAGGCAGAGAGCAGGAGCGGATTCGTGGGCACGTGGGATGGGGTTCACTGCCCTTTTGTGGACATGTTCGAATGCCTGACTGTCCCAAGTACAGACACCCACATTTGCTCAAGCGTGGCTCCCTTCCGGCATCTTAACAGAAGGTACAGGTGGCTACCTCTTCTCTAAGGGGACTCATGTCCAAGGACTGCACTCACTTGGTTGGGGTCAAATTGCAAGGGCTGTGGACACCTTTTGGATCCCGACCAGAACAGAGTTCCATCCTGAAGCACCTGAGGAAACAGAGGCTGCTGGGCTCAGTCTGGAGCCTGGCACATCAGCTGCCCAGCCACTGACTACCTACTTTATCACATGGGAGGTGTCTCAGCAGCTCTACAATGCCGTCATGGAAGCAGAGTTGCCAGTGGCCTAGAGCCCACGCCACGCAGTCTTGCCAGGTCCGTGGGCGCATTTTCAGGACACCCATCACTTGCCGCAGTAAGGTTGTCCGATCCATGGCCAACACGGAAGTGCCTGTCCTGCAGAGAAAGGAGGACGTTTGAGGCTGAACTCTGTGCCTGGAGTCCGGGACTCCCAGCTACCTCTGTGGTCGGCCTTACTCTTGGTAGCAGTTGATGGTCTCTGCAGATTGTCTGAAGAGTCCCTCAAATTCATCCCGGGCCCACTGTGGGGGAGGGGAGGGTGTTAAGGTATTAGATGAAGAACACATCTGCCGTTTGAGGACCGGAGATGGGTAGGGTGGGATACACTCACCTGCAGGATGTGCTCCACTGTGCTGGGGAAATACCGCAAGGTGCACAGAGGATAGGAAGCACCCTCCGACGCTGCAGCTGAGGCAGGACCCTTGTAGGCATCGGTCACATTCGGCACAAACACTGAAGCACTCCCCCGGGTTCCCCGTGTGCCCGCCTCCAGCAGTGGTCTCAGGTAGTGGGTGCATCGGGCAGCAACATAGTGCCCTGGCCAAAGGGGATAGGGTCTGGGGTGAGACTGCCAGTGCCTTGGGCAAGGGGCTCGGCTCTAAGTTAGGCACTCACGGGCCTCGAAGCTGTCCAAAGCAGCAACCACGCCGTCCACCCTGGAGAAGAAGTCGTCACCATAGATGTGCTCTGTGGTGGGATCCAGCGGGTAGGTACACGAGGTCACGTTTAGGTCTGGGTTTAGACGCTGGGCTGCTGTTACAGCCACCTCTGCCTTGGGCCTCTGGGAAGAGAGGAAATGGGTACATTATGAGAAAGCAACCCGAGACTCAAGGATGTAAGAGGGACTGGCACTCACCCCAATGTCCTGAGGCCTGAAGAGGAACTGCCTGCTGAGGTTGGAGCGTTCTATGTGGTCCATGTCAGCCACAGTCACGCCTCCATTAGCCCCGACTCCCAGGCCCACTAGGGCAAAACCTTTGAGCATCTCACAGCCGATGGCACCAGCTCCCACCTGCCGGCAGGAACAGTCTTATCCAGGGCACTTGGCCTGAATTTCCCCAAGACATCCCCACCATCATCCCTCAGCTCACCAAGAGATAGTGTTGGCAGCTCAGTTTCTCCTGAAAACCGGTCCCAAACACAGCAATTTGCCCATCGTATCTGCAGTTTCTCTAGGGAACACAGACGATGGCCAGTGATGGCTGGTGTCTGTGCTGTGTGTCATTCACTGAGCTCTTTAATCAGGAGTGTTTCTCAGGTTTCTCCTCTAACCCTGATTTTGAACAAGGTTTTCACTACCAGTTCTCACCAGACGACAGTCCTCAGGATTGGGAAGGAGCGCCTCATCTTCTGGAAGACATTCAAGGGCATCGAAGTACAGCCACTGGTCCAGGGGCATGAACTTCCTGGAGATTGCCTGGGGGTGGACACTTCACTCTGGGGGCTTCTGCCAACTCCTAATTCCTGATCCCCTTAGATCCCATCTGAGCGCTGTACCTGGGTTGATAAACTGCTCCAGGGCTGCTGCTTGGTATGGGTGCTCTCTGGCATATACACGGACCTGCCCACTTTCCCAGTCCCTCCCTCTGCCCACTTGTGTCTACTCTACCTTCAGGACTTCCTGGGCAGCCACGCCCCCTAGAATGGCTGCCATGGGGCTTAAGGTACCAGCACTACTCAGGGCAATTCTCCGAAGTAGAGCCTCATCCAGTGATTCTTCTTTTGTCCCTTTTAGTGGCTCCAGGCTCTGGGCCAGGCCCACCACGGCCTCCGCATCAACCTGTGGGATGGCACTCAGGCATGGCATACGTGGGCCTAGTAGTCCCAGTCTGAATTCTAACCTCCCACTCAAAGCCTTCAGGCAGGCACCCATCCACCCTATTCCACGGAAGCAGCAGACTCCTAAGTGGGAAAGCCTGGTGTTTGCTAGGCTGGGAAGCACTACCAAAGGGTGCCCAGCACCAGCCAGAGATGCGGAAGGCATCACCCATCTGAGCTCAACTTCCAACCTGCCTCTGACGGCTTAAGGATGGAGTAAGCAGGGTCTCCAGGTTGTAGGCCACGTACAGCTATGAACACAACCTCCAGTGCAAGAGAGTGGCATTCATGTCCCGTTCTTGAGTACAGAATCTACCTCTAGGGTTCAGACTTGGATCTGTAAGTGGTCACTGAGGTGAGGTCTGAAAAGTGAGGTCCAGGAAGGCAGAGGCTGTGCATTGTGCAGTGTGGGGCCACTCACGGGATCCCAGGGCTTGGGGAGCCGGCCGTGAAGTTGCTGGAACTTGTGCAGTGCATGGAAGGCCCGATGCAGGCAGTGCGCACGTTGTAGTTCCTGAGAATTCTGGACCACCACCCGGGGCTGCAGCAGAGCTATGTCCAAGGACTTCTGTGGGGGCCAGGGTTGTAGAGGTCGGAGTTGCTTAGCTCAGGACGAGGCCTGGAACACTATGCACCCCTTGATGTAACTCAGATGGACTTGCACTCACATGCCTCACAGTCTTGGGCATCTTGACTTCAGTGACAACCCCACCACGCAAGTAACGGGAGAAAGCTGTTGTGTCTCCAATCTCCAAGGACCCATCTTCTGGAAGAAATGCAGCCTAGTAAGTCAGGACCCCTAACTACAAGTAGTTTCCACATAGCATTGAGCCAGGGGTTGGAGAAAGGTTGGCTTACTCTGCACACGGACAGGCTGGGGAGAGCAACTGTTCAGTTCAACCATGCCTTCGATGCCTGAGAAAGTCACCAAGTCCCCATCATTGAAGGGATGTCTGTTGGTGTCTCCTCGCAGAGTGACAATGCCAGGCAACCCCTGGGTGAGAGATGGTTTGATTTCAGAGTGCCTATACCTGCCTTCCACGGGCCCTGGCACCTTTCTCTGGATATCAGGTAAATCTCTACATCTCAGCACCCACCTGGGAGATGTCCTGGATGGCAGCTGTCACGGGTTCTACCTCTGTAGGGTCCTCAACAATGAAGTCCTCACCAAAGTCACAGAACAACCGCCTAGGATGGTTGGCAGAAGTTACTGAGGAAGCCCATCAGTTGTGAATAATGGTGGGCACTCTAGGACAGGCCCAGAGGGGAAGGAATTCTGGGAAAGATGTGGGACTTAAGATTTGGGTGCACAGGGTGTACTAGAACAGATCTGGACACTGAGGTGTAGAAACAAGGCTGAGATTGTAGTCCAGAATTAAGAGGATCCTTGGCTAGGCTTGAGGCAGGGTGGAGAGTGATGGGGCAAGCTTGGAGCTCGGGAAGCATTGGGGGCAACTGTTGGCAGTGATATGGTGGGGTATACAGGTAGTCTCCTCACCCGACAAGGCCCCGGGTTTCAGCCACCAGAAAGTGGACTCCATGCTTGTGGCAGAAGGCTCCCACCTTCAGCTGCTCCTCTAGTTCGGAGTCAGTCAGCACCACTACCTACATGGACACCAGAATCACTGGCCACTGTCTTTGCTGTTAAGGGCAGGAGGGATGACCAGGCTGTCATGCAAACTGAGGCTGGGGTAAGTACCTGGAAAGCCAGCAGGAGGTCCTCAGTGATGTCACCTGTATGGACGGAGATCTGGACAGCTTCATTGAGCTGAGCCAAGAGCGCGTGAGAGGCCTCAGCTCTGCTCCTTCCCAAGCTCTCTTCTGAGAGGAAAAACTAAGGACAGAACAGTGTAGTTTGGTCAAAGAGATTCCCCTTTGGCCCTGCTCTGGGAGAGAGCATAGAGACCCCAAGACTCACCTGAGCAGCCAGGTCAGCCCAGCAGGTGGGATGGGGATCATGCAGGGTGAGGCTGCCTACACCCATAAGCACCAGGTTCTTGGCCACCTCAGCTCCTAGGCCCCGCAGGCCTGATAGCAAGACATTGGCTCCCCGGATCCTCTGCATAGCGGGCAGCCCCAGAACATACCTGTGGTTAAGAAGTGGGAGGGCAGGCAGCTGGAGACCAAAGGTCTGGAGGCCAGCCGACTCTGTATCCCACCACCTTGAGACTCACAGCTGCCTCGAGTATAGCTCCCCATCCATCCTCAGTCCTGGGGCCGGATAAGGTAATGCTCACAGCTGGCGTCAGTGGAGAAGAGGAGGCAGCCCACAGCCGGGCTCGGAACCAGTGCAAACAGTAACCGAAGTGCAGCTTGTTACAGTTCCCTCCCTGGCTCCTCCCTAATTTCAGGAAAACAAAAGTGAAACTAGACTGTGACTTGGCTCCAGTCCTCTGACAAATGGGGACAGATGCCAGCCCTCTACAGGCCAGTTGGGGTTTATCGCCTGGATAAGTCCCAGTACTACGAGAGGACAGTGAATCTCTGAGTCAGATGCAGAGTCGGGAGCACAGGGCGGCTACAAAGTGAAGACATACCTCCTTCTGTTTTTTCAAACTTTTGTTTTGAAGTAATTGTAGACTCAGAATAAGTTGTGAAAATGGCAAAGGGAGTTACTGTGTACTGTTCCTGTTTTTCTATCAGCATATATTAATTATTCATAATAATATGCTTCATCATGGCACTTTCATACATGTGTATAATGTATTTGATCATGCTCACCCCACTAGCCTCTCTTGTCCCCACCCCCCTTCAACTTTCATGTCTGTTTTTGCGACTTGGTGAGTTTCGTAGGATTGCTTACAGGAGGGTGGGCGAGAGGTTATTTACAGAAGCCATGGGCACCTTACCAGTGACTACAGAACTAAGGAAAATGTCTCCCCCTCCTGGAGGGGCAGGGCCTCATGAGTCCTTGCCCCTCCATGACAGAATGCTCACAGGCCCAAATGTTGTAGAAATCTTGTGCAGGTCACAGCTATTATGAGTTCAATAGTACAACAGCCACGTCATGGCCGGAAGACAGTGTTCTGCAAAGACTCCATCCTCCAGTTCTCACATTATTGCATCCTGTTTCCTATGATGCTTCCTGAGCCTTGAATGGGGCTGATATGGATGTCTCTTTTAGGGCTGAGCATTCAACAGTCAACTGCTCTCCACACTTTGACCAGGTATGAGTCTCTGCAGTATCACTGCCCACTACAAAAAGAAGCTTCTCTGGGACTGGAGAGATGGCTCAGCCATTAAGAGCACTGGCTGCTCTTCCAGAGGTCCTGAGTTCAATTCCCAGTACCCACATGGTGGCTCACAGCCATCTCTAGAAGGATCTGATGCCCTCTTCTGGCATGCAGGCATATATACAGATAGAGCACTCATATACATAAAATAAATAAATCTTTTAAAAATTTTTAAAAATTTTCAAGACAGGGTTTTTCTGTGTAGCTCTGGCTGTCCTGGAACTCACTCTGTAGATCAGGCTGGCCTCGAACTCAGAGATCTACCTGCCTCTGCCTCCTGAGTGCTAGGATTAAAGGCATATGCCACCACTGCCTGGCTAGCAAATAAATCTTAAAAAATAAAATAAAAAAGCTTCTCTAACAAAAGCTGACAGTAGCCCTGATCTATGGACATAAACACAACTATTGGAAGGCAATGACATGGGTGCATCATGTATATTTTGTTGTTCACCCATGGGAGCCTGTGACGTACCCATCCACCGGCTTTTGACCAGGTTTATAGTATCAAATATGAATTCCCTCCTGTGGAGTGAGCCTCCATTTAGTAAGAAAGTAGTTAGTTACTGCCACAACAGATTTGCTATTGTTTATTTTCTTGTGATGCTGGGGGTTGACTTTTTGCTTTTACAACAGTCTCACTGTGTAGCTCTGGTTTTGGTCTGGAACTTGCTATGCAGACCAGGCTGAAATCACAGCGATCTGCCTGGATGTTTCCTGAGTGCTGGGATTAAAGGTGTGAGCCACCACTGCCAGCCTTGATTCTTTTTTTAATGATTACAGAAAGCGCGTGGAGGTCAGAGGACCTGTGATGTCAGCTGGCTCCTTCTGCCACCTGGGTACTTGAGATTGAACTCAGGTCATCAGGCTTGGCAACAGGTGAATCACTGGGCCATCTCACTGGCCCTGTTGTTTTATTTTTTATGTGTATGAGTGTTTTGCCTGCATGTATGTGGACTACACGTATACCTGGTAGCCGTGGAAGCCATAAAAGGGTGTAGGATTCCCTGGAACTGGAGATGCAGACAGCTGTGAGCTGCCATGTGGGTGCTGGGAATTGAACCCGGGTCCTCTGGAAGAGCAACAGGTGCTCTTAACCGCTGAGCCAGCTCTCCAGGCTCTATTTTTTTTTGGGGGGGGGCAGGGCTTCATATAGTCCAGGCTGGCTTCAAATTTGTCATAGTCAAGGATGACCTTGTATTTCTGATCCTTCTGCCTTTACCTCTCCTAAGGGCTGGAACGACAGGCATGCACGCACCACCACACTCAGATTACATAATCTGATAATGCTGGGCAAGGTAATCATTCTACTGAGCTACACATCTGGCCTTATTTTTAAAATTTTTTTGTTGTTTGCTTTTGTTTTGGGGATAGAATCTCATGTGATCCAGGTTGGCCTGGAACTCATTATGTAATAGACAATAACGTCCATCTCTAAAGTAATGCGAGTTCAAGTGTGCACCGTTACACACGGCTTGTTGCTGGAGCCTGAGCCCAGGGCTTGCCATCTGCTAGGCAAGCGCAAGCGTTCTGTACCACGCTCTCCCTGACCCCAACCAGCCTTCCTTTTGTTGTTGTTTTTTGTTTTTTTGAGACAGGGTTTCTCTATGTAGCCCTGGCTGTCCTGGAACTCACTCTGTAGACCAGGCTGACCTGGAACTCAGAGATCCGCCTGCCTCTGCCTCCCCAGTGCTGGGATTAAAGGTGTGTGCCACCAAGCGGCCACCACTGCCCAGCTCTCTAAAACCCTTTTTATCATTTCAGACAGAAACTGTCAGAGAAGCAGTAACTCCAGCTCCCATTCCTGGCCACTGTTAAGAGTTGTCTCTGTCAGTTTACCTATTCTAGACACTTCCTGGAAGTGGAATCACCCAGTAGCTGTCTACCTCACTTTTCCATTTACGTATCTTGAGTTCTTAACCTATTCCCACCCCTGGGTGGTTGGTGCTAGTGTCCCACTGCACAGATAACATCGAGAGGATGACTAACCTAAGGCCACTCAGCATGAGCTCGCAGCCAGTCTCTCTGTTTTCAACCAGATGGTGCAATTCCCCTCAGTAAACCTCTTTGGCTCATTTCAGCTCCAAACAGGCTCAACATCTGTAGCTGTCTAAGTTACTTTCCTGCTGTGATAAAATACCCCGACAAAAGCAACTTAGGGGAGAAAGTTTTTATTTTGGTTCAGTTTCAGGTTACAGTCGATCATCGCAGGGAAGTCAAGGCAGACGGTGGAGCAGCTGGTCACACTCAGTTAAGAGCAGAGAGTGCCTCCATTCTTGTGCTCAGCTCACTTTTTCTGCTCTTAAACAGTCCTCTGCCTAGGGAATGGTGCCAGCTTACATTGGGCTGGTCTTCCCACCTCAATTCACATAACCACAATAACCTCCACAGACATGCCCACAGGTCACCCTCATCTAGATCTCATCGAGAGGCCCTTACCAAGTGATTCAAGATTGTGTCGTTGACAATCAAAGCTAAGCACCACATACCCAAGGCTACCATCTCCACCCCCAGACAGCTTGAGGCTTCTCGAGGTTACCTATCAAGTGTCTGGATGCCTTCAGCACAAAGCAGACCATGTGCTAGGGAAACAGGAGCATTCGGTCTAATAACGGGAGAAAGGCGTTTCGGAAGTCTTACCCAGGCGAGAGGCCAGTAAGGGAGACTCTCTAGGAGAAAGGGCCCCAGGCCGCGACCTGAAAGCTAACAGCTTGGTCACTGTCTGCTGTGCTTGCTGAGTTCCCTGAATGGACGGGAGCTCACTCTGCTCACCCCCTCACTTGGCTTAGAGCCCAGACTGCAGGGATGCCATTCTGGCTAGGGTCTTCCTGTGCCCTGTGAGAAAGCCAGGCCTGGAGATAAAACTACTAGCTCTAAGTCTAGGTGGCACTCCCGCTTTAGAAACTCATACCAATTTTCTAAAGTCTTGGTACAAATTTATACACTCAGAGCCAGGAAGAAAAGATACCTTTTTATTTTACATGGAAAACTTCCCCCACTTCCCTAACATCCACTAGTTCAAGCTCAGATACACTGAGCAAGACGCAGCTGGAGGCAGGCAGAAGTTCAGGCTCGCCTGCTTAGGAATCCTCCAGCACTTTCATCTACAGTCACATGTGACCCTGGACTATAAAAACAGAAGGAGCCCAGCCACATCTGGTTGTAGCTATATGCAAAACCCTGCAACTGGAAGCAGGTCCTGCTGACCGGAACTGTAACCTGGTCATGTCAGCTCCCGGAGGTGAATCCGTGTGGTGCAGGGCAAGGCGAACACAGGAAGTGCAGTTTCTGCTGTCCTTGCACTGTCCAGGAAGAGGAGCCTTCTCCTCAAACACTCCTGGGTTGGCAGAGGTCTTGGCCTACTAATTGGAGACATGACTCTGGTCACTGCTCACTGCCACAGGAAGGTGTCCAGCTTGGGTTGGGAGGAAGAATTCACAGTCTTTATTCTCACTTTCTGCTTACTCTTGGCCTTGGGCTTAACAGGCATCGGCCGGATAATGGCTGAGTCTGTCTGGAAGCAATGTCAAGGAAGAAGCTTGGAGAAGGGACTGGAATGCAGGGCAGGAAAACCTCAGACCCAGGGTCAGGAAGCGCGGATATATTGAACAAGGCGCCGCTCTGCCCATCTTAGGCTGCAGGCGCCGGCAGTGAGGAGCCTGGGGGTACAGCTCAGGCCACGGCCATAGAAAAAGGATACAGGCTGGATGAATTTTGTTCGTCCTCCAAGCCCATCGAAGCCTACTCTTACCTAGGGCAGAAGGAAGACACGAGTGGATCAGGAGGATGGGCTAGGGCGCTGACTGCCTTGCTCCACCCAGGAGGCCTGGTACCTGCGACCCTACTTACCGCATCTGTGCTGCACCGGGAAGCTGCGGTGGTCCTGTGGGGCTGTTTCTGACCCCGGACGGCATTCCGGATGAAGAGAGGGAAGGCACCAGCCAGTTCCTCGTCTAGCTCTCCTACACAGCGCTGGCCACCCAGTGAGAGCTGGGACTCCTGTTGGGATAACGCCAGAGTCAGACGTGATGAGCTGGACAGCAGCACAGGACAGGGTAGTGACAGCGAGAGAGAGCTGGTCATCAGCATATCCGGCCGGGCGGTGGTGACGCGCACCTTTCATCCCGGCACTTGGGGGGCAGAGGTGTGGATCTCTGAGTTCGAGGCCAGCCTGACCTGAGTGAGTTTTGGGACAACCAGGGCTACACAGGTTTTTGTCTTAAAAAACCCAAAACCAAACAAAAATGGAAAAAAAAAAAAAGAAAGAAAAGAAAAGAAAAGAAAAGAAACATGAGAATATCAGACAGGAGGCAGAGGATAATGCGTCAGGGCTACAATGACGGCTCTGAAGTCAGTCCTGGGCTCGTGAGGGGAACCTGAACATAGTTTGCACTCTCAGAAATAGTTTTTTATTTTTCTTTGTTTTATTTTGTTTTGAGATGGTCTCACTCTAGTCCAGGATGCCCGGAACTCACTACACAGTCCAGGCAGGCCTCAAACTCAAGGTGGTTCTCCTGCCTTAGCTTCCTGAATGCTGGGTCACAGGCATGAACCGGCACACCCAGTTTAGAAGGCAGGTTCCATGTCAGTCTGGCAAAGGCTGGACCTGACTGCTTGTATGTTTTCGAGGAAGCCCCGGCCGGCCGGCCCTTACCTGCTTGTAGACTTTAGGTGTCTTCTTGAGGATGTCCTGCACAGGAGAGCTGTGAGAGTGAGGTGAGAACAAACGCAGGTAAGCAAGGAGAGGGCCAGACTCGGCACACGGCCTTTAAAGGAGCCGCTGTGTGGCATGGCTGCCATCGTGGCTAGGCTTTGGATGAGGTACCTCAGTGGTCTCTACCCCGAGTACAAATCCGTGAAGACGGAAAGGAAGAGTGCCGGGGTCAGGGTCGACCAGACCATGCCCCAGTCTGTGGTTTCATTTCCATGCCCTCCAGGTTCTTGGGCTCTCACCATGTATGTCCTGGTCTCTACCCAGTGCCAGGGAGCCCAACCAGTGCACAGGAGGCCGTGCGCTCACACCCTCCTAAAGGCAGGAGCTATCAAATGCGCTCGGGCCCCACCCTGTCTGTCTGGGGGCTGGAGGCACCTCCTCTGGAAGACCCTCAGGAAGTCAGCCTCTCAGTAAGACTCGGTAAGGCAGTCTGCAGTGCTCCCAGAGTCCCCATGGGACCTCTGCCGGAGGGCCTCTGGCAGAAAAGAGCAGGAGCCCGGTGTGGCTTTCTACTCTTTTTTTTTTTTTTTTTAAGGTTTATTTATTTATTATGTGTACAGTGTTCTGCCTGCATGTATGCCTGCAGGCCAGAAGAGGGCACCAAATCTCATTACGGATGGTTGTGAGCCACCATGTGGTTGCTGGGACTTGAACTCAGGACCTCTGGAAGAGCAGCCAGTGCTCTTAACCTCTGAGCCATCTCTCCAAGCCCCATGGCTTTCTATTCTTGGTGTCAGAGCTGGACACAATTTCCATACAATTCCTGGGACCCTAGCAGCTAGATACCCCTCCTGGAATTTTCCAGTTGAGAGAGAAGATGACGACCTAAGGTTGGCCCGGTGGCTTCTCAAGCCAAAGGAAAGGGGTAGGAGCAGGGCCTGCTGACCCTGGGCTCCTTTGCTCACTTCCCTAAGCTGCAGTGAGCCCCATGGTGACCAGAAGACGACCCTCCACTGTCGCGAGTCTGGCTCTGGTGAGGCCAAGTGCTCCCTCACTCCTCACCGTCCCTGAAGATGGTGGAAGTGTCCACAAGCCTGAAGACCCCATGCGCCTGCAATCACTGTTTCTTTTGTCTTTGTTTCCTCCTCCTTCCTTCTTTGCAGAACTGGGATTGAATCCAAGGCCTTGTTCACGGGAGGCAAACACCGTCACTGAGCTACATCCCCAACCTGTGCCTTCAGTTCTGACAGCTGAACAGGAAGCCACAGAAGGAGGCCAGGGTAAGGAGCTGACACCGAGGAACTCTGGGCTGCAGGCCTCACGACTCGAGCCTGGCCCTCTACTACAGCGTCAGGCCTGGCCGTCTACTACAGTGTTAGGCCTGGCCCTCTACTACAGCGTCAGGCCTGGCCCTCTACTACAGCGTCAGGCCTGGCCCTCTACTACAGCGTCAGGCCTGGCCCTCTACTACAGCGTCAGGCCTGGCCCTCTACTACAGCGTCAGGCCTGGCCCTCTACTACAGTGTTAAGCCCAGCTGTCTTGCCCTCTCCTTCTCTCTCACGGCCCTGCCTAACACAACAATTTCTTTCTCTCATATCCGAAATCTCGCATGAAGATTTCCTTAGAACGAGAGACATGGCTCAGCAGATACAACTGTTTGCTATCAAGCCTGTTGACCTGACTTTGAACTTAGTCCCCACATGGTGCAAGAAGAGAAACAACCCCCACAAATTGTCCTCTGATCTCCATATGCATTCCACATACATACACAAAAATAAATAAGTGTAATTTTAAAAAATGTAAAAAGAGCCGGGTGGTGGTGGCGCACCCCTTTAATTCCAGCACTTGGGAGGCAGAGACAGGTGGATCTCTGTGAGTTCGGGGCCAGCCTGGTCTACAAAGTAAATTCCAGAACAGACTCCAAAGCTACAGAGAAACCCTGTCTTAAAAAAAAAGGGCTGGAGAGATGGCTCAGAGGTTAAGAGCACTGGCTGCTCTTCCAGAGGACCTGAGTTCAATTCCCAGCACCCACATGGTGGCTCACAACCACCTGTAATAAGATCTGGTGCCCTCTTCTGGCCTGCAGGGATATGTGCAGGCAGAACACTGTACAAAATGAAAAAGACTTCCTTCCCTCACTGGAATCGCACACCTATGTATACGAAGGAGTACAGCCGTCTTCACGGTGACACACAAGTGTGCCTGGCCAAGGGGATGGTGGCCCCCCCAGTCCCACTGCATATCTAGAGCAAGTCCCACCTGTCCTCCAGCTCCACACAGCCCCTCATGTCTGCCAACATGGGTTCTTTCCGCGGGTGGCAGGGTCATGGGATCTGTGGTGTGAGATGGTCCTGCATTAAGCATGAACCTCAGAGGCACACACTGGGAACAATTCAGAGTCCCACACTCAGGACTCCGGTGGGTAGGCATTCAAAGTATTGGGATACCTGCCTCCCCACCAGTCCAGACTGGCCCTACTGGGACCAGAGAATTCTCTCTAACATCATCTCGAGGACGATGAAAGGAACAAGCAGGACTGTACACAGTGCGCACTCAGGCCAAGGAGAAGAGGAAGAGGTAGCGTGACCCAAAGCTGCATCCCACTGAGCAGCCTCATCCCACTCAGGGCAGGACCTACAGATGGCTTAGCTACTCCCCACCAGGTTCTGGGCACTGCCAGGGACCAACACTCACCGTGCCCTCTCCAGGCAGAGCTTCTTGGGGTGGCCATGCTGGGAGCTGGAGGTCTGGGCTGGAGGGGTATCTACATCAAAGGTAGCATTGAGGTCAATCTCATCACTGAAGGATGGCTGGTGGAGTCTCGGGTTCAACATCTCCACAGGGGCTGGGCTGAAGGAAGGTCGAGATAATCTTGTTACTTGGGACTGCAGTAACAACCCAGAGAAATCACAGCTCCTCAAGTATCAGAGGCAATTCAGCTTGGCCTGGTGAGATGGCTCAGCTGATATAAAGACTACTGTTTCCAAGGCTGAAGCCCTGAGCTCAATACCCAGAACCTTCAGCCCAGAGTTCAGAGTTCAAGGTCAGCCTAGTCTACAAAGCAAATTCCAGGACAGCCAGGGCTACACAGAGAAACTCTGTTCCAGAAAAGAAGAAGAAGAAGAAGAAGAAGAAGAAGAAGAAGAAGAAGAAGAAGAAGAAGAAGAAGAAGAAGAAGAAGAAGAAGAAGAAGAAGAAGCAGCAGCAGCCGCCGCCGCCGCCATTCAGCCATGTTACCACAGAGTGATACAGATGTGAGGATGTTACTACTTAGCACAGCAAACGTATGCTAGTGGTCTGGTACTTCAGGAGTTGACAGTGATGGAGACACTAGATGGTGTTCTCAAGAGTAACTGTAGCAACATGGGAAAATACCCACATTTAAAAAGCAATACAAAAGCTAGGTGTAATACACAAACCCCTATGATCTCAGGAAAGAAGATCGTGAGTTCAAAGCCTGCCTGAGCTACCTAAGTTTGAGGCCAGCCTAAGCTATATATGGAGGCTGCCTAAAAGAAAAAAAGAGAATATAAAATATATGCACGTACAAGCTAGGCATTATGGCACACACCTGTAATCTCAGCCCTCATGAGGCAGAGGCAGGTGGATCTCTGTGGGTTTGAGGTCAGCCTGGTCTACATAGTGAGTTCCAGGACAGTCAGGGCCACACAGAGAGACCCTGTCTCAAAACAAAACAAAAAAATACATGTGTATGTACAATCACATGACTTGGTGTACCCTGTCCTCCATACACCTTCCACAGGAAAAAGACTTGAATGAAATGCACCTTGTGTCCAATTCGCTCTGCAATTAAGCCCGTAGGTTTCAAATTCTCTACCTTTTTACTTTTATAATGAGAGGGTGGTGCTCACTCTTCGAAAACTGCAGCCAGCCTGACCTGGCAGTGCTCTCCAGGGTCTAAGGTCTGAGGAGAACCCTAAGAAACGGCAGGGCCAGCGCTAAGGACACTTCTTCCAAGGACTTCCCTCGGGAGCTACACCTCAGCCCTGTGCACACTGAGCTGCCTACACATCTGGCTGGGAAGCCCGCGTCTCCCTCCCTTCATCAGTATGGTTCTGTGGTTGCTTACCAACTCCAGCGAGTTTAGGCTAAGGCAGGAAAGGCAAACCCGAGAGACAGGTCCAGTCTGGCAGAGCGAAGCCATCTTACTACCTGAGGGCTCAAGATTTTCTATTACCACCCCCAGGTCTTACCCAGAGGAACCCACGGCACACACTCGGCCTTGGCTCAAGCCAAGCTGGACTTCTTCTCATGTACTATCTACTACACAAACCCAAGATTCAGGAGGTTCACCCTGTCTCTCATTTCAACACGAAGCTCAAAAGGACATATTTCTTGTTCTCTCACACTGTTCAAACTGTTTCTGGGTAAGTTCTCCTTTGCAAATATTAGTCTGTTTCCCTTTCTTTCAGGGTCCACTTTCTTTCATCCATAACTTGACTTGAGGAGGGAGAGCCTAGGGTTCTGTGGTTTCTCCTTCACTACAGTGAAGGCCTGGCTTGAGATACTCTTCAGTGACTCTATTACCTCTGAGACACTCACCTATGGCCAACTTACATAGCTTCGTGTCAGCGGCCTCAGGGAATGAGGCCAAAGACTCAGAGCCCTCCTTTCTAAGGCAGGGCCAAACCCTAGGCAGACGTGCTATTGTGTGGCACAAAGGCTGTCACTATGTCCTCCATGAACTCACAGCTCCTATCAGTCCTACCATAAATGAAGGTCTCCCCAGATCCCACCAGCCCAGAATTTAGGAGTCCTTAGGTCCTTGAGCGATATCTTCCTAATACCTTCTTGATAACTCCCTTTCCTCTGATCTGCACCCCAGTGGGCCAAGGACTGTGGCGCAGCCTTCCAACTCCTGAGGGAAGGAAAGAGTGTGTGTGTGTGGGTCCCTTGGAGCAGCCCCCACCTTCCTCCAGGTTCTCCTCAGACCTCACAAGGCCAGGTCTGGCAAGGCTAAAGGAAGGGCTACCTCCTGAGGCTGCCCTAAAACCACGAGCAGGGCTGGGGACATTGCTCAGTTGGTACAGTGCTAGCCTAGCAAGTATGAGGCCCTGGGTTCAATCCCGGATCTCCATAAATCAGATGTGGTGTAGTACATACCTAGATTCCTAGCACTCGGGATGGAGAGCCAGGAAGATAAGGAGTTCAAGGTCATACCCAGCTACATAGTGCATTTGAGACCAGCCTGAGACTGTCTCAAAAAGATAAAATAATAAAATAAAATAAAGGCTGGAGAGATGGCCCAGAGGTTAAGAGCACTCACTGGCTGCTCTTCCAGGGGTCCTGAGTTCAATTCCCAGCACCCACATGGCGGCTCAGAATCTGATGCCCTCTTCTGGTGTGCAGACACACATGCAAAGCACCTGTATAAATAAGTAAATCTTTAAAATAAAATAAGATGACAGAAGCAAAGGGTAATCCCATCACAACAATGAAACAGGCATCAGGAATAACACCCAGAGCCTTGAGAGAGGGAGAGGGGGAGGGGAAGGGAAGGGGAGGGGAGGGGGAGGGGGGAGGGGGAGGGGGAGCGAATGGCCGGGGAAATGTGAGCCTGACACAGAAGCCAGAATTCACAAGGTGGAGACTACGAGGCATTAAGTACGTCTGAAAACTGAGGCACAGTTCAAGGACTCATTAGAGATGATGGGATGGAAATCAGAGACATGGACCAGGCCCTCAGAGCTACCTTCCAGGAACATTTCCAACAGTTTCTACTGCTCCAAGGATGAAATCTGCACCTACAAGGCTGACTTACAAAGGCTGGCAGCGATGTGGCCCACCTGCCCCCCGCCCCAAGCCCACTGTAGCAACGCCTCAGGGACTTTGAATTCACCATCCTCTCTGCCTGGATTTCTCTTCCCTTCAGATTTAAATGGCGGTTTCATGAATGTGTCTGTACATTTCATATAGACTAGGAAGGTTTACAATTCTTCCCAAGCTGGAGAGATGGTTCAGTGGTTAAGAGCACCGACTACTTCTTCCTAGAGGTTCTGAGTTCAATTCCCAGCAACCACATGGTGGCTCACAACCACCTGTAATGAGATCTGGTGCCATCCTCTGGCCTTCAGGGACATGTATAGGCAGAACACTGTATACATACTAAATAAATAAGTTTTAAAAAAGAAAAAGAAAAGATTCTTCCCAAACCACACAAGTCAACCTAACACTGGACATCATGGCAGATCGTGCATCTACCATAGTCCACAGCTCTCAGTGCATCCTAAACTGGAGCAGGCAGGTAAGTCTGGCTCCACAGAGGGATGTTGAGGAAAAGAATCATAGCTGGCGAGGTGTCTCAGAGGGTAAGGGTGCTTGCTGCACAAATCTAGCAACTTGGGTTAGATCCCTTCAACCTGCCGGGCGGTGGTGACACACATCTTTAATCCCAGCACTCCAGAGGCTGAGCCAGGCGGATCTCTGTGAGTTTGAGGCCAGCCTGGGCTACAGAGCAAGCTCCAGGACAGGCTCCAAAACTACACAGAGAAACCCTGTCTCAAAAAACCAAAAACCGAGCCGGGGGTGAGGGGGGGTGGCAGCGGCGGCGGCAGCGGCGGCGCACGCCTTTAATCCCAGCACTCGGGAGGCAGAACCAGGCGGATCTCTGTGAGTTCGAGGCCAGCCTGGGCTACTAAGTGAGCTCCAGGAAAGGCGCAAAGCTACGCAGAGAAACCCTGTCTCAAAAAACCAAACCAACCAACCAACCAAACAAACAAAAAACAAACCAAAAACCAAAAAAACAAAAAAAGAAAAAAAAAAAAAGATCCCTTCAACCCATGGAAAGGTGAAAGGAGAGAAATGATGCCACAAGTTGTGCTGACTTCCACATGCACACTGTGACACACTCAGCCACACACACACACACACACACACACACACACACATACAGATAGTACAAAGTGGTCAAAGAAGACATCAATGTAGACCAGTGGCCTCCACATGCACACAACACACTCATTCATTCGCTCTCTCTCTCTCTCTCTCTCTCTCTCTCTCTCTCTCTCTCTCTCTCTCTCTCTCTCTCTCTCTCTCTCAGTGCTAGCTGGCTGAGGAGGCTGGCCAGAGCCTTCAGTGAGGAAAGAGCTGGAGCAAAGGCGGCAGAAGAAGCAGGAAGAGAAGAAGTGTTCTCTTACGGTTGGCTGTGACACCCAGGATCCTACAAAACCACTCCCGTCTAAAGCAGCTCCATGAACGTCCCAAGACACAGTAGCAAGGCTCTGAGATGTGGGAAGTCTGGGGCGCAGTGCCCAGGAACAAAGTGGAGTGCTGGAAGGCACTGATGCGTGAATTCACAGGCAGGACGGGGAGGTGCAGGGCGCATATTGATTTGCCAAAAGATACTGGAAAGTGGTTTAAATAAAACTCTGGGTCATTTAAACTCTGGTTTAAATAAAAACAGGAGTTTTTAATTTGGTTCCCCTGCTGGGGTCCCCTAGCAGGCAGAAGACAGCCTTGAGGATGTTCCTAGTCAGCCTGTTTCTGTGAAAAACACTCAGGAAGCTTAACTTGTTCCTGGCAGGGACACCAATCCCTGGGTCTTTTGGCTCCCTCTGCTGGCCACCTTAAAGCACACATTCCTGAACCGGAGGGGGTTATTTTACTTCTTTATTTATTTTGGTTTTTTGAGACAGGGTTTCATTGTGTAACAGTCCTAGCTGTCCTGGAACTCACTTTGTAGATCAGTCTGCCCTTGAACTCACAGAGATACGCCTGTTTCTGCCTCCCGAGTGCTGGGACTAAAGGTGTGTGCCACCATTGCCCAGCTGAGAGGGGGTTATTTGAGAGTGAGGTGCTTTCAAGTTTGTTTCAGAAATGGGGGCAGGCAGATGCACGTGGTGAGAAACTCTAGGATACACCAAGGTAAGTCAAGGCTCCTGCCCCATCCTCAGACACTTCAAAGGCCTTCTCTGGCCGTTCTTTGTCAGATCCCAAATTTTCTCAAAGCTGCTGGCTTTCTGGCCAGAAGGTCCACAAACACCGTCTATGCCACCAAAGCTAGGCATGAAGGTTCTCGGTCTATGATCCTGTATCACCCCAGAAGGCTAACAAACCTCTCAAAAACCAGGCGGCTGACGGTCTCACTGGCCACTGGAGGCAGATTCAAGGTCCCCTGCAGCATCGTTAGCTTCTTTCTTAGGCTCTGGAGGGAATAAAGAGAAGAACATGAGAGAAAGGCTGAGGCACTGAGGACAACACCTGTGAAGGGTGCTGGGAACAGAGCAAGGACTGATGCCCAACACCAGCCTTTAGAATGCCTTTTTGGTAAAGCCCTTGCTCAGGCGATTAGGAATCTTGGAGGTAAGGACTCAGCAGATCATAAAGGAAGATCCATGGTGCTGTTGGCCCTCTGCTGAGGAGGCACAGGCTGTAGGTCAGGTGAGGGTCAGGACACATACCCTGACCCACTTCCCTGACACAGGAGGATAAAGAGCCCAGAGCTACTGCCCTTGACTGGGACTCAGGTTCTCAGGCAGAACCAGCCTGGCCCCACTCCTGGAGGCACAGAAATCACCCCTGACCTCCCCTTCTCACCGGGTCAGGATTCTCACCGTGATTTCCTTATCAGCGCTCTCTAAGTCCTTCTGGGCTGACCTCAGTTCTAACTTGGTCTGATCCAGCTCAGTGTAGACAGTCTTCAACTGTAAGAAAGGACAAGCCAGTGGTGCCACATGTCCTGTCCCTACCTGCTGCCACCCAGTGGATGGTCGGGGTAGAGTCTAAAAGAAACTGGAGGCATGAGGGAGACCCAGACCTTTGGGGATAGGCTCAATTAGGGGTACACACCTAGGGCTGCCTGGGAGCAAGGCTCCTCTCTCTATACATTGCAGCCTACAGAAGTTAAAAGCAGCTGGCCCAAGAACCCTCATAGTTGGGATGGGGTACAAAACAGGCCTCCGAAGCTGTCACACTTGAGGACTGTGTTCTCCAAGATGAGCAAAGGGTAGTGTAAGTGTGTGGTGGGGGCATACCTGTATTAACTGCGCCCCCCCCAATGCACAGTAAAAAGCAGTAATAATTAGTGTCTGCAGGCCCCCACACTAGGCCACTGTGTCAGCCTGGGGGGCCTAGCTCAGGAGCCCCGTCGAGTATGACAAAGGAAAAGCCACGCCTCCTCCTTCCTTTGGCTCCCATTCCGGTACCTTGCTCCTCGAGGAGGCCAAGTCCTTCCTCAACCTGTCAGCCAGCTCCCCCGAGGCCTTCCGCGCTTCTTTCAGATTCTCATACTCTCTGCAAAGTGGCCGTGAGGAGAGATGACAGGACAGGACACCCTGATGTCACAGCACCAACCTAACAAAGGCCTCCCTCCCTCCAATCCTTAGCTCCGCCTCCTCCTCCCTCCAGGGGGCCCCATGGCAGGTCCTGCACTGAATGTAATGAGGTCAGGAAACAAAACTGCTCTCTCTTGTCACCTGCAGGAACCGTGGTGACTGGAGAAAGTATGCAAGAAGCTCCAGCCTCACTAGGGGGCTCCCTACACCCCCAAATGGAGGCATTTTGGATTCTCTGTGCCTGTCAGTCAAATGGCTCCTTCCCAACATTATAGTACCATAATGAAGAATATGGGCAGTTTCTTATCAAAGCCAGACAAGGTCAGTAACCTTGCTGATGGAAATAGACTCCAGATGTCACGAGGAGGGGCTCACAGCTGAGAGCTGCGTGAGCTCCTTAGAAACAACACTTAGAATCCATACTCGGTTCTCTCAGCAACTCTAAGGCAAGTCTCTGTCTATCTTCACGCAGGAAAGTGGAAGCTAGCGAGGCCTCCAAAGTGGCCTGAGAGCTGGAGTTCACCCTACGACAATATGGTTCTAGAACTTGCTCCTTCACACCTTCTGCTTTACAGAAGATGGCAGCAGAGCTAGGACTGGGGAACCGTATCTGGTTCCTGGGCTTACATACTTCTTGAGGGACACGCAGTACACCGCCAGCTGCTCCACCGCTGACTGTCCCACACCCATGTCGCGGATCATCTCCTCCACCTCAGGCCGCTGGCTCTGGAGCAGGAGCTCAATTCTGAAAAACATTCCCGGCCCACGGCATTTGAAATCTGGAGGCTGATGGTTAGTCTGCCTCCCTTTGCCGCCGTTGCTATGGCAACAGCCTGGGCTGCTAGGATGCTTTAGCAGGTGGGTGTGCCCAAGGAAAGGTTCCACAGCAGAGCTGAGCTCAGCTCCAGGGATGCTGCTGAGGAAAAAGAGGTGCTAACAGAGGACGTCAAGGTCAGGGGCTTCTGTCGAGAGGCTGCTGGAGGGAAGGCACGGCAGGCCATCTATCCACAGGCAACAGGACACGGAGTACAAGAGTACCCATAAAAAGGGAAGGAACCCACAGAGGATAAGAAAGGAAATCTGTGCCATGGGCACCTGGACATCTGGGTCAAAGGTGGACAAACCCCATTTTCAGCTGCGGTCCTGAGAATTGCACCCCTTTTCCCAGGGGCCCCAGTGTGAAAGCGCAATACAGAAAGCAGCTACGAACTCACTGCTCCATGGTTTTCATCTTGCTCTTGAGTCGGCGGGCCTCCTCCCGAGCCTGCTTGGCCTCATCCTGCTGCTGTTCCAGGAATTTCATCTGCTTCTGAAGAGCAAGCACACCCGTATATCTTCTTGGTGCTTCTCAGAACCATGGCCACTGAGAGCTATCTGTACCACATCTTTTGTTTGCTTGTTTGTTTTTAATATAATTTATTTAAATCTATTTTATGTGCATTGGTGTGAAGGTGTCAGATCCCCTGGAACTGGAGTTACAGACAGTTGTGAGCTGCCATGTGGGGGTGCTGGGAATTGAACCCGGGTCCTCTGGAAGAGTAGCCAGTGCTTTGAACTGCTGAGCCATCTCTGCAGCCCCTGGTTTTGGTTTTTGACAGGGACTCACACACCCCAGGTTGTCTATGAACTCGCTATGTAGCCAAGGATGACCGTGAACCCCTGATCTTTCTGCCTCCACCTCCTGCTAGGAATATGGGAGTATACCTCCATACTTGGCTTTTAAAGATACTGATAAACATATATCTCCAAATTGTAGGCTATAAACCCCCTCAGAGCCCCTCATGCTGACCTGTTCTGTGTTGTGTGTGTGTGTGTCTGTGTAAAGTAATGGGAATCCAACCCAGGCTTTGAACTATAGCCCTCACTTGGCCTATGCTTTTGTTACTAAGAGACTTCAGGGCAGCTGTATCCTCACCTCCGGAGATATAGGTGAGGCTCAGGCCTGCTGTGGGCTGCCAAGATTCTATGGTCTGGGTCTCATGGTACATGCTTGCTATAATATAGCTGAAGAAGCCAAGAGCACGAACCCATATCTCATCTAGACACATGGACAAGAAGCACCAGGATAGGAGAGCCGAGCCAGGATCTGTCCTCAGCGTGAGACCACTCCATCTCTGACCTGGGACTGCCATCAGAGATTGTTCTGTAACCTGGTGCTAGTTTGCCCCCTCCCTCTGGGTAGGCCACGTGATACAGCTCAGCCTCCAAGCAGGAACAGAAAATGAATATCCTAGGGCCTTGTCTGTTCATAAGGATGGCTCCTATCCCTTTCAAATGGCACCCAGCAAGGGCTGCTCCTGCCTACAAGACTAGAATATCAATCGTGAGTTCAGATCAATCGCCTCATGGCCCTCGGAGAGCAGGAGGCTCACGAACCTAGGCTGATACAAAATTCATCTGGGTCTAGGCCTGCTTGCGCTACAGCTTTGATCTGCTCGGTCAGCTCAGCACAGCGGACTTCAAAGGCCTGTGCTCCTCCCTAGGATGCTGTTTGATCTGGCTCCAGAGAGCAGCCCCGCCAAGGACTGGAGTCCTAATGGAAGATTCTTCAGACTGGCCTCATCAGTGGAGTAGGAGCCACTTTTAGAAACGTGGCCCAGCCCTACTCAGGTCTCCGCCGAGCAGGCCCTCTGTGAAGTGTTGGGAAGGCCTTGTTATCTGGTACAAAATCTACAAGCACAGCCATTATAGCCCCCTTTCTTATGGGCTTGATGGGTACAGTATGGAAGGGTCTTGAGAAGAAGAGATTTGCCTTCACCTTACTACTGTATAAACAAAGGCAATGGCTGAGGCAGAACTAGGAGATATGATTAGAACTGTGAGCCTAGGCTGGGTGTGGTAGTGCATGCCTCTAATCTCTGCACTTGGGGAGGTAGAGGCAGGTGATCACTGTGTGGTCCAAGCACAGGGCTGTGGCTGTACCTCCCCACTGACTCTGAGGACTTACTTTCAGAGTGGAACACAGCATCTGTGTCTTGTCTAGGGCGTTCTGCAGGGACTCCACAGTGGCATTGCGTTCTTCCAGTGTGTCCCGTAGAGTGTCGATAATGGACTGGCTGTCCCGTTTCTCCCTCTCTGGAGCGGGGAAGAGGGGAGCAAGGCAAAGGCCCATCCATGCATGTCAACCTTGACCCCTGAATTCAAGCACCTCGCCCCTTAGCCAGGTAAGAACAAAGTGCAAGCCAGAAAGTTGGGTGGCCTGCTTCTCTCTCTGCCAGGCACCAAGAAAACTAAGCTAGGGCTTTCGCCTAGGAGACAAGCTCTCCTTTTCTTTTCTTTTTTTTTTTTTCTTTTTGCACCCATCCTGGAACTCATAGAGATCTGCCTGGCTCTGCCTCCTGAGTGCTGGGATTAAAGGTGTGCGCCACCACCACCACCACCACCACCACCACCACCACCACCACCACCACCACCACCACCACCACCTGGCCGACAAGCTCTCCTTTTTCCTGCTTGAACTATTTGAGTAGATCTCACTCTTCCCTACTTGTGTAGGTCGAGTTAATTCATCATTACAGAACTCAAGCAAATCCCCGCCAAACTCAGCAGCTGAGCCCTGAAGATACAAACTCATCAGGTGGGACCCCTCCCAAAACTGCTCCTGGGCAAAAAGTTCCAAGCAGTGAAAAGAGGCTGTCTTGGCCTAGGCAGACAGCTTGAGTCAGTTCGCCTCTGCTTTTTGGATAGTTATAAGAGCTAGCAAGACAAAGGAGGACGAACCCCTGGCTTTGCCAGAGGCTGGAGGCTTTCCCCTTAGACCCCTCCCCTCCAACACCCAAGTCAGGGCCTTCTCAGGGCCTCTTGTCACTTGGTAACTTACCTTTCTGGGAAAGCTGGGCTCTGATACTGTCCAGCTCATTCTGCAAGACAATACACACAATAAGCAACAGGAGCACATTACAGCTAGCCTCCATATGACGCCACCTAAGGCTGTGCAGAGTCCCAGGATCAATGAAGACTATTGGTCCAGGAATGGACCCAATATACTTCAAGGCCAAGCCAACAGAGATGCACATTGTTTTATGTCTGTGGGTCTTTTTGTTTGTTTTTTTGAGACAAAATACCATAGTGTCTCACTAAGTAGCTCAGATTGTCCCGGAACTATGTACACCAGGCTGGGCCTTGAACTCACAGAAATCCACCTATCTCTGTCTCCTGAGTGCTGGGATTAAAGGCATGTGGCATCATGCCCAGTATGGGACATTTTTAAAAAGGATTTATTTACTTTTGGGCTGGAGAGATGGCTCAGCAGTTAAGAGCACTGGCTGCTCTTCCAGAGGTCCTGAGTTCAATTCCCTGCAACCACAATGGTAGCTCACAACCATCTGTAATGGATCTAGTGCCCTCTTCTAGCCTGCAGGTGTACTAGCAGACACAGCATTCATATACATAAAATATATACATCTTTAGAAACAGGTTGTTTTTCTTTTATGTGGATCGGGGTTTGCATTTATGTCAGGGCACCCCGTCTTCACATTGCTGCTGAGACCAGAGACGGTGTCAGATTCCCTGAAACTGGAGTTAGAGTCCATCCTCAGCCGCCATGTGGATGCTGGGAATCAAAACCTGTCATTTGCAAGAGCAGCCAGTGCCCATAGACCCTGAACCATCCCTCCAGCCTTTTAGGTAAGATGTAGGAAATGAATGCCACAGAAAGTGAAGCTTGGCCTGCTGGTCGGTTGGTCAACAGCAGAAGCTCCCGGGGCTCCTGGCCCTGCAGCGGCCTCACCCTCTCAGAACATTAGCTTCACTCACCAGGGACGCAGAACAGAGATGGCCAAGCCCTGAACCATCACTAACTAGTTCTCTCCTTCTTAGGCTCTGCCCGCTCCGGTCTACCTCGCTCCGAGCTGGCTCTAAGAGGCTGGAGTAGAAGTGGATCCAGCTCCCACTGGGGAGTCTCGAGAACTCACTGTCCTGGGAGCTAGAGAAGCCTACAGCCACGGTCAGAGGACCAAGTCTTCACAGCACACTTTCAGGCTCAGGCAAGTGTCTACGCCAAGCACACTTGCCTCCAGATCACTCTTTAAAGGTTAACAGAAGGCTCAGAATTTCACAAGACCAACAGTAAGGCCCCCCAACTACCAGTCTCTCTGCCCAGGACTCTGGGGGGTAGGAGCTCCCGGCAACTGGGCTGGGCGGTGTAGACCAAATAACTGGGAATGGAAATGATAGGTAGGTAAGGACACGCGGGGGTCTGCCTGAGAACAGACACCGGCTGCTGCGCAACTCCCCATAGTCTCTGGCTCCTTCCACACCTCAGCAGGATGCCTTCGAAGTCCTTGCTCCAAACTATTCAAGATGCTGCCTCCCTGTCTCACAGACTTGGCTTTGAAAGCTGAAAAGACTCGAAGCTGCCTTTGTTGTCTTCATCACAGGGAGGACACCTCTTAAAACTGGGAGCAGTTACCATGACGATGAACAGGCTGGCTCCAAACACAAAAGCTCAACCATTTTGAAGCAAGGAGGTTCCAAGGACATCACAACACCCAGGAGGCTAAGGTCAAATGAGTTGTAATCTGACAGATCCCCAGCAAATTAACCCTTAGCGTTCAGCAATCACTTGTAAACCCCAACCCAATTTTCCTCAAGACATTCTGCCAATCTAGCTCCCTCACACAAACCAGAAGGACATTTTAGATTTGGAGGGGAAATGGGAGAAGCAAGCATAGAAGGCAACCTGGTTACCCTCGCCTGTCGTCTGGCTTTCCACCTGGGCTAGAAATCTTGACTCCAGGGGCTTCGTCCTCTATGGCTGGGCTTGGAAAGGCCCAGGCATCTGCCTTCACACCACGTTCTCCAGGCAATTTTGAGGCACAGCTAGGTTAAGGAATGGCGGCGTCACACATCTTCCCTGACTAGTGAGAATGGAAGAATTTCCTAATGTGTCACTAACTGTCCGGCAAGAAAGTGTGCTGAGCAGGAAGGCTCTAAGTCCTTTGTACGGGAGGAGGCATGCTGGCCCTGAAGGCCCAAGGAGAGATCTCATGGCCATCCGGCACCACTCCTTCAGTGTATGTCTCTGAGGACCGTCTCAAAGCCACCGCCCTCACCTTGATCGCTCTACCAAGCCTTTGCCCCACAGGCCCAGCTCCATCTACACTTTAGGCACCTTCTCTAAGTGGAAGTGAAAAGTGAACTCCTAAAAGGTTTGGAATTCAGTAGAATGAGATCAATTCTGGGTACCTTTAAGAATTCTGCATCCAAGACAGTCTCCTCTTCCTGGGCAAGGTCAAAGAAAAGCTTATTGATAATACTCTTTTTGCCAACCTGGGTGGGAGAACAAGACAGAGAATAACGGTGGAGTGAGGTCAGAGGCGAAGAGGAAAGACTGAACGTGGATTTGACTGCCAGCCGTGGGCCAGGTCTGCTCTCAGGCCTGACTTTCCAGCACATCTCCTTTTGAGTCAGAAGACTTCATTTCTACACGTACCCAGAGTCAGGACTGCTGGTCCGCTGGTGGCTGCAGTCATGTCACTGCAGACAACACTTACAAGTGCTTAAAAGATTCTTCAACGCTATGCACAGGGACATTTGCTAAATATTAAAGAGGCCCAAATATACACACGTGAAGACTGGTGGGGAAGCCCATCTTCCGGCCACCCATGGGGTATAAGCAAGCCTCCAGAGGGACTCACCGGCATCTGTGATCAGCTGGCTCAAACCAAGAGAGTCAAAAAGGTCAGAGTATTTCTATCTCTGAGATGTTTTCCCCATCCCTGTTTTCCGGAAAGAAGAGGTCTTTAACTGAGACACCCACACTCCATCATCCTTACCTGGATTCTACACTGTGGGCAGGTCCGACTTGGTGCTGTCTCAAACCACTGGATCAGGCTGCAATGAAAACAGAAAAAGACAAGTAACCCTGGCATGGCTGCAGATACCGTCACACGGCCACTGCTATTAGCTCTTCCTTGACCCATCGCATGCCTGCCTGCAAGGACAGGTCGTCACCACAGGCAGGACTTGCCTTAAGCACCGCACAGTGCTCGGCAACGGGCTGTGGTTGGGGTGGAAGGCTTGGCCAAAGGCTTTGCAAGCTGGGCTGTAGAGTGTAGGTGACAGACAAAGCTCAGAGTCTCTCAGGAGACGAACTTCCGATAATACCCTACTTTAAGTTAGGACTCTAAGGGCTACACTCTTTTAAGTAGTGGTAAAAGCAAAACACAGCTCAGATTTACATAATTTATCGGCATGGTCCAGCAAAACCTGAAACAGTCTCCTGTAGGTGTGGTGGTACCTACCTGTAATCCTAGCACTAGGCAGGAGAACCGTATAAAGAGAGACTGGGGCAGACTTCTTCACCCCAGGAATGAGAGAAAAAACTCCTCTTTGAAAAGTGATACCATTTCCTATGTCCAAATCTTTCCTATAAATACATTAAAAAAAAAAAACTACAAACAAATTCAAAGACCACATTCAACACAAAATTAAGGCCAACCAGGCACAGTGGAAGAGTTAACTAAGAGGCATATTATCAATGAATCATTAAAATATAATGAAGAGAAGTTAGGCACATGCACAAAAGCATATTCTGTATGAGCTCATCTGTATAAAAGGAAAAACAGGCAAAGTGGTACCTTTACGTGTGTGTGGGTGCTGGCAGGGATAATCAGAAGAGCACGTGAGATTTCTAATGCAGATAACATCCTCTTTCTTCTGCAGAGCTGGAGAGCTAACCTGGCTCTATGTAGGACAAGTGCTGTACCACTGAGCTACCCTCCCAGTTCTATACCACGCTTCTAAACTTTTTTTTTTCGAGGCAGGGTTTCTCTGTGTAGCTTTGCGCCTCTCCTGGAACTCACTTGGTAGCCCAGGCTGGCCTCGAACTCACAGAGATCCGCCTGCCTCTGCCTCCCGAGTGCTGGGATTAAAGGCGTGCGCCACCACTGCCCGGCTATACCACGCTTCTAGATCTGAGTTCTGCACAGGTGGGCTGGATTTGTGATGACCCTACAAGCTATGTGCTTTTAGCATGTGTACGTTTCTCTAGTTACTTCTACAGTACTTCAATAAAACAAAGCAATCTATAGACATGCTCTTGCCTGTAACCCCAGCATTTGTAACTGAGACTAGAGGATTGCCATGAATGTAAGGCCAGTCTGGAGTACATGGTGAGTTTTAGGCTATCTCAAAAGTCAAATAGCCAATCTCAAAAAATAAGTGGCCAGGCGTGGGGATGAATGCCTTCAATCCTAATACCTGGGAGGCAGAGGCAGGCAGATTTTTGAGTTTGAAGACAGCCTGGTCTACATATTGAGCTCTGAGCCAACTAAGGCTACACAGTGAGACCCTGCCTCAAACAAACAAACAAACAAACAAAAAAGGAGCCAGGTATGGTGGCACACACTGTATCTTAGATGTTTGAGAGGCAAGGGCCTCCCAATGCTGAGTTTGAGGACAGACCAGGCTATATAGTGAGATCTTGTATTAAACCAAAACCAAAACCAAGGAAACAAACGAGCTTTAATGGCATCTGGGAAGCAAAGGCAGGAAGATCAGAAATTCAAGGTCATTTTCAGTTACATAGTAAGCTTAGGGCCAGCCTGGGCTACAAGAGACCTACCAACAAAACCAACCAACTAAAGTTAAAAAGCTAAGGGTAAGGATATAGTCCAGTGATAGGACATTTGTCTACCATGTAGGAAACCTTGGGTTTTTTAGGATGGCAAACAAGACAACAGAACTTAAAAGATGAAAATTGCTGGGCGGTGGTGGCACAGGCCTTTAATCCCAGCACTGGGGCGGGGGGGTGGGGGGGGGGGTGGGGGGGGTGGGGTGGGGGGGTGGGCAGGCGGACCTCTGTAAGTTCGAGGCCAGCCTGGCCTACAGATCCAGGACAGGCACCAAAGGGAGAAACCCTGTCTCAAGAAACCAAAAAAAAAAAAAAAAAAAAGGTAAGAAATTAGAAAGATGATGATAAAAAGACATAGAGGTACTCTGAGAAAATCTGGCTCCAAAAACACAGTGGTAGGCAGAATAATGCTGCCCACCTCCCAAAAGTCTATCCGGATCCCTAGTCTATAACATGCAATTTTAGAAAGTAATAAGAATTTTGCAGATATAACTAAACTACGAATCTTGAAATGAGGAGGATTTCTGCTTTTTGTCCCAGCTGTTAAGGGTTGAACTCAACGGCTCCCATACTTTGCTTGAGTTCTACCGAGCTGCACCTTCCAGTCCTGAGATAAGGGGCATCAAAGAAAGCATCCTGAAACATGCTCTAACCAGCATGAATGAACCTTTAAGACACTACGTTAACCGAAATAAACCTGTCACAAAAGACAAACTGTACTTAGCGAAATCAAGTTCACTGAGACAGGACAAGGACAGTTTCCTGCGCCTTGGAGCAAGAGACAACTGGGAGTCACCACTGAAGCAGTACAGCATTTCAACTTGGGAAAATAAAAGCATTTTAAAACAGTGGTGACAGGTGCACAAAATGTGAATACTTAACGTCACTGAACTATATAACCTTCCACTGATCCACATCACCAGCCCTAAAATCATTAAGATGGTGATTTTTATAATGGACATATTTTGCCACAACTGAAAAACAAAACAAAATAAATAAGCCAAAAATCAATGTGATGCATGCAGTACTTATCAGGACATCCATCATGAAAAAGGAAGGATTAGGAGTGTGGCTGTCAGTACTTGCCCTAGGCATGTGCAAGGCCCTGGGTTTGAATCCTAGTAACACACACACACACACACACACACACACACACACACGCACGCACGCACGCACGCACGCACGCAAGCACGCAAGCAAGCACACACACACACACACACAGTTTAGACAAGTTCTCACTATGTAGCACAGGTTGGCTACATTTTGTGTGTGTGTGTGTGTGTCTGTGTGTGTGTGTGTCTGTGTGTGTGTGTGTGTGTGTGTGTGTGTGTGTATGTGTGTGTGTGTGATTTAGCTCAGGGGTAAAGCATGGGGTTAGTATATACCAGGCTATGTGTTCAATGTCTAGCACTAAAAATAATAAAATCAGCTGTTTAAAATCAGCTTGTGCAAACACAGAGATGTGAGAGAGAAATAGAGACAGAGACAGAGACACAGAGAGAGAGAGAGGAGAGAAGCAGGCAGCTGTTGTGGAAAATAGTATGCCAGGTCCCAAAAAAACCTAAATATAGACTCTCCATATGGCCCAGTCTTTCAGCTCCCAGGTATATATTCTAAAGAACTGAAAACAGAGGCCCAGACAGAGACCTGTACAGCAGTTCATAGTAGCATTATTCACAGCAGTCAAAACCTGGAAATACCTGTCTATCAACAAATGAATGGATAAACAAAATACGGTATTTTCATACACACAATTAAATATTGGCTACAACAAAAATAAAATTCTGATACGTGCTATGAGATGGATGTTAAAATTATTATGCTAAGTGAAATACATCAGACTCAAAAGGACAAGGAATAAAGACCACCTACATGGGATGCCTAAAGTAGGGAACCCAAGGGCAAAAGGTACAGTAGAGGGGCTCAGGGACCAGGAGGAGAGGGCACAGAGAGTTATCATTTGATAGGCAATGTGCTTCTGTCCAGATGACAGAAAGTTCAGATATCAGCACCTAAAAATGGTTACAACAGTGCCAGCTATGGTGGCACACAATTTTAATTTCTGTACTCAGATGGATCTCTGTGTTCAAGGTCAGCCTGGTCCACATACTGAGACCTTGCCTCAAAAGAAAAAAAGTTAAAAAACTTTTTCTTAAAAAGTTAAAATAGGGCCAGGTGGTGGTGGTGCAAGCCTTTAATCCCAGCACTCGGGAGGCAGAGCCAGGCAGATCTCTGTGAGTTCGAGGCCAGCCTGGTCCACAGAGCGAGATCCAGGACAGGCACCAAAACTAGAGAAACTCTGTCTCGAAAAACCATAAAAAGAGTTAAAATATCCAGGCATGGTGGCGCACACCTTTAGTCCTAGCACTAGGGAGGCAGAGGCAGGTGGATCTCGGTGAGTTCGAGGCCAGCCTGGTCTACAAAGTTCCAGGACAGCCAGGGCTATTACACAGAGAATACCTATCTCTCGAAAAACCAAAAAATAAAATAGCTAATTTTAATGTAATACATAATACAATAGTAATAATAATAATAATAATAATAATAATTGAACTAAGCATGGGGATATATGACGGTAACATAGCATGAGAGTCTAAGCTTGAAGCCAGCCTGGCTACATAAAATGATAGTAGTATTTTAAAAAAACAAGGGCAGGCTGGAGAGGTGAAACACTGGCTGATCTTCCAGAGGTCCTCGGTGATTCCCAGCAACCACATAGCAGTTCACAACCATCTGTAACTCCAGTTCCAGGATAGCTGACACCCTCTTCTGAACTCTACAGATACCAGACATGCTCATGGTGCACACCCACACACTTAAAATAGAATAATAAAAACCAAACAAACAAACAAAAAAAAAAACAAAGGCTAAGGATGACTCTCAATGGTAGAATACCTATTATCTCACAAGTGACCCCCAGCATCACAACCACACACACACACACACACACACACACACACACACACACACACACACACACGCATGAAAAAGAAAGGTCACTGGGGGACTGGAGATGTAGCTCAGTGGTAGAGTACTTAGTTCAAATTATAGCTACAGAAAACAATTAAACAAGGTGGTGGAGACAGGAGTTATTCTGAGTAGTAAAATAAATAATGATATAAAGTTCATAACTGAAAGCCAAGATAAATACCCATGAGTCCACACTGTAAACAACTGGATAGAAGAAACTACTTTTCATTCCTGGCTGATTGTGAACTGGACCTAGTAACTTGCTCTAGAATATTGTAAGAAAAATAATAACTTTATAGTGGAAAAACTTGGACAATACTAACTTAACCAAGGAATCTAAGTTAATATCCCCAAAGACTAGTCATAGTGATGTAATTGCACACCCTCAATAAGATTCCAGGAGAAGGGCACCTCACCACTGTGGTAGTCTCTCCTAAACCCAAGTCTAATCATAAAAAAAATGAAAAGGGGGCTGGAGAGATGGCTCAGCCATTAAGAGCCCTGGCTGCTTTTCCAGAGGACCTGAGTTCAATTCCCAGCACCCACATGGCGGCTACAAGTGTCTGTAACCTCAGGTTCAGGGGACCCGACACCCTCACAAGGACATATAAGCAGGCAAAAACACCAATGTTCATAAAATAAAAATTAATTAATTAAAGAGAAAACATTACAAACTCAAACAAAATAACTGACCTGGAGTCTTCAAAAGTGTCAAGACCATTAAAAACAAATAAAACAACAAGATCTGGCCGGGCAGTGGTGAAGCACGCCTTTAATCCCAGCCCTCGGGAGGCAGAAGCAGGTGAATCTCTGTGAGTTTGAGGCCAGCCTGGTCTACAGAGTGAGTTCCAGGACAGGCTCCAAAAGCTACACAGAGAAACCCTGTCTCGAAAAACCAAAAAAAAAAAAAAAAAAAAAAACCAAGATCTACAAGAAACACCAAAGCTGTCGCAGACCAGTGTTGTATGAGATGATAACAACTGACTGTATCCTGGTAACCGAGCCTGGATCCTAGAATAAACATACGGGCATTGATGAAAGAAAAATCACTAGTAAAACTCAAACTCCATAGGGTCACAGTATTGTACCAGTGTCAATTTCTTAGCTTGGAGAATTGTACAAACATTATGTAAAATGTTAATACTGGAAAACTTGTGCAAAGGGCATATAATAACTCTCTGTATCATCATTTAAACTTATCAGTAGATGAAAACTATTCCACACAAAAAGTTCATTAATTGGGAGGCAAAGGCAGGCAGTTTGAGTTTAAGGCCAGCCAGAGTGACATAGTGAGATTCTGTCTCAAAAGAGAAAATTTATTCAAAATACATAGGGCAGTGAATAGAGAGCTTGCCTAGCATGCACAAAGCCCTAAACTCAATCCCTAGCACCATATAAACCAAACATGGATGGTACACACTTGTCATTCCAACACTTGGGAGATGGAGACAGGATGATTAGGAATTCAGGGTCATCCCTGGCTACCCAGTAAGTTCAAGGCCAGCCAAGGGTACATAAGACAACGTACATCAGTGGAAGCCATGAGTAGTGGTACTCACCTGCAATTCCAGCACTCAGGAGCCTGAGGCAGGAGGACTGCCACGAATCCCAGGCTAGCCTGGGCTAGAAAGCAAGTACTAGCCAAGCCAATAGTACATAGCAAGTCCCTGATTTAAAAAGTGCTGGGATTACAGGTGTGTGCCACCACTGCCCCGTTTGTAACTGTGACATTTTAAGTGCAAAGATTATTATATCATATTTTTAAAGTCAAATATACTTTCAAGAGACAGACCTAAATTGCAAATGCACAGGAAAGTTCCAAGTTAAAGGTCAGAGGGAAGCAGGTGATGGAAAGCACTTTCAGTGGTAGGATTGACTTCTAACAATGGCTCCCTGAGCAGTACTGGATTGAGCAGTACTGGATTGTGTGTTTTTGTTTTTGTCTTTTGACACAAGGTCTCAGAAAGTCCAGGCTCTAACTCACTATAGCTGAGACTGCCCTTGAACTCCTGGTCTTTCTGCCTCCACATCCTCCCTCCTCCCCTACCTTTACTGGAATATGCAACACTTCTGACGGTAACAAAGGTTTTAAACAAAGCTCTGGAAATAAGGGATATCCAGCAGTGTTCAGGGTGCTGTCCCAACACTTCCTGCTTCTTGGGTCCTTTTGCCCCCACCAACCTCCCACTGCCCCAAAGGGTTTCTTGTGTTGGGAACTTTGAACCAGCCTGTCCACAGTTACAAAGGGATCCTTTCCCCACTCACAAGATAGTTGAGCGTCAGGACCCTTTGACAAGAAGGCACTTTCTTGCCTTTCCAAGTTAAGCCGAGTTTGCCGGAGTAGTGAATACACGGGGTGTCTGGCCAACGAGATGTTTCTGGATAGAAACAATCCGAACCATCAAGCAAACCACACAGACCCTTAAGGGTTGCCAGAAGCCTATTAGGTTGCTTGTTGAGTCTCAAAGAAATAAAAAGGCTCGTTAATGCGGTAAGAGCTCATCTCCGCTCAGACTAACAGTTTTAAAGTCACATTTCTTTGCACACGTTAACACAGAGGCACCTAACTCTTTTTCACCGTACCCCTGGGCTGCGATCACTTCCACCTGGCCCACTTCGGCCCAGGCTGGAAAGCTTCCGGAGGCTCCTCTAATGGCATCACCTTTCTGAGTTCTGAGGATGGATTGCCTCAGGCCGGACACCCCATAGCTTCTAGGACACGCGCCGGGACCCTACCCCGCTGTCACTCACCATTGCAGGTGAAAAGTGTGGCCACAGTGGATGGCAGCCACGTCGCGTGAGTGATCGAAGAAGTCGGAGCAGATAGTGCACAGGGCGCGGATAGGCATGACGGCTCGACTCAAGTGGCCAGACTAGCCCGGGAAACTGCAATAGATCCAGCTTGGTGGCCGAACCGCCGCGGCTCCACTTCCTTCAAATTTCGCTCCACCGCACGACTTCCGGTACTGAACCGGAAGTTATGACAACAAACCCAGGGCTGAGCACTTCGCTCTGATTGGACACACCTCGGGGCGGGGCGGGGCGGGGCGGAGCGCTGGATCGGCTGGGATAAGCGGCCCGCTAGTGGTGCGGAATCCTGGGACTTAACACGGTACCTCTTGGGGATCGCCTAGGAGTGGACTCCCATGTCTACCTAGGAGTGTCCTGCAATGGACTGGGGCGGAAAACAGTGACGCTGCAGGCTGATCCCTATCCCTGCTAAACTTAGTATTGTGTCAAACTAGAGCTGGCGCGAAGCAAACCAGACCTCTTCTTGCTGCACTTCGGGACAATCAAATAGACTGACACCCCAAGGAAAAGAGATGATGGTCCCATGGCTATGGAAAGTGATAGACCATGCTCTGGCAGCCCACAGTTCCCAGACCAAAAGAAGGCCCCCACATTCTCAGCCTTCTATTATGAATGGTCTTGGAAAGATGAACACATTAAGTCCCAACCCATCAAAACACTACACTAGCCTTGGCTTTATTCAAATATGACCTAATAATCCTCGAAATTAAGTAGCTACTAGGGCCAGTAATTTAGCTCTTACCTCCCAGGTTCCTCATGCCTGGGAATGTAGGATAATGACTTTGGAGGCACAGATGCTTCAAAGACCAGGAAATAACAAACCCTCTTTATTATTCCCACATCAGATAATTTAAGGTCCTCCCTGAGAAAGCAACCCAGGTGAGTTCACCAAATCCCATCTGAGTTGAAGCAAGTCTCCTAAGGAATTTTTACGATATAGTTAGCAGTATCACTCCCCCAGAAGAAACAAACATGACTCCATATTATAAAGCAGATCTGCTCCAGCTGGGGAAGACAGAGTGAAATCTTTTTGGTCTAAGTGGAAAGCACAGGTATTCACAGGAAGTAGGCATCAACATACAGCACAGAACTTATGTGCAATCCCAACCTTTCCCCAGCCCAAAGAGGCCCACTCCAGCCATGAGCAAGGTCTCCTCTCCCTGGTTGGCCCTGAGTGGATTCCATCTCTATGTCCAAGTCAAGACATAGACTCTTTGGTCAACAATAGTTGGAAAAGCATCAGCCCTTCAAGTGCTCATCTCAGGGGAGATAGTTCTTGGCTGAAACACATCCCTCACATGGTTTCCTAGAGTCCAGAGGATCCCCATCAACATCATTCAGGTACACATTGGAGAAGTGACCTTCACTCTCACCCTAAGCAATGCACTGAGCATCAGCCACTACCCAGATACCTGCTCCCAGCCTCTCCCCTCCCCCACTGCCTTCCATGGGCTCCTCCCCAATAGGACAGAGGAAGCAAAGGCAAGAGGGTGGCCAGAGGCTTTGCAGGGTGACGTTTATTTGCCAGGTTCAGCAGGCACACAGTTAGCCCACCAACCTTCACATACCAGAGCAGACCCACAGGCATGCAGGGAGAAGGGCAGGACCACCGTGGAGTGCCCAGCTGGGCAAGGCCCAGCGTGGCTGCCTGTTCAGGCTGTGATTGGGTCGGACCAAGGGTACCTGCCAAGAGCATACCTCCAGTTACTGAGGAATCTTATTCTGCTTCCTCATCCCAGCAAGAGCAACTTAACATGGCTGAGTGATACTCAGCCTGGAATAGCAGAAATAGAGGAAAATCCTCTCTGTGTTGCTGAACAAAGAGCAGAAATCTGCCACTGTCCAAAGCAAACTCTCAAGCAGCCTATGAGGTACTGCCATGCCTCCCTGGGAGGAAGAGGATGTATGGCCTGAGTCTGCATGAGGTGGCCATGAGTAAGATCTCTTCCCGTGGCAGTGGCATCTAGGAAGACCCTGGGGGACACCAGCCCTCCCTATCCAGCTCAGAGCAAGGGCCCAGATAGGGTGGGGTCCTGGTGCTCGCCCTGTACTCTGTTCTAGGTCTCACTGCTGCGCCCTCACTGTGTCTCTCCTTTCCTTCAGAGTTTCCTAAGAATCAGGATACAGAGCAACCCACTACAGGACTAGGGAGGGCAAGAAATAACACAAGGGTCTTCAGAGGGCCTACCCAGGGGAAAAGATGGAAGCTTCTACCCTTCTACCCATTCTCTGAGGATCCCCACAGCTAACGTGCAGTGCCCCCAACCACGTGACCAGACTTGACTTAAAGCACACTGCCCCAGATTTCTGCATCCTCTCTAGCGGCCAGTGTCTAGTCCTAGGGCAGCCCACACACCACAGGTACACACACACCTTCATGTGTGGGAGCCTAACACTGCTGATAGGGCCTCGCTGGAGGACCAGCTCTCAGGGCAAGGCCACCCAATTTAGGGCCTGGGAAAGTACGAGACTTGCAGGGCCTGCCTGGGGAAATGATGAGGCAGGAAGGGGAGGGGAAGGAGAGCAAGGACCCCCTGAGTATCCCTAGAGCAGCATCCCACAAGGAACAGAAACTGGTGAAGCTAGCGAAAGACAGAAAAGCCACAAGGAATCCATGCAGGGGCTGGGGCTGGCCCTGCCTCTGGCCTGCCCACCACTCACACACATTCACACAGGAGACGAGACTGCTCTCCCATGGCCCCCAGGCATGCCCCACTGGGATGAGGGAGCTTGGGGGGAGCTAGAGCATCATGCCAGTGACTCTATATACAGTAAGAAGCCCCTCATCCACACTCCCACCCTCCTTCCCATCCCTCAAGACCCCCAGCAGGCTGCCCGTTCAGCTCATCTTCTCCCTTTGAGACTCCTGGGCACCGCCAGTAGCCTCTTCTCCTTTACTAGAGGGAGGAGCCTGGCCTGTGGCACCCTCTAGGGCTGTGCTGTCCGGCTGGGCCACAGCCGGCTCGGGGGCGGCAGCTGCCTTTGCAGCTGGTATGGCACTGCTTTGGGTGGTGGGTACTGTGCTCTCTTCTGTAGCTGGGGTAGCTCTCCCATCAGTAGCTGGGGTGGCACTCCTGTCAGTGGCCGGAGTGACGCTGCCATCCGTGGCCGGAGTGATGCTCCCATCCGTGGCCGGAGTGACGCTGCCATCCGTGGCTGGAGTGGCGCTGCCATCCGTGGCTGGGGTGGCGCTGCGATCTGCAGAGGCTACATTATCACTCTTGGCAGCGCACCCAGCACCGCCCTCTGTGGCTGCAGTCGCGCTGCTCCCAGAGGCAGCTCCACCCGCAGCGGCGGCGGCGGCGGCGGCGGCGGCAAAGGCCCCACCAGCGGCAGCCCCGGGGGTGGCCGTGTCTGAAGTGGACTGCGCCGCAGCTGCGCCCGACTGCTCTGGCGCCCGGAGCCGTTTCATGAGCGTGGTCACTCGGACAGCCTTCTGAAAAGAGGACAGTGAAGAAAAAGGCTCGTGGTGAGGTTTGCTGGATCCACTCCTTCCAAATGGCGAACCCATCCCTCCCATAGGACCCCGGCTGCCTCCGGCCACCCGGCCAGTCAGTACTTCAGCCTAAGGTAACAGCAGAATCTACGGCCGCTGCCGCTCAGGACAGCCTGGGGAAAATTTGTGCTCAGCTGAAGAGGTGCAGCGGCAGCAAGAAACTGTGGGTGCAAGAAGAAGCACTTGGAACCGGACCAAGAAGAAAGCGAGCCAAGCCCTACCTTCCACTTGGCTCTGGCGAAGTTCTTTTCAATCTGGGCACAGACACCATCCTTGATGTTCTTATCAGAAGCAGCATTACCAGAAATCCTAGAAAGGAGGCCAGTGCCTCTGATGAGATGCTGTGCCTTCGTGGAGACTACACAGCTCTTCCCTGCGTGATCGAGGACCACCAGGCAGAGCCTCTGCTTTGGCCAGAGCTCTAGAAAGCCTCCCTGACTGACCTTCAGGACCTCGAGGATAAGAACTTCTGACGTAAGAAGTTCAGAGGGCAACAGAAACTTGGCCTCCACTTCCCCTGCCCACAGGGCCCTGCTCACCATTCATGAGAGATGGCCTCTTCTGCGGTGATCCGCTGGTCTTGCTCCACCTCCATCAGCCTTGTGACCAGGTCTTTGGCTGGGGACAAAGCCAGGGATGGGCTAGGCAGGGGCGCCCCATCTCATTGTCTAGATGTGGTGAAGGGGCTGGGGGGCAGGAGTAAAATCCAGCAGACGCTGACAGCGGCGCCTCCCTCCCTCCAGCCCTATACTCTGCCCGCCGGCTGGGTCTCTCCTCACCTGCCTGAGAAATATCGTCCCAGTACGGAGAGTCAAACTCATAGTCACCAGCCAGGATCTTGCGGAAGAGATTCTTATCATGGTTCTCATAGTCATCTTCTTCTACCTCCTCATAGAAAGGTGGGTTGCCTGAAAGGCTACATGGAGCAGGGTCACCCGTGACGGCCACAGACACAACTGTCCGGCCAACCTGGCTGCAAGCCCAGCTAGGTGCCCTGTCACTCACAGGATGTACATGATGACACCAATGGCCCAGCAGTCCACAGGGCGTCCGTACCGCTGCCGTCCTACCACTTCCGGGGCTAAAGAAGAAAAGCGTCCATCTGCCGGTCAGTGTCCAGTATACCCATCCATACCCTCTTTCCTGGAACAGAGACTTTTCCCCACCCCAAAGTCTCCCCCTGAAGGCTGTCCCTCCACCATCCCCTGTCCCGTCCCTCCTTGCCCAGATACTCCGGGGTCCCACAGGGCTCCTTGATGAGGCCATTCTCTAGCTTGGCCAGGTGGAAGTCACTGATGACAATCTTTGAGTTCTTCAGCCTGTTGTAGTAGACCAGGTTTTCCAGCTGTCCGGAGCAGAAGGGTGGGCAGACATTACTGTGAGGGCCTCAGAAGCTGGACCAAGGGCCCAGCCTGGCACTCACTCCATCCCCAGCCCGGCTGTCAAGCGATCCAGTCACTCTGGCTCTGGCCTTACCTTGAGGTTCCTGTGCACAATCTTGAGTGAGTGCAAGTAGGCCACAGCCTCCAAGACCTGCCGCACCACGTTGCTCGTGTCTCGCTCCGAGTAGTAGCCCTGGTCCAGGATCCAGTCAAACACCTCCCTCCCCGTGGCCCTGAGGGACACCAGCCCCTGAGCCCGGCGTGGGCAGGAGGACAGAGCATTTGGGAGGCCTGACTTGTAGCAGGCACTTGGCTGGGCAGGGTCCGGGGCCTTGGGACCACAAGGGTTCCAAAAGTGGATTTTTGTGTTTTTTTTAAGCTATAAAAGGAGGAAAAAGAAAAGTCCTAGGGACCGGGGGGATCCTGGAACCCCAGAATGGTACTCACAGCTCCAGGAAGATGAAGTATTCCTTGCGGGTCACAAACACATCTACCAGCTGCAGGATGTTAGGGTGCTTCACCCTAGTAGCAGTGGGGGGAGTCAGTAGTCAGGGCTTGGTGAACCCGAGAGAAGGAGAGAAGCTCTGGTTCCTAAGGTGGGTGGTCATGACAGACTGACTGGCACCTCCTGAGGCCCCCCGCCCGGAAGCCCTTCCCTGCTGTCTCCTACCCCAACTCCTCCCTCAGTCCTCACACTCACATCTTGAGGATGCCAATCTCATTCTTCGCCGCCTTCCGCACCTTACGTCCATCCCGCTTCTGAAACTTCTTGCACGTATGCAGCTTGCCTGTTGTCTTGTCCTTGGCCCGGAAGATTTCACAGAACTCCTCGCTGAAGCCAGCGGGCACTCTGCTCAGCCTGGGCCTTGGGACAGGGGGCACTCCGCTCCCCCCTTCCCCAACTCTGGTCTATCCGCCCATCATTGCCCAATATGCCCAACACTCACGTCTTGATGACTTGTCCCAAATCATATCTGTCAGTCACCTCCGATGGCTGGTTATAGTTCTTCTTGTCGCCCAGAGTCACACACCCAAACGGCATTGCTAGGCTCTAAGATGCAAGCAGGATGAGGTCGGACTCAACTGTACCATTTTCTACCCCCGCCACACACACACACCCCCCAACAACAACATTGAATCTGCTTTTGGGAAACCCCAGCCCAGCCCAGGTCAAGTGAAGGGCAAAGTAGGCAAACACAGGACCTGCTTTGCTTTTTCAGGTCATAGTGCAGCCACTCAAGCTGGCTGCCTGAGCTACAACAGCTCCCACTAACCAAATATTTACCAAGTTGACATATTAGGAAGTAGCTTTTCATTAGATACACTTGAAAAGACTTACAGAACAATTCGTTTACTTACTTAGTTTTGATTTTTGAGACAAGGTCACACTATATCGCCCTAGCTGCTCTGGACTCGATATATAGAACTGGAACTTGCTGGAATCCTCCTGCCTCCAGTAATGGGATTAAACCATCAGTTTCTTTAGGGTCAGCTAGATGGCTCACCAGGTAAGGGCATTTACCTCCAAACCTGAGTTTGATCTCTGGGACCCACATGACGGAAAGAGAGAACCAACTTCCACAAATTGTCCTCTGACCTCCATGCACATACTATACTGTCCCCCAAAAATAAATAAATAAATGTAATTTTAAAACAAACAAACAAACAAAAACCCACAATTTCTTTAAAGTCAGGTATGATGACTCACTTTGTCATTCTAGCACTCAGGAAACGGATACAAGAGGACTAGCGTGAGTCTGAGCCAGCCTGGGCTATACTGGGAAACTCTACTTCAAAAAATAAATAAAGCCGGGCAGCAGTGGTGCACACCTTTAGTCCCAGTACTCGGGAGGCAGAGGCAGGCGGATCTCTGTGAGTTCAAGGCCATCCTGGCCTACAAAGCGAGTTCCAGGACAGCCAGAGCTGTTACACAGAGAAAACCTGTCTTGAAAAGATCAATCAATCAATCTTTAAATTTTAGCTATTCCATGAACATATATTTAAGTTTATTCCAGCAATTCTTTTTTTGGTTTTTTCGAGACAGGGTTTCTCTGTGTAATAGCCCTGGCTGTCCTGGAACTCACTCTATAGACCAGGCTGGTTTCGGTCTGCCTGTGTGTTTTGAGTGCTGGGATTAAAGGTGTGCACCACCACCCCTGGAAATTTTTTATTTTTTTTTTTTTGAGATTATAATATAATTATCATTTCCCCTTCCCACCCTTCTTCCTTGCTCTAATCAAATTCATGACCCCTTTTTCTTTAGTTGTTGTGGTGTGTGTGTATGTATTGTGTGTTATGTATGTGTGTGTAGTGTGTGTATTGTGTATGTGGTGTGTGTATTGTGTGTTATGTGTGTGTGTGTGGTGTATGTGTGTATTGTGTGTTATGTATGTGTGTGTAGTGTGTGTAGTGTGTGTGTATGGTGTGTGTGTGTGTATTGTATGTGTGTATTGTGTGTGTGCATGTGTGTATACATGTTCCTGATTATATAACCTGCTAGGACTATGCGGTGTTGTTTGAATGTATGTTTTCAGGGCTGACCATTTGGTATTGGATAATCAATTGATGTGCTCTTCCTGAGGAAGACTATTCTTCCACTCTCAGCAACCCTTGGTAGCTTGTAGTTCTTTGTCTAGGGCTGAGGTCTCATGAGCTTTCCCCATAGTTATTTATCTCTGATGGTCTAGAGATGCCAAATGTTGCTGAAGCTATGGACAAAATGAACACTGTTGGAGGAGGGCAATTCCCCTTTGAAAAAGCCTGGACCAGGTGTGGTGCACAGAAATCCTAGCACTTAGGAGGTGGAGGCAGGAGACTCAAGGAGTTCAAGGCAGCCTCAGCTACTTGATGAGTTCAAGGCCAGCATAGGCTACCGGAGACTTTGTTGTAAAGGACAGGACAGGACTGGTTTTCTCAAACAAATATATTCTATGTGCTTCTTTTATTTTTTATGATTATTTATCTGTATGTGTATGGTTGTTTGGCCTTCATGTGTGCCTAGGCACAATATGCATGCCTAGTGCCTATGGAGGCCAGACGAAGGGGCTAGATCCCTGGAACTGGAGTTACAGACAGTTATGCTGTGTGGGTGCTGGGAACTGTACCCAGGCCCTCTGGACGAGCAACCCATGCTTTTAACCACTGCACAATTTCGCAAGCCCACTCTACGTACTTTAAATATTTGCTCCACTGAAATGCATACATTTGAGCCAACTGTGCCCCAGGAGTTCCAGGCCAGCCTGGGCTACATAGGGAGATCCTGTCAAAGAGAGGGCGGAAGGGAGAGAGGCAGGCATACATTTATGCCTCAGGACACTTGTATAAGAATGCTCATAATTGCCATATCCATAATTGCTAAAAGCTGGAAAGAGCCCAAAAACCTACCACCAGCAGGATGTATTGTGGTATAGTCCTATAATAGAATGGTATGCTGCAAAGGAAATGAAGGAGCTATGGTTCTACTCAGCCAAATAGTGTATCTTGCAAAAACAGTGTTGACAGAAACAGGAAAGAACACACGTAGTGTGAGTCTATTGATAGAGCTCAACCAGGCAGAACTCGCCATACTGCTGGGGTTCAGACACAGAAGTAACACTGTCCAGAAAAGCAGAAAATACGTTCTAAGAGCCACAGTGGTTCCTCCTAAGGCACAGGATAGGGTGACTGGTTTAGGGCACATGGGGGCTTCTGGAAGGCCTGATTCTCAACCTGAATGTGCTTTATATCTTTTTTTTTATGTCTTTCTTTCTTTCTTTCTTTCTTTCTTTCTTTCTTTCTTTCTTTCTTTCTTTCTTTCTTCATTTATTTATTTATTTATTTATTTTTCTATTATCAGCTTGATACAGTATAAATTCTTATCCTAATAGTGAAATGTTTCATTGAGGCTGGCCCCGTAATTGAGTAAAACCAAAACTTATTATAAGCCAGTCATCCGTACTTTATATCTTGGTAAAAATGTACATGCAGGGATCTGGAGAGATGGTTCAGCAGTTAGGAGAGCTCACTGCACAACTGTGAGGACTGGAGTTTGAATCCCAGCGCCCACATAACAAGTCAGGTGTCTTGAACATGCCTGAAACCCCAGCTCCGAGGGTGACAAAGGGAGACTATTGAGGCTCGTTACTGCCAGGAAAATGCAAACCCCAGGTTCAGGGAGAGACCTTGTCTCAGAGGAATAGGTGGAGAGCGGCAGAGAAAACTTGATGCTCTTCTGGTTTCTGAGTATCTGCAGACATGAGTGCTCACCCACACTTGCACACGCACGTACACATGCACACACTGGGGGTTGAGGTTGGGTGTGAGCGGGCATACTTTTCTAGGACATGAAAGGAGTTCTCTTTAGGGCAAAGAAGTGGATGTTGAAGGTGCAAATTTGTATCTTTTGTTTATTATTATTATTTTTTTTTTAGACAAGGTCTCATGTAGCTCAAGCCGGCCTCAAACTCGCTATATAGCTGAGACAAGCCTTGGACTCCTAATCTTCCTGTCCCTATCCTTGAGTGCTGGGATTATAGGCATGCGCCACCATGCTCTGATGTTGTTTATTAATTTTTCTTTAGAATTTTTAATATGATTACTTGGATGGATTTAGTAAATATTGAATTCAGACATGGTGTTTGGGGTATATCTAGAGGGAGGAGTTCTGTGTAGGGGAGAAGCAGCATTAGGGTTGGGCCTCGGAGCAGAACGCTTTGCCTGGAAGCAGTCAGGAGTGACGGTCCGGAAGGGCAAGGCAAGCCTGCCTAGCACTAAACTACTGCAGGAGTACGCAGGGGAGCAGGTGTACTCCTTGGTCTGGTTATTGCTGGCTCAGTAGGCTCCAGGAACTCTGCACCTGGAGCACACACAGTGCCCTGCCTCCACTCTGTCAGTTACAGTCCAATCCTAAATTTCAGTGCTGGATGGCTGGCCCCAGCATCCAAAGGAAAAGACACCCGCTGCCCTTGTTCCGAGTTAGATGGCTGTGTCTACCTTTATAGCTCTAACCCCAGAGTCTGCCTCCATGAAGTCTGTTTAGTGCCAGCCTGTGGCTACACCAAGCTCTACACTGAGACCTCCCTGAAACGGCTCTGCCTCTGCCGCCTCTGCCGTCTCTGCCTCCACAAAATGCTTGATGGAGAAGGACCTGGGCCAGGGCCTCGAGCACCTAAATATTCCCCTGTCTGAAGGCACTTATAGTGTCAGTACCCCTCGGCAAGGAGGACTCTGCCAGCTGAGGCCAAAAGCCAGGCTCCAGACAAGCCCTGTGGGCAACCCTGACAGCCAATCACTTCCTTCCAGGCAGAAGCCAGCTACACAATTCCCGGGGGTCTCCCTCAAATGTGTCCTCAGCATTAAGGATCAAATTCTGTAACTTCTTCATCTGCATTACTTGAGCTTGGGGAATACAAATGCATTTCATCAGTGTGATTCAAGCCAGAGCTTAAGCCATCTAGCGAAATACCACAGAGGCCAAGGAGAGATGCTTTGAAGATGTCGGCTGTGTGTCTTTGCCACGATGTCCAAAACCCTGCCCCTGCCCCTGCTAGGGAGATGTATGTGGCTGAAATTTCATTCTTGCAGCTCGGAGCAGAGGCTCAGCCAGCACCACTGCCAGCCACCCATCTCCACACCGTGACATCTGGAGGAAGAGGCCTGCATCAATCCTCATGTACTCTAAGGGCTTTTTAAAAATTTTTTTCTTGAGGGGGAGTGATTACCCTCCCAGGCTGGAATCTGAGGGCCATTCACTGGGCAGGAGGATGGTACCTTGGCCTGCAGGTCTCCCAGATGGACTGGCCAGGGACCATTCCTAATTCTGTTGTTTTGTTATACTGCTCCCTCTGATACAAATACCCCTCCCCCAAAGATTCCCATGGGAATCCCATTTGTCACTGCAGAGTTATTTATAACATTAAAAAGGAATCAGCAACTACCTAAATGTCCAACAACAGGTGATTGGCCGGCTCAAGTGTATCTGCTCAGTGGCAGGCAGTGTAGGCATTGGTAAGAGCACTACCCACCTTGGCTGTCCTGTGGAACAGCCTCCACGTGGGCAAGGAACCAAGACCAGAGCTGAATGTTCTTCCAGCACAAATTCTGACATTATAAGGTTGTCTATGTAACAAGTTGTCTAAAACAATCCCGATGCTCCGAGGCCCTGTGCAAAATGGCCCTTTTCTGAGATACTTTCCCCCAGTTCCACCTCCCTCCCCATTCCAACAGCTCTTGCCTCTGCCAACGTGGTGTAGGTGGGAGGTTTTGTGTATGCCTGTCCCTGATCCTGGTGCCAGCTTTTGGCTATGCATATGCATTCATGTCCATGGGGCTTGGTCTGGTCTTGGGGTCTGTCCCTACCATGGAAAGCTCACGGTGCTATCAGCCTATAGCCATGTCCTACAGGTCTCAGTGACGGGACAGGGACAGAGCTACTTTACCACCACTCACTCCCCTCTACCTTGGCTGCCCAGATGTCACCCAATTATTGCCCCTCTCCAGCATTCTAGCTGAATTCACGCATACACCTAGATCTCTCAGGGTGAGGGGAAAGGGGAACCATGTTTCCAATCAGTACCTTCACCCGCCACCCCCATTCATTCACCATCTGCTTCCTGCTGCTGCTCCAGTGAGGCTCTAGGTTGGATACACCAAGCCCCTTGGTACCACTCAGCAACAAGAGGGACTCTGGCCCCAAAGCTGAAAGAGGTTAGAGACAGCCTGAAGAAGGTGGGAAGCCAAGCAGAAAGAGAATGGCACTTCTCGTCCTCAGGGCCCCAAATCAACAGCCGACAAAGGAAAGTTTTCTTCCCAACAACACCACAGAACCGGGTCAGGTCCACAGTGGCCCCGGGATGGCCCAGGAGCCCCACTGGGGCCACTTTCCTGGAGACAGAATCCCTTCCCCTCTCTGCAAAGGAAATCAACAGTGTACACCTGGGGTTGCCCAAAGGGAGCACGAGGGCATGCAGAACGGGGCACTACCACCGTCCTCCGCACTCGCAGGCTCTGGAAACCTAAGGGCTCAGCCCTCCCGATACTGCCCAGTTCTGGAGCCTGGCTACTGGGCTCAGGGATTCATCTCTCAGGCAACCCTGAGGAAGCCTTTGACGATTTGGTGCCCTAGTAATAAAGGGCCCCTAGGAACGACACCGGATCTTTAGGCAAGTCTGAGACAGGGGAACCCACCGAAACAGAGGCCAAAAGGCCCACATTAGGGTTTCCTCCACTGGAAAGCAGGGGTCAGCCTGCTTCGGGTCTCACCTTAAAATCCATAAATGAAGTTTCCTGCTGCCCTGGCCTCTGCCATGCGGGGCTCTCGAGCTTGCAGTAAATCTAGAGAGGCCAGGAAGGGCCCAGGAGGCTTCCCGCTGACTCCTGACTGCAGGCAACACCTCCCAATTTAGTGGCAGCTGTGAACACCAGCCTGCAGGCACCTCTTCCCTTCCCTCCCTTCCTCTCCTCTCTCAGCTATTAGGCCTGAGTTTTCTATTGCAAATGGACATGCCCTAGCCCAAATCCTGCCTAGCTCGTAGCTGAAGCCTCAGCCACAAGCCCAGGGGAGGTAACAACTTCCTTCCAGTGTATGTGGTTATCAAGAGACAGGTCACGCTTTAAGCCCAAGAGACTGGATAGGGCACAGTCCTGGGGGGCACAGTCCTGGGGGACGGGAAACAAGCTGTGCCACCATCAATGGTTCCTGGTGCTGACTCTTTCTACCTGTGTCAGGAGTATGGAGGAGCCCCTGCCCACCACGCCCCACCCCCTGAGTCTTCAGAGTGAGCATGTAGCCCACTGCTATTTCCACAACAGTCAGCTCTCCACAGACAGGCAAATCCAGGAGCCAACCGTCACTGGCCCTAGAACCTGGGGTCCCAGCCTTTGAAGCCATTGGACGCCCCGCATCCCTTTGGTTGGAGGAGAGGATCTGCAGAGGAAGGCACTGGAGTAAAAGGTTGCTATGGTGATGGAAGTTTTAAAACAAAGGGAGGAGGAAAAGGTGGGTATTAGTGAGGGTCCCTCTTCCCAAACTGACATTGTGGCCTGGCTCCTTCCCCATGGGTTCTGTGACCCTGGTCTCCATAAAGGAAGGGAAGGTGGGGGAACCGAGAGACTTCAGCAGAGACACAGAGAGACAAAGGCAGCACCTACTGGAAAGAGGAAAAGGAGGCGGCAGAGGAAAAGGGACACAGAGACAAGAGAGCAGCAGGCAGAAGGTTCGGAATGCCCAGCAGCAGCCTAAAACCTCCATGGCCATGTGTTCTCATCCCCCGGGCCAGGAGCTCCCCTTGGCATTTGGCTTTCAAGACTCTTCGGTATCCTCCAGACATACACTGAACTCAGCGTGGGAGGCGCAGGAAAAGAGGTCAGCATCTAGGAGCCTCTCGGTGGGGACGAGGCCAGCTGTTGCAGTCCCCCAGCAGGACGGTTCCAGCCTCTCTCCCGGTCATTACAGCAGCTTGGGCAAGAGAGGTCCAAAAGTTGGAGATACAAGCATAGGGGGATAGATATGAAGTCCAGAAACCTGGCTGCGTCCCTTTGTAGGCCCTCCTCTCAGCTGGCCTAGCTTTACCTAGGGTCCCCACAATCTCTACCCCAATCAGCTGAACTCTCCCGGTCTTGGGTCCCCAGAGCCCTTCCTGCGGCTCAGCCTCATCCTGTCATCAGTCTTGGGCAGATCTTCTCAGGAGGGCCAAAAGCAGCACCAGAGACAGCACCGTGAGCAAGCCATAAACAGGATGACAAGTGCACACCAATACTCCCCATGCCTCAGTTTCCCTGAACAGACATCACAGCTTCTGTAGTCTTCCCTCAGAGCAGAGGACTGCCACCAGCCTGTTAACTGGTGGCCCCTGGGGAATGGAGACACAGAGGAAGGCCTGCAGCAGATATGGATAAAGCCAGGGCAGGGCACCTGGGGATTCACACTAAATGAGGAAAGAAAGGGAGACCCCCTGTCCCATCCTGGTTCTGAAAGGAACGGAGATACTAATTTCCAAGCTGAGGGAACTGAGGCCCAGAAGTCACTGGATCTGCCAGGAATCAACTCAGAGGGGGAGGGGAAGCCAGCCTAGGTCTGCAAAGGTGGTCCCGGGGGCCCCAAAGCCTAAGCCTGGTTTTGGGTGGTGGTGTGCAGAGGATCTAGAGTAGTACAGACTAGACAGGAGCTTTTGGTGACGAGCAGGGGCCCTGTTCTCTAGGAAGGAACCTGATAGAGCAGGTTTGGGGTCGGGGAGCAATTGCCAGCCCTTTGTGGGGCTAGGGCTCAAGCACCCGGGGTCTCTTGCTAAGCAATACAAACTGAAGAAGACAGACATTCATGTTTTAATTGTCCCCTGCCACCCCGGCCAGGGTCCCTGCTCTTCACCCTGGTACCACCCTGACCCCCTTCCCCAGGGCTGCTGGCTCGCCCCCGCTGCCACAGCAACACACATGCGGGAGGCCCACGTGTGAGCGCCAAGCCCCGCACCTCCCAGCAGGAACATGTGCGCCCCGCACCCCCACCTCGCACGTGTGTCCGTGCACCGCGCCCCCCCCTCCACCACCCAAATGACTCTCAAGATAAAGCTTGGAAGCTTGAACTTGGCTGGGGCCAATGGTCCACTCGGGCTTAGAACCTCCTCCCCCAGCCCCGCAGCAGCCCCGCCCAGCCCCCTCCGGATTGTCGCCCATAAAGAACTCTCCGTTGTCATGGAAATTAGTGACTGCCAAACCGGAGGGAGGGGGCCCCCAGGGGCAGTTGGGAGGGGCTGGAGACCGCTCTGGGAGCGAGGATGGACTGCTCGGCCCTTGGACCTTACCCCCTATAAGAGGAACCACGAATCTTCGAAGGTTTATGTTTTTTACAATTCGGAGCTGCAGAGGCTTTTCCTGGGACCCTCCCAAGCCGTCCGAGGTAATGGGGAACTTTAGCCCAACCCCGCATGCCACCCCACCTCGCATCTGCAAAAGCCTCGCTCTGTGCCCCTGCTGGGACCCCCAGAGTCCTCGCCGCGATCGCGCGCATCCTGCGCGGGGATTTTTCTAGCCATGGAAACAATCTCCCATGACCCCCACAACGTGCATCCAGGAGGCGCCCTCCCCATCGTCCCAGCCCTCCCTGCTCCGCACCTGCAACGCTGGTCGGTCACAGGGAGGAAGCGATAACCGGCTCAGCAGGGCTCCGGGGGCGGCCGGCAGAATCCGCTCCGGGCACGCGGGGCAGACGCGGCGCCAGCTGCAGCCGCTTCGACTCCAGAACCTCCAGCATCGCCAGTCGCTCTCTGGCAGCGGATTCGCACCCCGGGCCGGGGGCGGGCTGGGGGCGGGGCCTCCTCGCCCGGCCCGCCCCCACCCTGGCAGACCCGGAGACTGGAATCCCACTTCAGGGAGGGCGTATGCAGGTTGGCAGCGGAGCTGCTGAACACCTGCTAGGCTCTCTTAGGCCATCCGACTCGAAACCCAGCAACAGGAGGCGAAGGGGGCCTTCCCAGTCCCAAAGTAGGGAGTAAGGAGTGTGGAGGGGGGTGGGGGTGGGTGGGATTGGAGAAAAGCCTGAGCCCTGGAGCTGCACAGAAGTCTCGGGACTAGAAGTCGTCTCCAGGAGGCCAGGGTCGTGCCCAGTTTCCCAAACCTGATCCAAAGGGCTGGACCTACTTAGAACCACATGGGCAGTCCCTAGAGCACCCCCTAGCTAGGAATAAACACAGAGGGGTATGTGTGCAATTGTGGTCAATTTGGGAATGGACAAGATACCACAGTGAGGACCTCAGATCACCCGACCACCAACTCCTACAAAGGCTGAAGTCTTTCCCAACTAAATTCCCAGCCAGGGTGGCTGGCTCAGTCAGACCCCTCTGTATAGCTCTGAATCTTCCAAACTATAAAAGTCACCTATGGTGTAGTGTGGGGTCTGCTTTCTTCTCTTTGTAATAATCCTTAAACCCATCCTAAGAATCATGACCCAAGTGATCTGAGCTAGGATAATGGGGTCATGGAACTACTCGGAAAGAGTTTTGAATGAAGACCTTGGACATGTTTGTCTTTTATTAAGGAGGCAAATAGACCCAAGGCCCATCCCACTGCCTTCAAGTCCTGGACTATCCTGAGACAATAAAAAAAGCCAGATTTAGGTTTTTCATTGTCTGGATCTGGGCTCCATCCCATCTTGCTCTTCTAGTGAGTTGCCTGGCCCAACCAGCCTGGGAACAGGGTCACATGTTGGTCCAGGCTCTTTGCATCACTACCCACAGCTGATGACAGAGGGACCAACGAGGGGAAGTTGGGGCTGGAGCCAGAAGATTGCAGGAGAAATGATTGTCTCAAGGCTTCTGGATGACTTCCTCCAGAGGGGCTGTTGAGCCCTTCAGACCTACCCTCCCCCCCCCCTCAGGAGCATTTCTCTGTGTAGCCCTGGCCGTCCTGGAACTTACTTTGTAGACCAGCTGGCCTCGAATTCACAGAGATCCCCCTGCCTCTGCCTCTCTAATGCTGGGATGAAAGGCGTGCGCCACTACCGGCCAGCTGGGGCCCTCCATATCCTTCCCTGCCTTTGGTCACCTCCTCTAGGCCATGTTGTCATTGTATCTGAGCTCCTTGTGTACTGAAGAGTCTTGGCCATACACCCGCCCCGGTACCAGGTAGGAATCTTTTGGCAGGCTAGGCAGAGCCTATCTCTAGTCTCACAATGCTCAACTGACGTTTGCAGAACGATCGAAAGACCTGGCACGCAATCCTTTCTATTATTCCCAAAACAGTGGGCCTCTGAGTTTATGGTATAGCCGAGACATGGCTTGCATAACTCGCACTTATCATACATGTTTTCCACCTTTCTTAAGGGTCATGATTTATCCAAGCATGGGGGCCAAGAAGCTGGATTAGGGCTTTAGAGTCAGGGGAAGGGGCGGTTCCCTAGAGCTTTGCCTGCTGCTGGCAGTATTCCACCTCTTCTGGGTCCTGTGCACACTGTGTGCACGTGGGTGACAGCACGTGGCGGGGTGTATGTGTGCACGTGAGTGTGTGTGCTCTCTCACATCGAGGGAGATGGAAACAGCACAGTGTATGCAGTGATGCCCGGGGGCACGTGTGTCTGTGGTCCCTGTGCACTCAGGCGTGCTTGCTGCCACATGTGCATGGAGGCAGCAACCAGTCCCCAGAGCTGCGCTTCCCCTTCCCGTCTGACACAAAGCTTGGGATCATGGAGGCTGAAGCAAGCTGTAAGAGCAGGCCAGAGGAAGGGGCTGGATGGTGCCCAGGGCAGGCCAGGTTTGTGACGACTCTGTGTCATTGACCGTTTCCAAACTCCACTCCGGAACCACCCCCCTTGCTTTCACGTGTGTGTGAGGATAGACAAGGTTTTGTCCTTTGTGGAGGGTAACCTGCAGGCATGGCTTGCCCCTCAACTTCCCAGGGAGACACAAGGTAGGATCAGCTTCAAGGTTTGGGCTTCAGGCAGCTTCCAGCTGCCCTCTGGAGAAAGGGGCAGTAAGACCATCAGTAAAGTGCTTGCAATGTAAGCATGAGACCTGATTCCAGCCTTTAATCCCAGCACTCGGGAGGCGGAGCCAGGTGGATCTCTGTGAGTTCGAGGCTAGCCTGGGCTACAGAGGGAGATCCAGAACAAGCAATGCTTCACAAAGAAATCTTGTCTTATAAAAACAAAACAAAAACCAGGCGTGGTGATGAGTATTTGTAATCCCCCGTGCTGGGAAGGCAGAGCCAGGTAGATATATGGGGTTTGCTGGCTAGTCACTCACCCTAATTAATACGTGAGTGAGTTCCAGGCCAGTGAGAGATGTGTCTCAGAAGCAAACTAGGAAATGTTGCCTGAGGAACAAACAACACAAGGTTAGCCTCTGGCTTCCATATATGCATGTAATCACACACACACACACACACACACACACACACACACACACACACACACCACACACACACAAAGGGGGTATGGTAATTAATTTTTTTAAAAGACCAGCTTAATCTTATCCTTTCAGTTCTTCCAGGCCATCCACTGAATCACTCCCAAACTTCACTCTGTTCAAAGCCAGACTGAGTGAAGGGACATAAGCTCCTAGTTATCCACTAGCTACTGGGATAATAAAGATAATAAAGTCTTAACCCTGTCTTCAAGAGCCCTCCTAATGAGAACTCTAGCCACTGAGCATTCGGGAGCTGCCAGGGTTGAGGGGAGGAGAAGGGAGCCCAGAGTTTATAGTTCTGGCTCCCACCAAAGCTAGAGGGTCAGAGAGCCAAAATAAGAGGCGGGATAAGATGTGAACTTCAACATCCACAAAGCCTACAGAGCAGGCTGGCACCTCAGTACCCAGCTCTAACTGTGCTTCCCATCTGGGGTCCAGCACTTAACTACCCTCTCTGCTTCCTACCCTGGGTACCAACGGCAGTGATCCCACGCCCTCTTATTTTGAAGCCCCTGATAACCCAGTTAGAACACCCTCCCAAGGTTTAGAGTCTAAGAGGTACTTGTGTTCTTTACTAGGTTCTTCCCCAAGCAGCACAGATTCTGGCAGACACCCTTCCTTGGAGGCAATGGGGCCCCCCCCCGTACCCGCAGCCATCTTTAGAATTGCTCAGCTACTGTCCATGTTGCTGGCCTCAGCACCAAGAAAAAGGCCCAAGAAGGAAGCCGGAAGCAGTCCTTCCTCTGGAGCTAGGGGAAGGGGCTGCCCCCCACCCCCACCTCATGACTCACTCTAGGCTGTGTGGGTTATTACATTATGTTTGAAATTACCATGGCAACAAGCTGGCAATCAAGGGTAATTGCACTTGTCGTCAGGGCAACAGGGCAAAACCCCACAGCAGCCATTTTATGTGGTTGCCCTTGGGGTGCAGTAAGGTCAAACCAGATTAGAGATAATGATGACCAAGGGGCTCTGGGGGGTCTCTGAAAAGGGCAGGTTGCCAGGGCTCATGAGGTTCTTGAGTGCTGAAGTTAGGTATGCCTTGGGAGAACCAGGATCCCCCTCATGGACCGCATGTCTGGAGTCTTGTCTTACCCATACCACCCTCCACCTGAAACACGCAACAGTACTTAAAGTGAGCAGAACCAGAAGTTTATGTGCTCATAGCTGGTACTTGTAGATAGCCCACGGGCCCTCCTCTTCGTATTCCCTGCGGCTGAGCCACAGGCTTTGGAAGGAGTTCCGGCATGCCATGATGGAACCCCCAAGCCAGGCAGCAACTGCTCGGTGGGGAGAACCCAGAACGGTGGCACCGGGGCCCAGCTCCTGTCTCAAGCGCTCAGGGAAACCATTCACCAGGGTGTTGCCACCGTCCAGCACCACATTGGCCAGCAGCTGCTCCTGCTGCTTGGCCTCCAGCCGGCTGATGCTCAGCAGGGCCAGCTGTGGGAGGCCTGGCTGGTTGAGACCTAGCAGATGGGGTTGAAAGAGAGCCTCGGGGCAACAGAAGCGCTCAGAGCCCAGTGTGATAACTTGCTTATCCGGGAGTACAAACTCCACCTGGGCCTGGGCCTGGTTTTGGGCCATCTCAGCGGCCATATCCATAGCCACATAACAGCAGGCCTCTTTAATCTGTCTGACAAATTCTGCCTTGGGTGGTGAGTGGCCACCCGCCAGGAGCAGCTGAGCCAGGTAGTTAGTGAGATCAGCACCAGCCACATCCAGCCGGTAGGTGTCAAGTGGAGCCAGGTCCCCAGTGAGGATGGGTGCCACATAGGAGGTCCCGTGGCCGCTTCCCACCACGAGGCCCGTGGTGCGCCCGTAAGCATAGAGCGTCAGGAGAGCCTGATGAACTGTCTGCATAGCTGGCACACGGAAGCGCTCAAAAAGGATCTCGGCCACCTTCTCTCGGTTGGTCCGCGGTGAGATGGGGGAGTCCGCCACAAGCACGGCCATCTCCTCAGGCTGCACTCGGAGCCTGCAGTAGAACAGGTGCTGCCACAGCACCTCTAGGGCATCCCAGTCGGAGACCACGCCTCGGTTCAGTACCGAGTAGGAGCCCTCTTGCTGTTCGGGGACCACGTACTGGGGCTGGCCCTGGGTTGAATGCTGCAGCATCTGGACTTGCGAGGGTACCACACTGAGGACGTGGTCCTCTCCAGCCAGTCCACATTTGGTAAATCCTGTGCCTGTATCGATCACTATGGCGGCCATGTTCTGGTAGGGACTCGATGGGTGGTGGCAAAGCACGGGTGACTGGACCGGCAGAGCATCCACAGCGGGTACTAACCCATAGCAACTCCCATGGAGGAGACCCAGGTGTGCCACCGCCGACGAGCGTGTCACAGCCTCGGCTGCCAACTTGAACTGATGTCCGCTCTGGGACTGAGGGCCCACCATGGAGACGGGCAAGTCTTTACAACCAGTGAACGTGATCAGTTGTTCCTGGTGGGTCCTGTGGGAGTCGCCAGGTTGCCAGGATGGGAGCGGATGTACGCCAGATCTCTGAGCACTGCTGTTTCCAACTTGATCTCTGTTCGCATACATGCAGGCCTCCTCAGGTGCCAGGGGTACTCGGAGAATTCCCACGTGTGTCGGATTGCCCAAGGACTCGCTCCCCTGGGTGGAGAGCTGGCCACACTCCCCAGAGGTGAAGGTGGGCTCATTGGTGGTGGGGGACGTCACTGTGAGAGGTACCTGTCTGGAGAGGGAAAGTTGTTTGGAAAGAGGAGTCTGCTCACTGAGATGAGGTGGACTAGTAAGGGGGGGCTGACCAGATAGGGAGCCCTGCTCAGCTACAGGTAGCTGTCTAGTAAGGAGGTTCTGCCCATTGAGGAAACTCTGACCAGTGAGGAAGGCCTGCTTAGTATCTTCAGCCTGAGGGCCACTAGGCTGAGCAGAATTGACCTCTTTCTGATTATTGCTGCCTACTTCCTCCTGGAGTGGAGATCTGGATACTCTCTGGGTGTCGGCTGTTGAAGCAGTATCTGGCTTTATCCACTGCGATTTCCTAGTCTGGACCGTGGAACTGTCTTGCATTCTGGGAGAGTCCAGCATCCAGATGGTGTGGCTAGGGTTAATCTTTTCAGCCTCAGATTTGGACCAACTAGAATCAGGACCTTGGACCGGTATCTTTTCACCATATTGGAGGGGTGTCCCCGGTACAACAGGTCTAGCAAGCATCCCGATCCTGACAGGGGTCTCCGTGCCAGGGGAATTCCGTGGCTGTAGGTTGTGTCTGGCCTCTTTGGAAACCAGGGTGACCTCTGGGTAGCTTGAAGCTGAGAGGCTGGAGGGCACAGGGCTAGACAACATGGCTGTGGTGGACCACAGGCTGGGGTGGTCACTGTTAGGGGAGAGGATTTGCCTGGACAATAGCCGAGAAGACAGCATATTTTCAGAGGTGTGACTCGATGGATGGGTGGGCGTGAGGCCTACGAGCACTGCCCGTGAGCCCATGGGATCGTGGCATAGCAACCCCATCCTGGTGCTGCCTGTGGCTATATCAAATACCAGCACGTGGTCTTCTACAGCATCCTGGAGCTGGCAGGTCGGAGCACTGGAAATGGGAAGATGCATGGCTTCTCTGGGAGTCTGGGGCGGGGAATGCTTGTTGCAGATTCCGTGATTGGCAGGCAGCGGCACATTGGAACAGTTGTTGTTGTTGCAGGCATTGGGGAGCTGCTTGTCTGGCTGAGAGCTGCAAATCTTGGGGCTACTTCTCTGTGTCTTGAGAGCAGCTAGAGGCTCTAAGGCTGGTGTTGAGGTATCTAGCCTGGAGGCATGGACCAGAGACTTCTTTACAGGATCCTCAGATTGCTTGGGTGGCACCTGCATCTTGTTAACATCTTGCTCCTGGGTGTGGGCTGGAAAGTCTACTGGAGTAGGTGTTGGAGTGGGAGGAGTCCCCTTAAGGGGGAAACACCCTTTGTCCTTTTTGAAAGAATCTAAGAGGGTGAGCAATTGGTTGCCATCATTCTTGAGATCAGGAGGCAGGTCTTGAGTGGCCACGGTGGTCTTAGTCAGGTGGTCGGGATTAGAGATGTAGGGTTGAACTGCAGCAGGCATTGGTGTTCTATTGACAGCTGGAGTAGAAGCTTGAATTGAGGTGAGAAGAGGTAATAATGATGAAGCTGTCTTATTTAGGCTAGGAGCCTGAGCCAGATCTGGACCCTTGTCCTGCCCCTGATCTTGGACTGGAGCCTGAACCAAAGTCTGAAGAGAATCTTGACCTTCAACTCCACCACTCTCTCCTAAGAGGAGGTAGGGGAGCCACCGGCTCCTCCTGGGACCCACAGGGGCCGTCTGGCCAGTGTTACAGGTTCCTTTGCCCCAGCCTATCAGAACCTTAGCTGGAGCCTTGCTCTCCCTCCCGATCTGTAAGTGACTCTGAGAGAGGTTGAATCCATACTGGGCTTTGTCATTGGTGCTGTCATTGTTCATGCACAGTGGTAGAGTCTGAGTCCCATCGTCCATGAGGAGATGCTCTTGGGTTCCCACGGTGGGGTTTGGAAATGGTTTAGAACAGGAGAATCTCGGGGTGTCTTGGGAGGCCTGTGCATAATTACACTGGGAGCTGACCTGAGCAGAATCCTGGAGTGGTTGGTGAATAGGCTGAGAGGGGGTAGCCTGGGAGGTTGAGCTGCAGGTCGCATCAGCGATGGCCCCAGTGGACAAGGACAACCCCTGCTTCGAGTATAGGAATCTTGAGCTCATCCATGGTCCCTGGGACCCTCTGAAGCCACCCCTTAGCTGCTGGCTGCCAAGCAGGGGATGGCCCTGGGGGCCCGATGGATCAGGGCCCCCCACCTTCTTGGTGGCTTCCATAGTCTTGCTCCATGCCCTAGGTGCCCTGCCCCCACCTTGTTGCCATGGTGACCCCACACAATCACTGCCCCCAGTGACCTGGAGAGTGACAAAGTATGGGATAACAGGGGCCCCACCCACTGAGGGGGGGTGCTTCTCTGGAGACTTTAGGAGGTGGAGAAACTTCGGTATCTCAATGACATTAGACTGCTATGGTTCAGCTTTGTCCCTACTTAACCGTCAGTGACCACTCTATCCAGGCCAGCCCCTGAGTGAGGGCAGTGTCCCAGAGAGGACCAAGGTAAGGTCAAGGAAGAAAAGCAGTCAGGGAAGCCTGGGGGCCCTTTGCAAGAGCAAAGCCTCTTCACTAGTCTGTCTAAGAGACAGAAGAGGGTGAGGGGCCCAGGCTCAGCCCCAGGCTCCCCTCCCCTGTTCCCTGCTTCTGCTCCCGCTCCAGGGACAGCAGCTCCTTGGCAGTCTCTGCTGCTCCAGATGGTTTTCCTCTGCTTGTGCCTCAGAGAGCCCCCTCCCCAGAGCCACATGTCCCCGAAGCCCAGGACCAGTATCTTGCAGGAGTGGGTATGGGGGTGGTGGAGGTGGGGCCTCTACTCAGAATCTTCAAGCCAGAATGTTCTAGCTCCTGTCACATTGTGTCAGTTTCATCCTGGCCATAATGAGAGCGTGGCACTAGGCACAGGCCTAGGCTGCAGTAGCCACACTGTTAACCAAGTGCCACTTACAAGATGGGGAATGATCGGGATATAGTAGGAATAGGACCGGCCTCACAGTCAGGACATGGCAGGTGGGAGACTGAGCACACAGTGGGCGTGCTCAGTATTGTATATACAGTATTGTAGACACAGCAAGGGCAAGCTAGACAAAGCTCTGGACATGGACAGACATGGGAAAAATGTAAGCTTTGAGGCTTGATCAGCAATTCTCCCTCTTTTCTTTGATGGGGAGACAGGGGTAGGAAGGAATCAAATCTCCTTGGACCAGCCCCTTAGATCCGGGGCTTCCCTGAGTCTCAGTACTGCTCTACAGCTAGAGGACAGGTCATTGGCATGGGTCTACTTCTGGAAGTTCTTCCTCCTCCAGCTCTGAGTCTAGGCCTGGCCCCTCTGTCTTCCAGGCCTGTGTTCCCTTCAGGCCTCAGTCTTTCCACCCAGGAAACAGGTTTGTGGAGAGTGCAGCTGGAGGTTTGTCTTCCTCTGAAGCAACATGTTTTCACAGAGGTTAAAAATAGTGTTTACAGCTGGCCGTGGGGTGTGAGGCTGTGTGACCAGGGACCAAGGCTGGTACTGTGCTGCATCCGCACCTTTGTGATTGGCTGTTGGGCAAAGCCTGACTCAGCCACATTTCAGGCCCCTTGCGCCACCCTCCCTCTTCAGTTAAGATAGGGAACAGGCAGCTTGGATTCCTGGGAACCAAATTACTTATCACTGCGCTGTGCCTGGGAAGGTAGAAGAGCCCACGGGTCTGCAGGCGCTCTCTCTCTCTCTCTCTCTCTCTCTCTCTCTCTCTCTCTCTCTCTCTCTCTCTCACACACACACACACACACACACACACACACACACACACACATACACACACACACACACACACACCCTTGCAGAACACAATTCATTAATCTCGGGTCTGAGCGAGGTCCTTGTTTTTCGTGACAGAGCTGCCGGTAACAGCCTCTAACATCTATGTGATATGAAAGTTGCTCTGTACCTGGGAAGAATGGAGCAGAGAGGTGGGGTGTCCTAAGAGATACCCTCAGCCCTGCTGCCTACTTGCTCGATGACTGAGCTCATTGTCTACCTCATTCAGAAGGGAGGTATAACCCCTTTTTCAGGACTGGGGTCCTTTGTGAGCAACTGTCCTGTGGTATCTTAGGGGAAGAGAGAGAACAGAGCCAGCTCAAGGGTCTGGCCCAAGAAAGCAAGCCCTTCCCACTTGTGAAGCAGACATACCTTAGAGCTATGATAACAGTGACTGGTATGGATGCCATTCCTTCTCTGTGTGGGACACATGGGACACAGCCTGACAGCAATTCAACAAGCGGGGGGGGGGGGGGGGGGAGGGGGGGGGGGGCTACAGTGTCTGTATTACAGATGAGGAGACCGGTGCCCAGAAAGCAATCGTGGAGTTGAGTCAGACTTGGAAGCTAGGTTCCCTGACTCCAGACCCATATTGGAGGAAGACATGGTGTTGTTACAACTGAGTGCCACTCCAAGGCCACGCAGTACTGAGCCCTGCTGGAAGAGAGCCAATGGGCCTCCCTTTGGGGAGGGAGCTGCAGCCCCAAGCCCCACACTGAACGCTGTGTCTCTCTTGTGCCTGCTCCCTCTGGTAACTTAGCAAGTAGCTCAAGGCCTGGGAAAGCTTATGTTCTCTATGGGGGATACTAACCCAGCACCCTCCTAGGAACTTGACGGTACCGAATATGGCCTAGCTGCACCCTGTATGGCCAGGCTAACGCCCTCTGTCATTAGAATTCTTGACTGGCGGAAGCCCATTTCTATCTCATCCAACTGAGGAGGCAGGGTGAAGAAGCTTCCAGTCTAGGCCCCTTTTGCTTGGCTTTTGGGGATAGTGCCCCTGTGCCCCCCCCCACTTGTTTTTTAAATAGTCTCTCTCCAGGAAGAAGGGCGTCCAATTCTATTTCTGATTCTGGGAAGTGAGGAGGGCCAATGTGTTGCCATGGTAACCTAAAATCCCCTCCCCCAGGCTAAGCCCATTCCCCAGGCTGAGGGCCTGGGAGGGTGGGGTAGAAGGGGTGGCTAGGAGAAGCCGAACAATTCAGTTTGAGGGTGAAGTCGGTGTGTCTCCCCTGTGAAGGCAAATGCCCAGCTTGGCCTTCCCTCTTATGCTTCATCTTAACCTTCCCAACAAGCACTGTGGAAGCCCCCAAGCTTGAGGAGAAGATCCAGTCACCCTGGGAGAAAATGTCCCCTACCGATCAGGCTGAGGTGCTGTCACCTAACAGGCCCTAGGGAATGTGGAAGTGACAGAAAGGCCATCGAGGGAAGAGGGGAGGTTGCTTGTGTTCTGTCGTTTCTTCGACCCCTAGGTCAGCCTGGCCTGCTTGTCCAACACAGACCCTATTGTGGGTGCCCTTGTATTCTTGAGCAGCAGCCAGCTCTGTGAAATCCGGCTCTTGCACTCTTCCAGTACACCTGCCTTCGACACTCTGGGCCCTGGGAATGCTCCAGACATCTTAGAAAACTTAAGATCAGAGGGCTCCTTCAGTGGTCTCCCAGTGCGGTCATACGCTGAACAGCGGATCAGAAACTGAGGCTTATTTCCCTGGGGCTTTGTCTCGGGGCCTTGTACATCAGCTTAAGTGCTCCCGAGGCTGCAGATCCGTAGTATTAGATCTGTGTAGGGAGGGCATTCCATCTCGCAGAGCCCAGAGAAAGGAAGGCTTCTGAAAAGACCCCATAGGTTCTTGTGACCCAACCCTCTCTTGATGCTGATGGGAAATTGAGAGGGGCCTCAGTTTCCTAGTTGTTTGCCTGCCTCCCCCCTCCAGAGCAATGTGAGAGACCCCAAAGCCCTGGACCCTTGGCAGCCCCGCAGTTTATCCTGGCCAAGGTTCACCCATTCCATGGAGACAAGGCCAGTCTGTGAAGGAGTTGGCATCTCCTGATCCCTGTCCCACCTGCACAACCCTAGAGAAAGACAGCCAGAGACGAGAACCCCAGCCTCAGGCAACTTAGAGAGGGTGAGGTGAGATAATCCACTCCTAATCTGGGATGTGGAAGGCAGAAGCCACCAGCGCTGGGAGGATATGGCTTCTGAGCTCTAGGCACAGAGAAATTTAAATAACAGATGTTTAAACAACCTTCCCTGCAAGCCGCTGGTGCAGTGACCCCTCTGCTGTGATGTGTTGCAGCTTAAAAATAGCCCACAATGAACCGCTCTGAGCCCCAATTGACTCAAGCTTACGTAACGCTGCGTGAAAGACAGCCAGCTGCATCAGCCAGAGGGAGGGCAATGGTACAGCCATCCTGGCTACCCCTCACAGCTGGCCGCTCCTGCCTCTCCTGGGAGCAGACCCCCATCCAGAAGCCAGCTAAGCAAGGGGTGAAAAAAAATCCTACCAGAAGCACACATGGCTACAGCACAGGCATCTCCAACTGAGCCTGCAGAGAGGATGTGAGGAGAACCAGGGACCCGGAAAGACCCAGACTGTGGGGAGAAAATGATGAGCTAAAGAGACCAGAGCACCCAGTTGACAGGTGACTGGAACTGCCCAGGGTATTCATTTTCCCCCTGGAGAAGGGGGCTTCTTGACTTGACAGAACAGGTCAGCAAAACTTATTCATGTGTGGCTGACACTAGCTCATTGAGCCCGGGGATGGAGCCAACTCCCTTGAGGCCTCCAATTCTCCAAGGCACAGCAACATCCCTGGAGGAACTTGTAGCATGGGAGAGGGAGGGCCAGCTTCAAAGCTAATTGAATCCTGTGCTATTTGTTATCAGCTACTTCTCTACTGGACCCTAGATCCACAACCGGCCACAAGCATGTACAAATCGCTAAGCCAACTGGAAGGAAGCAGAGGCGAGAGGTGAGGGTCTCATCGGCATTGAGAGCACTGGCACTCATTGGTCACTCCCCCGGTGCCCATGCTGAACCCCTTTAATGAGTCAGTAGCTTTTCTCAGTTCCTACCAACTGAACTCGAAATAGGAATCGCCACAGGCCAGATCCCCTGAGGTCCAACGGAGCAAGGGTGAGACAAAGCGTATTGGGGATCTCAGGCCAGACTATGGCTCCCCATCAAAGCAGGTCAGTCTACTCACTGCATGCCTTCCAGGTGCGAGACGGCAGTGACACCAGTGGGCAGTCAGGAGGCTGTGAGTCATCCCTGCTTCCTCAGTCCCAGCTCCCACCATGGCTTCCCTTAGTCTTTATTGGCATTTCCTCACCCCTCGGCCCCACTCGGTTGTCCCAGAAGGAGACAAGACATGTTTGCTTGGAACAGGCTCTCATGGAATCCAAGCTGGTCTGGGGCTTATTATGTAGCCAAGGTTACCCTTGAATTCTTGACCCTCTGGCCTCCACCTCCCAAGTGCTAGGATTACAGGTGTGCACCATCATGCCTGACTTGAAAGGTTAGTAACTTGCTGTCCACAGCTTAGTGGGAAGGGTAGACTCCAGAGTCCTGGAAGAAAACTCCAATCACACTATTCTAACCTTGGAGGCTCAGGCCTAGCAAGGCTGTTAATAAGGCTGTTCTATTGGCCATTCATTGTACCTGAGCAATCTCCCAGCCACACACGCACACGCACGCACGCACGCATGCGCACGCACGCAAACGTGCACGCGCGCACTTACACACACATACTAGAAGAGAGGTAGACCAGCCTCCCTTAGCCAAAAAGGCCATTCAGAACCCTCCTAGTATGCCCAACCCATCTGGGAACCTAGAAGCCCCCTCTGTGCCACACCCCCCACCCCAGCTCAGTCACCAATTTGAAATCCTAGAACAGTTCCAGCTCCTGACACCCTAGAATCGGGAGCCGAGATGGACCTGGAACTATCAGATGATTGAAAATGGAGCTCAGAGCTTGGGAGCTGTTGAATGTGCTGTGGGGTGCAATCCAGTAGTGCAAGTACCTGCTTAACTGGAGCTCCTTTCTGGGTAATTCTGACCCTGGAGGCCTTTGGCCCAGGAAGTTCATGTTAGTGGGATCACTGCCCAAAGAATTTATTTTACTTTTCAAATTGGAGGTTTTCTGGCTTAACAGAGTATATCAGCAGGATATAAGTGCTTGTCTAAAGTATCCCCAAGTGACAATCAGACCCCAAATCCCGCATTCTAGCGACATGGGAAACCCGATACCCTGTAGCTCTGCGTCTCACTGCTCCCTTCTTTGGGACCCTTTTCTGTTCTAAGGTCCCCTCTGTCCAGAGTCACCCTTCCTTTCTGATCTCTCTAGTGAACAGATGAGCCAGCGGGGAATAAGCCCTTCACATCACCTCAATTCATGGCTTAGAACTCTTGGGTGCTCCCTTTGGCATGAGGTTAGGAGATAAAGACTACAAGTTGGGGGCATGCAACACCCGCTCCCCCCCCCCCCCGAAGGTACAGGGGCCACAGCTACGAGGGTGCCTCAGGAAACTCCATTACCTCTCTCCAGGATCGGGAACAACAGAGCTGTTCCGTCTTCAGTTACATATGGCCAAGCAGTCCGTGACTAGGTCTGCCAGGCCACAGCTTCCTCTGTGCCTGGGCTGAGATGTAGCAGGGGTGCCGGAAGCGGGCAGTTTCCCCTGCCTTCTGCTCCCAGGACCCTCACCTTTACACCTGTTTCCCAGCAGAAGGGTCCCTTTTATACTTTAAACACATGTCCTTAGGGACCTTTGGGTCCCTAGAACCCCTTTCCAGCCCAAGATGGCAGGGCAGGTAGCAATGTGGGTAGAAAACAGCTGGGTGGCTGCAGTCCCAAAGAGACCTCATTTAGGAAAGAGATCTGCCTCCAAATCCTGGGTCCCACTGTGACAGCATTTCTAAGGTGCTCACAGGAAGGGAGCTTTCCCTTCTTACAGACCTAGGAGTCATCCAACTGGAGGAGTGGGGGAGACCAGTGGGAGCTTATTCAAGGGAGAGTTAATATTGAGATCTATATCTGGGGCGGGGGCTCCCCTGCACTCCAGCTCCTAACACCAAAACCAAGGCCCCTTCAGCCGTCAGAGCAGAGGCAGAGGCAGGAGGTGGGGTTAACTCCTCCTCCAGAGGAAAGCGCCCTCCAGTAGCTACAGTGCAGTGTCCTTGAGGGAATAAACAGCTGGAGAAATTGGTCCCTTGAAGTTGGCTCCTTGCAAGTTAGAGCTGATGCCTCTCCGAGAGGTCTTCCCTCTCAAGGTTGCAAATGCAAGGTTGCGAATATAGGAGGCAGGCAAGTCCACCACGTACCGTGACATCAGTGTACACGGATGTGTACTACCTGGGGGGGGGGTAGAAGCACACTGGGGGAGGAGCGGCGGAGGGCTAGTTCGAGCCCTGGAAGAAACCATCTTGGCTGTTGCGTGCTTGGACACTCAGCCTACCCCCTTGGTTCATCCGGTGATCCGGTGGTTCATCCACAAGGCCCTGTAATTGGATCTGGGCAGGTTTACCCTCCCTGTTCTCTGGAGCCTTCTATCAGACTCAGCACCACAGGGCCTTTGCACATGCTGGTTACTCTGCCCAAAATCTCTTAGCCGAATTCGGCTTCTAATAGTCTATCCTCACCTGAAAGAGCCTTGGCAAAGATATCACCTCCTGGGAGCCTTCTCTCGCCTCTCTAAAGCGATCCTCCATCCCCTCCATGTGCCTCCTTTCTTCCACAGCATATCCCATAATCTGTGCTTGAATATTCATTTATTTTTTAGGGGTTTACACTGTGGTATCGGCATGATCATTGCTGAGTCCTCTGCGCTCAGCAGACAGGGTATAAAACAAGCACTCCATAAATACATGCTACAAAAGAATCTCCCTCACTGGCTCATGCTGGAGTAAGGGGCTTAAATGTGCTGTTTCCCACCTCCAGTAGCTTCAGAAAGTTAAAGGGTGGAGGTTCAATGCCCTTCAGCTTGTCATAGCCCAGAGGCAGGTTGGGGTGAGCTCAAGGCCACTTAGCAGATAGAGTCCCCTTGGTCTGCTGAGGGCTTAGGTGGGCAGAGGTGGCTCTGAGAGAGGCCGGGGCCTTGACGTGCTCCTGTGACGCTGTGGCGAGGGCTGTGGCTGCTCTGGAAGCGCATTCGCATCATCCAAGGCGCTGGGACCTAGGTTCACGTAAGCTGGGGACAGCCGCACGTAGTGGTCGCCAAGCAAAGAGCTCGCTACGTGCTCTACTTCCATCACCAGGGCTCTGAAGGTGGGTCGCGCTGCCGGGTCAGCCTCCCAGCATTGCAGCATCACCTGGTACCTGTAAAAAGAGGGATACCAGGCCGGGCGGTGGTGGCGCACGCCTTTAATCCCAGCACTCGGGAGGCAGAGGCAGGCGGATCTCTGTGAGTTCGAGGCCAGCCTGGGCTACCAAGTGAGTCCCAGGAAAGGCGCAAAGCTACACAGAGAAACCCTGTCTCAAAAAACCAAAAAAAAAAAAAAAAAAAAAAGAGGGATACCAGGTAGAGGGTGTCCTCCTACCCAGGGGTGCTGCAGCCCAATCCCTGCTGGACGAATAGAGATGAAGGTATGTGACAGGGCCTAGAGCCCCATCAGGACAGCGCTGGCTCTTCTCATCCCTGAGATGCCTGGCAGAGGTCCAGATGCATCAGCAGTAAAGCGTTTTCAACGACTATGCCCTGGGGCCTTCTCTGTGTGATCTTAGGTGTCTTCTCTAACTTTTCTGTGCCTAGATGGCCTCTTCTGACCACAGCATGAGGGGCACAGGGTAAAAAGGCAGTTGTGAAATCCTCAGCACATGGCTAATAGGCTCACAAGCGAATAGGATGATTACACCTTTTCCAGATGAGATATAAAGTGAGGATTAAACCCTGCAGAGAGAGAGTTGGGCATGGCGACACACCCCTGTAATTCCAGCAGTGCTGGGAGGTGGAGGGAGGAAGATCAGGAGTTCGAAGTCAGCTTTAGCTACAGAAATGGTTCGAGGCCAGCCTGGTCTACATAGTGAGTTCTAGGATAGCCAGAGATACATAGTGATATCCTGTCTCAAAAACAAACCAACACACACACCCAGGCACAGTGAAACATGCCTTTAATCCCAGAATTTGGAAGGTTGAAGCAGGAGAATCAGCCTGCATTCAAGGCTAGCCTGGGCTACAGAGTCTCAAAAAAAAAAAAAAACTCATAAAAAAAAAAAAAAGAAAACAACAACAAAAACCTCTGCAGCGAAGAAGTCCTGGAAAGCTCAATGGGGCCTGAAAGAGAAGCATCTGGAGTGGCTCTAGCGAGCCGCACAGTGGTTCTGGGTTCTGAAGCTGCGGTTCTGTGGGCTGGCCTGCTGGATCTTAGAGATGCCTTGTCGTCGTAGGGACGGCATCCTGCCTTAAATTATAGTCTAAGTGTTTCAGACTCTCTGAGGGGCGTGTTGCTATAATACCCACTTTACAGATGAGCAAAATGGAGCTCAGCAAGGAAAAGGGACTCTCCCTACTGAGTGCACTCTGCCGTGTGCCACTTAGATCCCCTTTATCTTTTTGCTGGCTGAGAGTGTTACGTGTTGATGGCTCTTAGCTGAAGCCTTCTCTAGGCAGAAGGGAAACATGTTTTCCAATCTCACGTCTGCTCACCAGGGACAGCTGTGACAGTGACTAATGCCTGGGACAGAGACCTGGCCCCTTGGTCTCCATTTCTGAAAACTCCGGAGGGCCAGCCTAGCTCCCACAGTGCTGTAGAAGGGCTCCACCTTCCCATGCTTGTCATAGCCACCCTGCCCCTGGCTCTCTTGTCTCCCCAAACCTACACTAAAGCCCCCCACATGGAACTCTCCACCTTACTCTGTTCAGAGAGCCTGTCTTAGATACAGGCAGGCAGTAATGTTAATTTCCCTTACTTCAGACTGTATTCATTAGTAAGACAGATAACAGAAAGGTCAAGGCCAAGATGGGAGAGCTCTGAGAACTCCTCACACTCTTTCTGGAGCACAGCCTGGGACAGGAGTCATCCACAGCTCTACCTGTGACCTGGTTCTGCCTGTTCTAAGCATGCAGACCTGAGCACAGCCGAGGTGTGCCTGCTGATTAGGGAGCCAAACCTACCCCACGGGCACCAATGACACCAGCCGCCGCCGTCCCTCGGGAATGAGAAACCCTGAACTACATAAGGTGAAAAAGCCCTGATGGCGAGAGCAGAGGGACTGGTGTGGGAGCTAGCGAAACCTTTCTTTGAGGCTGAGTGAGTGGCGGAGATGGGGAACGGCCCCTCTCTCTCCCTTTGCAGGAGTGGGGTGGGGAAAGAGATCTGGGAAACCAAACCACTGGCCTCAACCCAGACTCTGAGTTGGAATGCTGTTACCATGGCAACTGTGAGGGCCTCTCAGAGTCCTTCCTTGCATGGGGGTGGGACCAGTACACAGATAAGTAAACTGAGTCCTAGAGAGGCTCCCTTTCCTGGTCAACCAAAGGGTCAGATAAAAAGCCAGACAGGAGCTTGGTCTCCTGCTCCTTCCTTGTCTCTGGAGCCCAGCCCTGCCCCCACCCCCCAGCCCCCTTTACATACTCACAGTGAATTGGGACAATATTCAGGCTGAGGCAGGCGACGGCCCTGAGCCAGGAAGTCAGTGAGGTCAAAAGGGTTGATATGGGGGTACGGTGGGGCACCTCGTGTTAGCAGTTCCCACAGCAACACACCAAATGACCACTGTTGGAGAAAGGTGAGGAGACCTGACTCAACTATCACCCCAAGTCTGGGGGCAAGTGGGTCCTCTAGATCCTCTATCTCTCAGAGTCTTTCCCCAGAAATGAAGGACCCCACCTCTGCCCAGAGCTCATTCCTTAATACAGTACACACTTCTTCCCTGTGTCTCCCACACCTTCAGAGTTACAAGCCCTGGACAGTTCATAAGGAATGAAAGAATTCACAGACTTCTTTTGCCCTGGCAGATCCCGGATTCCATTTTCTAGCCTGGGGAGTATCTGGGTTCAGGTTACGCAGAAGCGAGACCAAATACTCTAGGGCATGGAGGTCAAGGGGACCTGGAGCAGAGGGTGCCTTACCACATCAGACTTGGTGGTGAACCGGTAGGTCTGGAGGCTCTCCAGGGCCATCCACTTGACAGGCAGGCGAGCGTGGCGCCGTTGCCGAACACTGTAGTATTCCTTGTCCAGGACGTCACGTGCCAGGCCGAAGTCAGCCACCTTGACTGTGAACGACTCGTCCAGCCTGCGAAGAGGGACGCACACATGGAACTTGTGTTCGGCTGGGACTGTGGCTCAGTGGCAGAGCACTTGCCTAAGAACTGACTCCCACCAGGTCTTGAGGTCCACCTGTCCCAAGCCCATCAAGAACCACACTGCCTAGCCCTGTACCAGGCAGACAGAAAAATGCCTAGGGCTGCAGAGCAAAGGGCGGACTGGGTCTTCTCCTAAGGTGACCTTTAGCAGCTGCGTATCCCCATACCCTGTCCCTCTGTTTCGCCCCAGCTACCGAGCTACTCACATGCAGTTCCTAGCAGCCAGGTCCCTGTGTACAAACTTCTGCTCTGCCAGGTACTCCATGCCACAGGCTACCTGCAGGCCAAAGCCGATGAGGTCCTTCACAGTGGGGTTCTGAAGGCGTGAGGAGACAGGTGAGCACTGGCAGAGCTGGGTGCTGGCTGACACCTCCCACCCCGGTTGGCAGAGCACTGACCCTCTGAGGGGAGCGAATGAATCGAAGCAGGTCTCCATGGCGCATGTAGGGCAGCAGCACCCGGGGCAGCCCCTCGGGGGGTAGCATGATGCCGATGAGAGCCAGAATGTTTGAGTGATGGAGGCCACGCATGAGCAGACCCTCCCGCAGGAAGGCCTCCACCTCCTGGACCTCTGTGATGCCTGGGGAGCAGCACAGGTCAGGCCAAGGGCAGGGAGGCCCTCTACAAGGGTCAGGTGGAGACTGCGGGGAAGGCTCCTCTCGGGGTTCACTTGGTAAAGCGGCAGCACAGCGGGAACAAAGGGCCTCCCAGCCCGAGGTCCCCCTTCTACCCACCCGGCCTATGCGTCACTTACGACTCAAAGACTTAATGGCACAGTGGATTTGATTCTGTGCCTCGTCTGTATATTCTCCGTGGTAGACAACACCAAAGTGGCCTAGAAAGATCAAGATGGTAAAGAGCGACCTTAGCGTCCAGACTCACGGCATGCCCTCTATAACTAGCCACCTTGGAGCCCCAAGCTGGCCAGTGTGACATAAAAACCAAGCAGCAGCCACACAGTGGTGGAGCCATTTACAGTCCTCCCATGCCCGTTTATCCACACCAGCAGCCACTGAAGATTAAGGTCTCCAAAGATGACCCCACGGAGGCTCAGAAGTAGTAGCCTCAAGGACATACAAGTTAGCGAGAAGGCCAAGGCAGAGTCTACTCCAACTGTCCCTCCAGCACATGTCAATCTCAAGACTCCTCCTCTGCCCCTGCCCCACCTCCCAATCCATCCCCCACACCTTTGCCAATGACTTGGTCACTATGGATGACCACTCGTTCATGGGGAATCAGTACATCCTTGACCTCGGCCAGGAGCGTCTTGTCCAGATCCTTGAGCCGGATAGACTCTGTCCGCAGCAGTGGGACACTTGTCCCATCCTCACTAGATTCTTCACCGCTCAGAGGTCCGGAAGCTGTATCATCGACGTCAGAGAGTGTTGTTGGAGAGAGGGAGTGAGAGCTTGTGGGGGAGGGGAAGCCCTGGCTTCCAGTGCCTCCCACCATCTCACCGTGGCCATTTCCTCTGTAGTCAGAGCCAGAGTGGAATGCAGACAGGGCCATGTCTCTGGGAGACCGATCCAGGGATGACAGGTCATCTAGGTTGGGAACAAGGACTGTGGAAAGACAAGCCCCTGGTGGTGAGCCTTCTCGAAGCTCCTGAGGACCGAGTCCCACTGAGGAAGTGTGGGAGACCCCCAAGTTCTGGGGATTGCAGATGCTACTGTGTGGAGGTACAGCTGAGTCTAGATGAAGGTAGGGAGCTCACCTAGCTGCTTTTTCCGTCTCTGGGCGTTGAAGACAAGAGCAATGGCCAGTGCAGCCACAAGCAGGATCAAGACCAGCAGAGCAATCAGGAGTGTATTCTGTGAGGCCCTGCCTGGGCCTGACCGAACCACTTGGCCCAGGGTGTGACACCCACCACCTACACAGACCTGGAAGCAGATGGCAGTTTCAGCCCAGACTGCAGCCCCTCAGCTCATGGTTTCTTGAAAGGGCCAGCTGCGTCACCTACCTGCAATGGGACACCATCCTTGCCAAGCTGCAGGGAGGGGGACAGGGGGCAGACCACCACGTCCCCCCGAAGCTCGTGTTGGCAGATCTCACCACCCACGGTCACGTTCACACTCACGCAGTCTGCCACAGCGCCAAGCCCAATGTACTGCAGAGACAGTCACGAGGGTCAGCCAGAGGCTGGACTCTCTCTTAATCACCACTGTCCCTCCCTGCCCTGTCCCTTATACCCACCTCAAACTTAACTGAATGCTCCTCAGGTTTCAGTGGAGCTAGGCCAGCTCTGGGCAGACTGGGCGGGGGCAGGAAGCGAAAACCAGGCAGTGTGAAGCCAGCTGCTCCATCCCCCCAGGCGCTCAGATTCCCGGTTGCCCAGCCCTGAGGGTTTCGGACCACATATTCAGGCAGGCGGCACTGACGCTGCTGTTCCAGAAACGGCCCTGCGCACTGCTGAGACCCACGTGAAATTAGTGAGGCAAATGGCCCAGCCCTGACTGCCCCGGGCTCCTCAGCCCAGTGTGAGGTGAAGTTGGACATCAGGGGGCTTGTCCAGCCTTCCTCCCTCCTGGCCACCACCTGCTCTACTCACCCTGTTCTGCACTGTTCTTTGTCCATCATGGAATAATAGCGCTAGGTGCCACACCGAAGCCAGATGCTGGCCGTGGATCGTGACGTGGGAGCCACTGTGGAGAAGGGAAGGGCGGTGGGTTTAGAGGACTCAGGGAGCTGGTTCTCTCATTTCTTGGAGGCCAAAGTAGTCAAGGAGGTGGCACTTACCTGTAACCACAGTTGGGGGTGATGTCCATCATGATGGGGTCTTCCTTGTAGTGAAAGGTCCAGGAGCCAGGCACCTCCGCACCTCCGATCTGCAGATGAACGGGGACCCTGGCTGGGCCAGCTCCAGGAGGTGTGAAGCATACAATCTGTTCCTCGCTGACCCTGCAGGAGGGAGAGATTGGGCACAGGGGCACCTTCTTGTGAGGAGAGGCTTACCTCCTCCGGGGTTTAGTTCCCTCCTATTTCTTCTGTTGCTTGGCTTTCCCACCCACCCATACTCCATGGGTCTGGAGATAGGAAGCTCTCAGTAAGACCTCCAAGAAGACAGGAACGGGAACAAGCTCCTGTACCCTTGACTGGAGACAGTGGCCTCTGTGGTGGGCTCTCTTGTCTCTGGGTTGGAAGGGACAGCAGCTCCTTCTTGGAACTGATCCCTACATTGACCATGTGACCCAGCCCTCTTCTCTCCCCACTGGCAGTATCTAGGCACCCGCTAGTGCGGCTCCCCGGATGGGAACAGAAGAAAGGGTCTCACAAGTAAGAGGTTGTCCTCATCGGGGATCGGGAAGGCAGGGACTACGTTGTACCTGAGGCTTGGGGGACCTTAGGCAGCAGCCTGGAGGAACCTGTTAGGTTCCCTCAGATATCAGGCCAACTCGGGATGCAGATACAAGTTGGAGTCTCCCAAGGGCAGGGGCCTGTGGCCTCCCGTCATTTTGCCTGATAACACTTACTGTTCCAACTGGCACTGAGTTCCGTTGACCAGCACTGCTCGGCTGGTGCCTACAGACAGGCTCTGGCCCTCGAGGGTGAGATAAGTACCCCCAGCCCGCGGGCCAAAGTCAGGTTTTATTGATGTCAGCAGTGGTTCCTAAGAGAATATGGAAATGGAACCTTTCATCCCAAGTCCATCCCTCTGTACCACCCACGGACCAAGGGCAAAGCCCGAGCAGTATGGCCTCACCACGAAAGAGAAGCCTTGCCGAACAGAGCTGCCTTCCACCCGGAAGTGCTTGCCTGCTGGTGTGTTGGCGATGAGAAGGCTCACATTTGTAGTCCCTGCTTCTTGGGTGACTAGAGGCTTCAGCTCACATTCAAGTTCTTCTACAAACGCTTTGTGGAACTCTGGCCTGGGACACCAGGAAGGGAACCATGAGGTCAGTCAGGAATCACACAGGGCTGGCCGTATGCCTGCCACAAGTCACGAGGCTTATTGAACCTAAGAATGGCATCTACACCCACGCCTTTTTCTGACAGCAGACAGGACTGAGTGGGACAGGGTCCCATAACCAAACAGACAAATAGGGCACATGTAGGCTCAAAAAGGGACAGAGACATATTAGACACGAGAAGTCAATATAGCTTGTCCCTACCCTTCCCAGAACACGGTCTCACAAACGAGGGGCTGCTTGGCCACTCTCGATCAGGGGCAGGGAAGGCAGGGGCCATGTCATACCTGCGGCTTGAAGAGTCTTTAGGCAGCAGGCGGCAGGGACTTTGGCCCACGGTGACCTGGTGTGTTCCCTCAGGTGCCACATCAGGACGCAGGTAGAAGTTGGAGCCGCATAAGGTGAGCCTTGTACTGCCCCTCAGAGGTCCACTGTGAGGATAGAACTGAAGTGGAGAGAACAGCCCCCGTTTTTGTGTGGGGTTGGACTCTCCCAGCCCCTCCTGCTTCCCCCAGAGTCCCCTGCTAATACCTCTTGCCTATCTCACACTCCGCCATTCTAGGTCACATGCTAGTCCTTACTTAGACTTTTTTCCTGCCTCCCAAGTCTTTCTGTGTGCCATCCCCTCTGACAAGAACGCCTTCCTTATGGGCATTTCAGAGTGAGGAAGATCGTGATCAGATCTTCCCTCATGCACACCCTGCTTGTCCCTCTGTTACCCGAGCCCTGGTGGGGGAAGCTGTACCTCAGTGATCTCAGGTGGACAGAGGTCCTGTTGCCAGGAGCCAGGACACTCCTCCTGCCGGCCACACCGGTCCCCACACCAGCCGCATCCCATGAAACGCTGTGCTCTCAGGCAGCGCCAACAGGTGAGGAAGTGTCGGCAGCCGGGGCCCTGGATGGGCACCTTGAAGACCTTGGGGTGACCAACAGGTGGCTCAGGGATGGCTAAGGGTGGGAACTGGGCCCCATCGACCCTGCTGGTCCCTTTGTAGATTAGAGAGGTAAGGTCTGCATATCGATGCCTCTCTAGGTTTGACAGAGAGGCTGTGATACCACCACCTGAACCCCAAGTTCTGACCCGGCACACCTCACCTGGTCCCCAGAGGCAAAGAGTAGGTCATTCCCAAGGCGACTGACGTCCCGGTGAATAGGCTGCCCGCTGCTGCCCAGGGAAAAGTTGGACACATAGAGCAAGTAGCTGAATGATCTGGCTATCTCCACCTGTCATAAGGTCAGCTATGAGAAAAACGGCAGGGGCAGGGGACGGGAACGCAGAAACAGATGGGGGGGGGGGGGAGTGTAAAGGACCTACCTGTAGGATTCGCCCATCCGCAGTGCCCATGTGGGCCACCGTAACATTGCCAAGGCGTGTCACGTGCAGCGCAGTGACCTTCACGGATCCTAACAGTCCATTGAATAGGTCCACACGTAGGAAGGCGTTGCTGGCCAGCAGAGGGAAGTAGTGGCAGCGGAAGCTGGGCCCGGGGCCCTCTACCCCTGGCTGGGGAAATCCAGGCAAGAGAAAGAGCCAGGGTTCAGGACTGTGCACGGACTCTTCCGGCCGCTCCAAACTGCTACCCCTCACCTTGCTTGGCTAGAGGAGGCCCAGAGCCTGCCCCTTACCTGCTACTGCCCTGCTCACAGGCTCTTGGAGATAGCAAGGGCAGGGAAGGCCCAGTCCAGGGAGCCAGATCCCCTACTGAAGGGACTCTGGCCACTTTGAGAGTAGCGAGTACAGCTCCGGCAGGCCTTCCCCTTCTCTCCCATTTCCTCTGCCTTGCTAAGAACCGTTAGATTACATTCCCGGAGCTAGCCATCCAGATCTATTCCCCTATTTGGCCACTTCCTCCTCTTGAGGCTGACCACCAAGGTGCAGCTATCAAGAGTGTTAAAGCACAGCAATCAAAAGTCCCCTTTGATTCACCTAATGAACATGCCCAATTAAAATTAAACACTTCGGGCTGGAGAGATGGCTCAGCAGTTAAGAGCACTGACTGCCCTTCCAGAGGTCCTGAGTTCAATTCCCAGCACCCACGTGGCAGCTCACAACTGTTTGTAACTCCAAGATCTGACACCTTCACACAGACATATATGCAGGCAAAACATCAATACACATAAAAAAAAATTAAAAAAATAAAAAATTAAAAAAAAATTAAACACCTCATCCTAACACGAGGTTTCCCCCTTTACCTTTAAAAACTGCCATTTGCCTACGTGCCACGCGTGTCCCCTCTCTATCCAGAGACAGTCCTTTGTCCCTCTGGGGCCAATACCCCCGTCCCCTTTCCCGTGTTCCCTTCCCCTCCTCCCTCATCCCCTGCCTCCTTTACCACAGCATCCTAGCCCGTTCTAACACAGACATCCCCCCCTTTTCTCTTCTTAAGAAAGACACCTGCAGGGTCATCTGCGGCTGTTTTCTGACTGAGTCAGGGAGCAGCCACTTTAACTTTTCTTCCCTGCTTAATAAAGACTCTCTCTGTGAAAACAGGTGTTTAGGTGTGGTTTGTGCCTAATCCGGGGTCGCGGAGGCAGCCCTGCTATGTGGGAGTCCCCTTCAACTACTCCCTGCCTTATCCTGCTTGGTCCAATCTGATGATGAATTATGGAGTCTTGTAGACCCAGCTGGTCCTCACATCCATTCATTTACCCAAGGCCTCACAGCCCCTCAAGATCCAAGGCACTCTTAACCGGAGTACTCTCCCGCCCCCTGCTGGCTGTACTCTGCCTTTGTAAGTCATTGTAGCAAACGTCCGTCCTGGGCTTCAGTTTCCCTGTGCAGGGGACTGGGTTCTGAGGTTCAGTGGCTTCCCAAGATTGGCTACATGGGTTCCCTGGGATTCCATAGATCCTTCAGTTACCTCCCTCAGGTACAAAAATAAAACAAGGCTAGCCCATGACCTGAATGCCAGATTAAGCCTAAGAAGTTGGGAGATTGTGAGTTGAGCCTGCTAGAGTCAGGCTCCCTATTCTCAAAGGGAGTTCCAGGACAGTCAGGACTGTTACACAGAGAAACCCTGTCTCTAAAAAGCAAAAACAAAAACAAAAGAAAAAAAAAAAGTTGGGAGACACAAACCTCTCCCTTGCTCTTAGCTAAGAGGTGTAAATTCTTAGGACAGAGTTGTGGATGGTCCTGGGAAGGTAGGAAGCCAATGTATGTATTCAAGATGCTGGGGTTGGGGAAGAGGAACAGGAAGGGCCAGGAGAGAGCCTTAGGTGTTCAGAACCTGTTTCAGTTCACACAGAGTTGACCCATTCCTAGACCTCAGTGATGATAAGCAGGCCCGGGGAAGGGGAGGGACAAGAGCAAGCAGTGTTGAGTCTAGACACCCCACCTGATCTGGGTCCATATCCTGTTTGGGTGGGGACCTGGACTTTGTCATCATTTGAGAAGGAAAGGGGCCTGGCCCTAGCCAGAAGCTTGCCAGGTGTTTTCATCATGACTCAGGGACAGGTGTGGCTCTGGTGCTCAGAGGCACTAACTCAGGTAAGAACACACCCCGTTTGTTTCCCTCTGGGCCCTAGAGGGTCTTAGATTTGGGTCCTAGGATTGGCTAAGGTCTCTAGCCCTGAAAACACTGGCTTTAAGTGTCCCATTCCCCGTAGCTGTTCCACACCCTCCCTGAACCCAGGTAGGCAGGCACTAGTCTTTAGATCAACCATCATGAGTACACTGTGGCTGCTACAGTGGCGACACACTTAAAGTCACTGGACAAACACTGATTTACATATCTTTAGAGACCTGGCATAGCTCCACACCTAGCGCCTGTAGGCAGGGCCCAAGATTAGTTCTCCTGGTGCCTGGTACCATGCAGTCATGGCCCCTCTAGCTAAGTTGGGAGAAGTTCTGATTTCTCATCTAGATTCAGACAAAAAGTTCTTACTCCCAGGGTTTCTCAACCGAAGTGTACTCAGCTGAGGGGAGGGGTCAGAGATCTCCACTCCAAGGCTAGGGATGTTGCTCAGCAACAGAACACTTGCCTAAGATGTCCAAGGCCCTGAGTTCAGTCTCTAGTATTGGAGAAATAAATAGAGAAATGGAGGAGTCTCTAAATGGAGAATAAATAGAGAAAGAAAGAAAGAAAGAAAGAAAGAAAGAAAGAAAGAAAGAAAGAAAGAAAGAAAGAAAGAAAGGAATTTTCACCAGGCCTGGTGCATGCTTTTAATACTAGCATTTGAGAGGTGAAGGCAGGAAAATCTTGAATTCAAGGCCGACCTGAGCTATATATACAATGTGTTCAAGGCCAGCTTTGGCTATATAGCAAATCCTGCCTCAAAAACCAAAAACAAACAAACAAAAAAGGCTGAAGATATAACAACCCATGGTAGAGGCTTAGCACACATGAGGCTCTGGATTTGGTCCTTCAAGTTCTAAAAAGAAAAATGAATTCCTCCCCCAACACTACATGTAAAATCGATGCCTCCAGGGCATTAACGGGAGCTGGAAATCAATCAGCCGAGAGTGTCACAGCCACTGCCAGGCCTGGTGGCACAGGCCTATAACCTTAGCTACTCCAGAGGCTGAAGCAGGAGGATTACAAGTTCAAGCATTGATTGGGTTTAGAGAGTGAGTTCAAGGCCAGCCTGGGTAACTTTAGTGAGCCTCTGTTTCTACATTCAAAGTATAAAGAGAGAGGAGGGTGCTGGAGACAGCTTATGGTAGAGCATTTGACTCCCCGGTGTGAGGCCCCAGCTTCAAACCGCAATTCCTCGTATGTCCAAAACGGGTGGTGATGGGGGGGGGGGGGGGCGGGAGACAAACAAAAACTGTCACAGCTGAGCCAAGGGCATTGGGTGGCCAGAGACTCCAAGGGTGTGGCTGTGGGCCACTTGATTAGAAGGCCATTCATCCAGCACCCCATCCAACCTTTTTTCTTGCTCTAATCTCTCAATAGTCTTTGGTGAGACTATTTGAATGATTTCAAGGAGATAGCTTTCGTTTTTGTCCTCAAGAAAGCATTTTTGTTTTTATTTTTTATTTTTATTTTTGGCCCTCAAACCCAGGCCTCACATCTCCTAGGCCCTCAAGGTAGCATTTTAAAGACATCCTGTTTCCTGTTTGTTTTTTCTGTTCTGGCTCCCTGACATGATGCACGGCTGTGAGACCTCCTGCCTGGAGCAGGGCCTTGACTGCAGTGACAGAAAGGCCAGGGTGGACCAGTTCCAACCAGCCCTTCCTACGCCTTTACTCATCCTCAATTGCTTATAGCTGCTTGCACAAGACTGGGGTGAGGTTTCCAGGAAGCTTCTAGAAGCTGGGCTGAAACTGCCTTTCCACTATGTTCCAGATTTTCCTGTAATGACCCCGTGGAGAACGGGTTAGTAAATCACAGACCGTGCAGGCTCCCTAGGAAGCCCCCAGACTCCCGAGGTTCCCTGGAACCTGTTGGGATGAGGGTTTTCTGGCAATCCTGCCTGGCTGTCTTTGAAGGCAGAACAGCACTGTGCCTTTATAGGGGAGCGAAACTGTGTTGGTAAACAGCTGCTGATCTTTGTGTATATATCCTTCTCTGTGTCCCAGAGGGTGTGGGTGGGGGGCAGGCTGGAGGGGAATTTGACCTGGAATTTGGAAGTTGTGCTGGCAGAGGCAACTATGATGTAAGCCCCTCCTCACATAGCCAGGGAAAGCACCTTAAAAAAAAAATCAGAGGACAGGAAGGGTTAGAGACCAAATGAGGCAGAGGCGGGGGCCTCATGCTGGGATGAGCTTCAGTATGGCCTTTATTTGTCTGCTTTCCCCAACTACCTCCAGAACTTAGGAACTGCCAAGAAGAGAATGCTTCCTTCTGCCTGCCTTCTCCCACCCAGACCCTGTCAGTGATAGCAAGGAAATGGCCTGTAGTCAGCCCCACAGAGTACTCACAGGTCAAGGGCCTGCTCTTTCTGCTCACCGGATTAGGACAAAGACTGGGTGTCTGGAAGAAGTCGAGGTCTCTCCAGGGCCGAGGAGAAGTTGAATTGTCGCAACAGCTTTCTACACCCTTTTCAATCAGGGCGTCCAGCTGGTAAATGGGGAAGGCACATACAACAGAGTTGGGACCCATCCCAGAGTTACCATCCCTGACAGTCACGAAGACCCCAAATAGCACTTCCTGGCCCTCTGAGGCGCTCAGCTCCAAAGCCAGTTTGGCATCCACTGGAGCAGAGTGGGCTGCCTGAAGCACTGGGTAGGGTTGTGTGCTCTGTGGGACTCCCCGACGCCGGCGTTTAGGTGCAAAGTGACAGTCCAAGACCAGCTCCCGGTAGTCGCCCATCTCCGGCTCCACAGCATTGAGCCGGGCCACCCGAGTCTGCAGGGCGCTCGCAGGGCTTGTGACACTGGTAGGTTGCACGGTCAGAAAGTAGACAAAGTCTCCTGAGCGGAAGCTGTGCACATATTCAATAGGGTAGGAGGCCAGATATTTGGGCAGCACAGACAGCGAAGGAAAACCTGGTTGGAATCCAGAAGCATCGGCCTTAAGGCGCCGGATGGACACTGAGTGTGGGCTAAAGCTAGCGGCCAACTCTGGGTCTAGTGAAGATGCCACATAGAAGTAGGAGGCATGGCCCTGCTCCACCACAGTCACACGAGTGCCCAGGGGGCTAGCCACACAGTCCGGGCAGGCCTCGGGATGGTTATTGTTTGCCGAGAAGAGGCAGGCTGGTGCTGCTAAGTGCAGGGCTTTCTCCCGAGGCTCCAGCTCGTACAGGAAGCAGCGGCCCTGTAGGGTTGAGCCACAGCTGACCAGGGCCGGCAAACCCGGCTCTATCACCAGCACTAGTGTGTCTGTATCGTTTGGTGGTCCGTGAGGGCCTGGACCACAGCTCGCACAAGTCTGGCAGCCAGGATCCCCGACAGGGCCGGTGGTCAGGCTCTCTATATGCTGCAGATCAGGCCCAAGCACGTGCAGGCGATTGCGCGTAGCCACAAACACCGCACTCCCATCTTCGCTGTCCTCGTAGGTTGCCATGGCCTGTACCTGGCCACCCGCGGAGAAGCTCGGGACCACATACTTTACATTAAAGTCTCGGGAGGCTGAGAAGGGTATTCGTGGGCACTGCCAGTCCAGGTTGGTGGACGCCGGCGGCCACAAAAGAAGCATTAGCAGTAGAGAGGACTGTAGCAGCAGCAGACGCAGCCCCATTAGGACGGAGCTGGAACCCCTCGGGAATCTCAGAAGGTCCAGGACTTGACCCACCAGACTCAGGTCCGAGCTGAGACCAGCATTAGTACTGAAAGCTCCTGGGCAGCTGACCCCGGCTCTGGTTCCTGGCAAATCCAACCTTTCCCCCTGCCCTGTGGTCTGAGCACCTGGCTGTGGACGCACGGGCAGGGCAATGGTGCGACCACCTCACTTGCGGCTCCAGCGGCTTCTTCTAGCAGCCGCTGCCGCCACAGCTACTTGGATCAAAGTCGAAAGGCTCCGGCCCCGTGGGTGCGGCCGGGCTGGGGGCGGGGCTACGGGCGGAGCCCTGTTGAAGGCGCTGCTGTCTTTTCCAGCCCTGTCTGACTCTTTCCAACCCTGAGAAGGGAAGGCTGTCTCCTATATCCGCTCTTGGATGTGCATTTTTCAGTGGCCTGCGGGTGGGTGTGAGTGGAGTGGCCTGGGAAGGAGTATTCCCGAACCATCCGATTCCCCCACAACCCACCTGGTTGAGGCGAGAATGCTGCAGGGCACTATGGCTCTTCTCTCCCCCACGGCCCTCACTCACAGGAACTCTCTCAGACACCAGTGTTCACTATGTGGGGAACGGAGACCAGGAAGACACAGGACAGTGATGCGTGGGGCTCCAGAATGGAACACTATAGGACACACTTTCTGTGGGTGGGCACCATAATCCCAGGTGCCTATTTTGAGCAGTGTCAGAGGAAGGCCCGTTGTGCCCTGTCCTGCCCGCCCAGAGCCATAAGGGTTAATGCACTCCGCCCCACCCCCAGCTGGATAGTAGCCAGAGGTAACCTATGTGAAGATCCAGCCCTCTAGTCTGATCCTGTCACTGGGATCTCAGTGTGTGGAAATCCAGGACAGGAGGGGAGGGGTAAATGGTTCTCCCCCAGCGCCCTGATGTGGGAGAAGAAGTAAGGGCTCTGACTTCTGGGGCACCTCTGGTCTGCTCTGAGCCTTGTTTTGTGAACTCAGTCTCTGAAACGAGAATGTAGTTCTGGTTGGTTGGTACTCAGAGTCCCTTTTCCAGAATGGGTGAGTGAGTGGACCCCATTCTGTTTCGACATCCCCCTCACCTGGACCTCAGCAGCTGCCCCTTGGCAAGTGGTCTTTCTCAGTATTTGGGGGTGATGGGGCCGGGAGAGGCGTTCTTAGCCTGACGGCTTCCTTAGCTCGGCGAGCCTGGGCTCCTGAGGGCTCTTCACAGGGTGGCAGAGGCTAAGGGGGCTGGGGGAAGGGGCTGAACAGGATCCAGTCTGGCCTGGGCTCTTGACTCTTCCCCTCCCAGCGCAAACCCTCCTGCCTGCGTCCCCTTTCCAACCTGACCTTTGTGAACGCTTCCTTCCCCCGCCATCCTTTCATAGTTGGAATGCTAATACCCTAGGATGCCTTTCTAAATACTTTTAAAACCACTATTTAAAATCACCAAAAAAAAAAAAAAATGCTTCACGGATGTGCGTGTCCTCCTTGCGTGGGGGCCGTGCTAATCCTCACTGTGTTGTTAGGAGGCCTTTCATACCCAGTCTGTGTCAGATGCATATCATGGGTCACCAAGAGCCTGGGTTGTACACACCCCAACACAGTCAGTTCATTCTCTTCCTCCATTCCTAGGGTAGGACGCCCCCTCCTTCCAGGATGAAGTTCTTGAGCATCTGGTAACTGACAGGAAATGGCATATGGAGCAGCCACACCTAGTGGGTAGAGAATACTATGCCCAAGGCAGTATAAAAGGTGCTCCTTTTCCTAAGTGGAACTGGCCCAGAAATGAATAAACACACAACACAAACCATGGCACCCTTCCAGTGTTCCATAGTCAACATGTCTAAAGATAGTCATGCAGAGAAAAACTCAAATACTTTCTATACAACATCCAGTCAGGGGCTCTTGTGAATGTGGTCCTGCCTCCAGAGACTGTGAGACATTTCTGGGTACTGGGAGTGGGGGAGACCTCACAAGCTTGTTTAGATGGCCTTGCCCAACCCAGTTGGAGAGGGGGAGCAGCCATTAATTGGTTCTCTGCTGCCACCATGTGGCCATGATGGTGACTGCCCCCCCCACAATGCACCCCTTGGGGGTAATTTGTTTCTCAACCGTTGGATCCACAGGAGAGAACCCCTTTGTTACTTTCATCTGTGGGTTCTGCAGGAGCTTCCAGCTAGGTATGGGGCCCTGCAGCGTTAAGTATAAGCATGCCTAAGGTAACTCACTGGGTGTGGCCTATTGCTGGCTTAGGACTTATTTAACTACTTGAGGTTTTACCTCAAAGGAATGCCAGGCACTTTGCCTTCCACGGGCTCAGGCTTTTCTGAACACTGCTTCAGAGGGTTAGTACTAGTCTCCTTCTCAACCCAGAAATCACCTTACTAAAATCAGGAGCTTCTTTCTAACCACAGTAACCACATCAGACTGCAGTTTTAAGCGACTCGCCACGCTGTATTTATCCAGAGGTTGAAAACCCCTGGACTTTGGATTCTGCCAGTTTCACAGCAGAGCAGTTCTACCAGGGTCTTTGCAGATGTTGGCGTCTCTATTAGGAACACCTCCTTTACTTGCCTGTCATCTAATTCGTGACCTCCAAATAGGTAGACCCCACACTCCTAGGTGCCACTGTCCTAGGTACCAATGCTTATCTGTGACCCGCCTTTCCTATCCCTGAGCAGAACTGATGCTGAACTAGAGAGAGGCTGGATATCTACAGGTGCTAGAGCAGCCACCAGAAGCACTTAGGGGCTAACTGCTCACCAGAACAACCAGGGATGTCTGGCTTCGAATCACCCTGGTTCCAAAGGGTTGATCTGATGCCCTGGTCAGGAGCAAGTTGAAAAAAAGCACAAAATAGGCAAGGAAGAGACCAAGGGCATATGTGCAGGGTACACACCAAACCTGCTTCTGAGGGTCTTAGGAGTAGGGGAAGGTGGCCTGTTGCTGTGTTAATTCTAACATGATCTGGGTTCAAACCAGTAACTAAGATTATGCTTCCAGTTAAGTACAACTGTCATGGTGCATCCTTAACATGGCCCATGCTAATTCATACATGGTCTCTGGTGTGGTTTTAGTGGCAAAAATAATTGTGGTCCTACTTACAGAGACTGCATGAAGGGGATTCTGACAGCCTGAAGACAACATTATCAGGCAATTCTCTCTTTAGTTAGGCCTTTTGCTTCTGATCAGTGAGATGGTTAAGCTGCAGTGGACCAGGAGACTGCCCACCCCCACCCCACCCCCCCACCCCCCGCCCCCATGAGCAAGTTGGAGGCCTTCTGCACTGTGCCCTGGGTTGCCCCAGGGTCTTACAGCAGAGGGAATGGAACTAGTCCTTTACTGCTGAGCCTCCTGAGTGTCCACAGTATTTCTTTTTTTTATTTATTATATAGCATATATGACTGCAGGCTAGAAGAGGGCACCAGATCTCATTACAGATGGTTGTGAGCCACAGAACTCAGGACCTCTGGAAGAGCAGCCAGTGCTCTTAATTTCTGAGCCATCTCTTCAGCCGTGTCCACAGTATTTCATGTAGGACAGGCTGAGGAAGAGGGTGACTGAAGACAGCCCAGCATATCAAGTGACCTTAGGGCAGATTTACTTCCAAAGGCCCTAGAGGTCAAGTGGGCGTCCTTTGGCTCATTCTTGGGGGGCTGTTATGATGAACTGGCTGGCTGAGATACAGGAACTAAGACAGACATCCCTTTATGGGAAGACATAAGCATTATCCCCAGAGGCCTGTCGCTATAGGAGACTGGACTCTGAATCTGATTATGCTCAATACTGGGTTGCCTTGGCAAGGGCTCCTACCCAAAAGCTGGCCCAGGTAATCTGCACTTGTCTTACTCAGCTCAGCCTGTGCTTAACTACAGCAGCCCGTTAACCAGAGTGCTGGTGTCTGAACTATCCGTTGAAGCACGCTTCTGGGGGCCCCACCAAGGACAGGCTGGCACTAGAGAAGACCGAGTATGGGTAAAGATGGGGGGCAGACAAGGGAAAAAACAGTAGGGTGCTTGTGAACCCTTTACACATAGCAGGATTCCATGGAACCCAAACAGCCCCAGACTGGAATCTGACTCCACATGTGAGTGGCCCGATGCTGGCAGAGCGTGGGAGGAGAGAGGCTCAAATGAACATGTGCCCCACATATAAGGGATGTGTTGGGCCGGGAAGGAGGATTCTGTGTCCATCTGTGAGACTGGATGGGTGAAAGAACCAGTGACAGAGCGCACACCTTTATTCCCAGTACTCTGGAGGCAGAGGTAGGCGGATCTCCGAGTTTGAAGACAGCTTGGTCTACAGAGTGAGTTCCTGACAGTCAAGGCTACGTAGAGAGAGAGCCTACCTCAAAAACTAAACAAACACAAAAGAACCAATGACAAAACACAAGTGTCTTTCCCAAAGCACTTTAATGCACGCACCAACCCACAGTCCCTGCCTGCTGGCTGGGCAGGAGAAGCCAGCCTCACCTGGAGGCTCCCATGGCTTCCCACGCCCAGTGTGCCTTCCCACTTCCATCAGTAGGTGAGGGGTGTGAGGATGAAGAGCCGGTCTTCCTCTTTACGGATCCAGCGCATCAGCTTATGGATGGCACTGACAGCTGATGCCTTGGTTCCCAGTGGGCTGTAGCACATGTAGAGCTCAAAGGCACCTGTCACCTGGAGGAGGGGGCAAAGGGTCATCACCTAGAAGAGGCATGCCTCTCGTGGCATCTACCCAGTATTCGTATGAAGACCAGTTCATCTAGGGCCGCCTTACCCAGGCTAGGAGGTTCTCATTGGGGCCTGTGTAGTAGATGGTCTTGAGTGGGCGGGAGGCGTTGTGAGCGCGGCTGTGCAGGTACTGGTAGAGGCCCAGCAGCCGCTCCTGCTCCTCTTCACTGGTGTACGGGGCCTCAATCTCAGGACTGCAGATGGAGAAGTGGGTTCACAAGGGAATGCCTTTCCCTGTCTTCTCAGGAGAACTAGAAATACCTATTTCTGGACAGGGAGCCTTTACTGCCTTTCTCTCCAGGCGCTTCCCTACGACTACAGAAGACCCAGGACAGACTGCACCCTGCCCCCCCTGCCAGGGTCATAGTGATCCTTTAGTGATCCTTCCTTAGAGAGGCTGTTTCTGAGTTTAGGTACCTAACGGAGTAAGTAGCAGGTCAAGAGTAGAGGAAAGCAAGCTGGGAAACCTTCTGAGCTAAAAGTGGGGTGGGGAGAGGACATATCTGTCCGGCTCCTTTAGTGGAGGAGTGGCTGGGGGAAGACTCTGCATCCTGGTCTGCACCAAAATGACCCCAAAGGCAGAGCTGCTCCAGGGCAAAGGACCTGGGAAACCTCTGTTCCAGCTTCTTTCCCAAGTTGTTCCAGGCCTTACGTGTGTTGAAGTAGAGAGGTGTATGCCCACCGGGTGTTGCCAGAGGAAAACAGCCCCAGCATACCGGTACACTCTCAAAGGAGTGCTCAGTTTCAGGGCTGCATCTTAGGTCTCAGGACCAACCAGCCTCCCCCCATTTCTGCATCCTCGTCTCCCTGAAGCAGTGCCTGCGCTCACCTGGTGAAGAGTCCCGAGCTCTTTGACTTATAAAGGAAGTGGCGAAGGTCGGGGATGCCCACTTGGGCTACGCTGTAGTAGGGTGTGCGCAGCGCCTCCCGCAGGGCCAAGTGGGCTCCCCGCTTTCGAAGGCGTTCCTGGAAGCGGCGGCGGCAGTCAGAGACTGCGAAGAAGTCCTCGCGGTCGGTAGACACCAGCAGCAGGCAGAGGTCGGTGTCAGGTTCTAGGTAAGAGATGTGCGCGTGGAAGAAGCCGGCTGCATTGAACTTTGGCAGGCACACGGGGGTCCATGCCTCGCCCTCACGGAAGGATGAGGAGGAACTAATGAGGTTGAAAAGCAGGTGCAGGTCGATGGGATGCAGGAATTGGTCCTTGCGGCGCACCAGCGCCACCAGCTGGTTGCGGGCCAGCAGAATGGAAAAGACCAGGCTGCGAGCACGCGCCTGCTGCAGGCTGGCACTCACCGTGTCCCGCACTGCCGCTGCCAAGGGCAAGCACCGCGCCGCGCCCATCAGGAAACTGGGGTCTCGAGCCATTAGCTGCAGCAGGTTATCGGTGATCCGCTCCGAGCCTGAGAGCAGGCGCCGCAGGTCGTAGTTCTGCTTCTGCTGGAAGATGTGGCTTAACTGCGCGCCAGTGAGGAGGCTCAGGATCTGGTAGTAGATGTACAGTAGCTCCTGTGCCAGCTCCTGGGCCGACTGCCGCGTGCGGGCCACCGCCACCAGCACCAGAGGGCTCCGGCGCACGAATACTACCTTGTAGCCATCTGAGGGTGTGGGCAGGGGGTCAGCTTCAGCCCTCCTCCCAGAAGCCCTCCCGGATAGGCTTTCCCAGTGGGCTTCGCTTTCCAGGGTTTCCTTGCTGGGAGCTCTGAATTCAGTAGGGGCTTATCGGTTGTGGGCTGCCAGTCACCTCCCTTTCCCTGCCATCTGTTTCACAAACTGACTCTCTTGGACTCACAAGAAGCTCTTCGGGCAAACACATTCTTTGTTTGCTTTTTGAGACAGCGTCTCAAGTAGCCCAGGTTGGCTTGAGACTGGCTATGCAGCAAAAGCTGATCCTCCTGCCTCCATCTCCCAAGTGCTGGAATTTACAGGCTGCATATACATCACTCAGGAAAACACATTTTATGCTAAATGCTAACTCAATTGGCGAGGGATCTGGGCTAAGGATCTGGGGTTGATTGGTTTTTTTTTTTTTAATTTTTTAATTTATTTATATTTTTTGTCACTGCCCCAGCGGGGCTTTCGTCCTTCCTGATGGCAAACTCTTGGTAGAACTGCCTTTAGCTCTCAACACAGCCGCACTACCTCAGGAGGCTGATATTGTTAGCTTATGTTCAGTAAGGATGAGCATGAGGCTCAGAGAGATGGAAGGTCTTGACTCTCAGGCACAACCCAGCTTTCTAGGTGTGAGTGAGTGTGCGTGTGTGCGTGCGTGTGTGAGTGAGTGTGCGTGTGTGTGTGCGTGCGTGAGTGTGCGCGCGTGTGTGAGTGAGTGTGTGCGCGTGTGTCTGTGTGTGCGCGCGCGTGCGTGTGCGTGTGCGTGTGTGTGTGTGTGTGTGTGTGTGTGTGTGTCCAAAACCGGGTGTGAACAGACCCTGCCACTGGATCCTTCCCCACAACCCTCTTCGGGTGGCTCACCTGCATGGATGGAGCGGATGGCATTCTTGTCTGCCTCCAAGAAGGATACCAGGGCAACCATGACACCCATAGTGCTGGAAAGCGCTTCCTCAGACCCATAGCGAGAATACACAGGCTTCCCTGCCTCACTCAGTACAAACACGTGCTTCTGGTGGAGGCGCCAGGCCTCCGTTGCGTCCTCCTCCTCCCCATCAGTTGAGCCTTCCTGAGAAGGCTCTGCAGCTGGTCGTCCAGCTGCCCCCTGGGGCTCCAGCCAGTCTTCAGAGCTTCCTGGCAGCATTTCCTCCTGCAGGTCACGGGCCACACCTGTCAGCTGGGTGCTTAGCTCGCTGAAGTCCTGGCTGATCTGGCGCATGTCTGTAGGCAGTGGGGGGGGACTCCCAGCATACTCTTTGGGGCTGTCCCCAGAAGCTTCCCTGTCTTCTGACTCTGTCAGGTCTTCGTAGGAACGGGCATGAACAAACATGGCGCCCTCCTGCCCCGCACCTGCAGACCAAAAGCACCGGTGCTTAGAGACACCACCACTCACCAAGGAGATGCCCAGAGGGTCACTGCCTGTCTTGATGGGGCCAAGCTACTGTCCTCTCTACCACCATCTACTATGGATCATGCTCATCTTCAACCGAAAAGTCCTCGGTCCCAAGGCAGCAATGGAAACTGGTGTCTGCCTACCCCTCACTAACACTGAACAGCTCACCCCCTTGCCCATTCCACACTGGCCTTTACCCATCTGCACTTCGGATTCCCCCAACACACACACACACACACACACACACACAGGAGTCTGCACCTGCTGTGCACCTGGAAGGCAGCCCCATCTCCCCATGTGGATAAGTACTTGTCACGCTTCCACTCTCAGGTAAGAGGTATTTATTTATTTACACATCTGACTCCAACCCCAGACACGATCATTTTCTCTCTTTAATTTCCTTCGGAACACTAATCAGTTATTGGTCACTACAATGGTACCCCCCAAGAGTACAAATTTAGTTATTTACCCTCTCCATCCACGAGGGAGAGCTACCACAGCCCCTGACTACCAGCCTGTGGCTTCTCCAGGACAGGGGCCACATCGGGCTTCTCTTACATATTTTTGAGGTGCTGGAATCTAAGGACTGAGACATACTAGGCAAGTACTTGACTAATGATCTAAAGCCCAACTCCTACTTTGTTTTCTTCTTTTGGAAATATGGTCTTTCTATATAGCCCTGGCTAGCCCCATATTCATTATGTAGCTCCAGGCTGTCTAAGATCTCACACCAATCCTGCCTCAACCCACAGGTGCTGGGATTACAGGTATACACCACCATGTCTGGCTCTTCTTTTCCTTTTGAAACACAGAATTTTCACTAAAAGGTATTTTAGCTGGGCAGCGGTGGCACACGCCTTTAATCCCAGCACTCGAGAGGCAGAGCCAGGCAGATCTCTGTGAGTTCGAGGCCAGCCTGGTCTACAGAGTAAGATCCAGGACAGGCACCAAAACTACAAAGAGAAACCCTGTCTCGAAAAACCAAGATAAATTTTAGTCTGGCAGTGGTGACACATTCCTTTAATCCCAGCACTCAGGCAGAGGCAGATGGATCTCTGAGTTTGAGGCCAGCCTGGTCTACAAAGCAAGCTCCAGGACAGCTAGGGCTGTTACACAGAGAAACCCTGTCTCAAAAAATTTACAAAAAAAAAAAAAAAAAAAAAAAAGGTATTTTAAAAATATTGACTTTCAAGTAAGAGCGTTAAGAGAAGAAAGGAATCATTTTATATCTTTCCTTATTTTTCTTATAAGAGACAGGTCCTCACCGTTATCTAGGCTGGTACAATATGAGATGGCAAGAAAGGTAAGATGTAAACTGAGCCCTGCTCTCTGCCGTACCCCAGCATGTGACAAACACTGACTGAATGAGCAAATGTACAAGTGAGCAGGGAGGAAAGAGTGGTTAGGGACCCTACTTCCCCCTGGAGGCTGGCTTGCTCCACCAGTCTCTGGTTCGGGAACTGCATGCTCTGCCCATACCTGGCTCCGTTCCCTGGGTCAGTCCTGGCGTGGGGCTCTCAGCTCTCTCCACACTTTGGCCATCGGAAGGAGCCAATGTGCCATCAGGGCATTCGCTGCTTCTCTTCCTCTGCATGTCAGCAGCCATCTTTTGGGCTGTCCTATGAGGTAAAGAAAAGAAAAAAGAAAAAAAAAACATCATAGAGGGCAAAGGAGTAAGGTGGTGGTAGACACCAGTGTAATTAATAGTACTTAAGTTTCTTACCAGGACCCCACTCAGTCAAATCCCTGGGAAATGACTTCTGGGTATTCTCTCATAAAAATATTAAGTTTTAGTCGGGCAGTAGTGGCACATCTTTAATCCCAGCACTTGGGAAGCAGAGGCAGGCGGATTTCAGTGAGTTCAAGGCCAGGCTGGTCTACAGAGTGAGTTCCAAGACAGCCAGGACTATCTTGAAAAACACCCCCTCCCCCAGAATGTGAATTAAAAATACAAGCCGAGCAGTGGTGGCGCACACCTTTAATCCCAGCACTCGGGAAGCAGAGGCAGGAGGATCTCTGTGAGTTCGAGGCTAGCCTGGTCTACAAAATGAGTTCCAAGACAGGCTCCAAAGCTACACAGAGGGACTCTGTCTCGAAAAAACAAAAAACAAAAACTAAAACCTATCTCTCTTCCTTGGAAATTGAACCCAGGTCCTTGTACGAAGGAGGTAGACACTTTACCACTGAGCTATACCCAGCCATCATGCTCCTTTTCTGATTATAAAAAGACACATTCATCAAAGAAAACATGGAAACACACAAAGTGTAAAGAAATGTCATTCATTCTCTCTCTACAATTCAATCTTTCTTGCTACACTGACAGCATTAGCTGCTATTATTAGTTTGTTTAAAAACATGCTTTTTTTTCTTTTTCTTTTTCTTTCTTTCTTTTTTTTTTTTTTTTTAGCTTGTTTGCTTGTTTTCAAGACAGAGTCTCTGTGCAACCTTGGCTGTCCTAGATCTTGCTCTGTAGACCAGGCTGGCCTCAAACTTACAGAGATCCACCTGCCTCTGCCTCCCCAATGCTGGAATTAAAGGCATACACCACCACACCAGCTTAAAAACATGCATTTTAATTTACATTTAAAATTATTTATTTAGAGACAGGTGTGATAATGCACATCTTTAATCTCAGCAGTCGGGAGGCAGAGGTAAGTGGATCTCTGTGAGTTTGAGGCCAGCCTGGTCTACAGAGCAAGTTCCAGGATAGCCAAGGCTGCACAGAGAAACCCTGTCTAGGAAAACAAAAAACAAACAAATTTATTTAGAGGCTAGAGAGATGGCTCAGCAGTTAAGAGCACATGTTTTTGCAGAGGACCTGGGTTCCATTCCCAGCACCCACATGGTGGCTCACAGCTGTCTACAACTCTGGTTCCATTCAGGCACCAGGTACATATGCGGTGCCCACATATAAATGCAGGGGCAAAACACTCTCACACGTAAAATAAAATAATACATCTTTAAAATAATTAAAAATAAAATAAAATATTTTGTGTGTGTGTGTGTGTGTGTGTGTGTGTGCACATGTATGGAAGTCAAAGAACAACTTTTCAGGAGTCAGTTCTCTCCTACCACTTTGTTTGAGGCAGGGTCTCTCTTGTTTCTATCACTGCGCAGTGCACTCAGGCTAGCTGACCCACAGCTTGCTGCTGGTTCTCCTGTCCCTGTCTCCTATCTCACCACAGATGTACTGACATTACAGATATGCACCATTGTCCCAGGTTTGCACACGTGGGTTCCCAGGATCAAACTCAAGTTTGGCAGCAAGATCCTTTACCCACTGGATCATCTCACCAGCCCCTACATACATTAAGAAGACAATGTATAATTTTTATATGTCAAGTACAAATAAATACACAAAGGAGGAGGACCAGGAGGAAGTCACACTGTCAGGGTAGCCAGTATTTGTACAACAGCAGTTCCAGTACTTCAGAGGTTGAGGCAGAAGGATTGTTCAAAGTTTTGGGCCAGCTTGGGTTACATAGTGACTACAAGGTCAGCCTGAAATCCATAGTGAAACCCTGTCTCACAAAAGTTCAAGTACAGGTTAGCATGCTACAAAGTTGATGTGGGTTAAGTTACATAATCCCGAGCAGGTTAGTCAACAGGAGCTAAGACCTGAAGCTGAGGGTTTGGAGAACTTGGTGTAGGAATTAAAACACTTCTGTGACGCCTCCTCTTTCACTCCGCATCCCACCGTGAATTTCCCCATTCAAAACTGAATTCACCATGGATGGGTATGGCAGTGCACGCCTTTGATCCCAGCACCAGGAAAGCAAAGGTAGGTAGATTTGTGTGAGTGTGAGGCCAGCCTGATCTACAGAGACAGGTTCCCGGCCAGCCAGAGTTACAAAAAGAAACACTGTCTTAAAAATAAAAATAGGGGTCCGATGTGGTACTGCACACCTTTATGCCAGCATTTGGGAGGCAGAGGCAGGAGAATCTCTGTGGCCAGCCTGGTCTATGACATAGTGAGTTCTGGGATTTCCAGAGCTACATAAAAATTAAATTGACCAACAAGGTTTTTTTTTGTTTTGTTTTGTTTTTGTTTTTTTAAGGCAGAGTTTCACTGTGTAGCCCTGGTTGGCCTCAGACTCACAGATAGCCACCTGCCTCTGTCTAGTATGTACCTTTCTGAGCACACAAAATCAACCATGGGTCTGGAAGCAAGTCGTCTTTTTCTTAAATATTGATTGTTTTCCTTTTTTAAGAGATTTAAGGGCCAGGTGGTGGTGGTGGTGGTGGTGGTGGTGGTGGCGGCACGCCTTTAACCCCAGTACTCTGGAGGCAGAGGCAGGTGGATCTCTGTGAGTTTGAGGCCAGCCTGGTCTACAGAACGAGATCCAGGACAGATACCAAAACTACAGAGAAACACTGTCTCAAAAAACAAAAAACAGCCGGGCGGTGGTGGCGCACGCCTTTAATCCCAGCACTCGGGAGGCAGAGCCAGGCGGATCTCTGTGAGTTCGAGGCCAGCCTGGGCTACCAAGTGAGTCCCAGGAAAGGCGCAAAGCTACACAGAGAAACCCTGTCTCGAAAAACCAAAAAAAAAAAAAAAAAAAAAACAAAAAACAACAACAACAACAAAAAAGATTTAATTCTGTGTGTGTGAGTGTGTGTGTGTGTGTGTGTGTGTGTGTGTGTGTGTGTGTGTGTATACATGTCCTCTCCCCTTCCCTCCCTCCCTCCTTCTGTGTGTGTGACAGAGAGTTGTGTGTACAGCTAGCCATAGGCACCTGGGTGCTAGTGTGCGAGGGAGAAGAGAACATCGGGTGTTTCACATTTTCTGAGCTAAAATGGACATGGGTGGTTGCACGCCTTTAATCCCAGCACCCAGGAGATAGAAGTCAAGTCGATTTCTGAGTTGAAGGCCAGCCTGGTCTACAAAGTGAGTTCCAGGACAGCCAGGGCTGTTACACAGAGAAACCTTGTCTCGAAAGACCAGAACAAACAAACATTTTCTCAGCCATCTGGAAGCCAGGAAGTTTAAGCAATCCTCCTCTCTGTCCCTCTTGCTGTTGGGGTTGCAAGGTATTTGTGAGGCTTGTTATGTGTGTGCTGGATCTCCACTCCAGTTCTCATGGTTTTGAGAAAACACTCTTGACCATTGAGCAATCTTTCCAGCCGTCTGGAAATAATTCTGAGTCGCTTCCTTCCGAGCGGTGGTCCACTCTGCTAGTATCAGAGCACAGCCTTCCACATGCGGTGGCATGGGAAACACAGCTGGAAGATTATGTGTAAGCTCTTAAACACTTCAGAGTCAAGCTGTCTAGAATTAGTGCCATAGCTAAGGGGGCTGGGTAATGTGGAGAGTCCACAGACAATTGCTGAGCAGTAAGGTTTCTGCCACAGCAGCCACATTTCTCCTGTTCTCTCTGGAATCTGTTACATCCAGACATCATTGTTCCAATGACTCCCAAGATCAATTCACTTCACCCCTGAAGAGTAACAGAAACAAACTCCTGATATATCCTCATTCTCTCTCCCCCTCTTCCATCCCTTACCTAGCCTTTTTATTTTTCTAGACAATGTCTCACTTTGCGGCTAAGGCTGCTCTGCTCTTCTGAGGTTCACTATGTAATAGTCTCTCCTCCCAAGTCCTGGGATCACCTGTCTACGCACCTGATCTCGGCTTGCTTTCTCTCTCCTAGAGCACTTACCACTCTTGGCTTCTGTACACCATTCTCTTTTCTTGCCCCCCTGACTGTTTCGTTGGAACCGCCAGCTCACTCCCGCTTGATCTGGAAAGCCCCATTCCCCTCTCTTCTCCAAACCCCTCCCTCTCAGAGAATCTCCAACAAAGAAAAGGCACCAGAAAGCCCACTTCCACATTCTTGGGGGCTCCAGCAGCTCCTCCCCTGAAGTTGCCAGCCGCTCAAGTCCCTGCCTAAACCGGCCAGCTTTTGACCATACTTGGGCATAACACCAGCTTGTGGTGGACACATCAGCACCCTTTGCCTCCACCCTATAACCTCCCTGCTTTAGTTCAGGTGTGTGATTTCTCCACCTCAATCTCTGAGACTGAAGAACTCACCCGGGAGTCACTTTGCTCAAATAGACCTGATCTTTTACTTTTTCAATTTGGCTTGATCTGGCTTACTGTGTCAGTGGAGAAACCTATTATGGGGGACAGAAAACCTATTACTGACCTCATGGACTACCCATCTGAGTCCTTTTTACAGTTTTTATTGGAGGGGCCCAGAGTTCCGTCCTTGCTTCTCTTCTGTCTTCACTCAATGTCTTTGTGATCTATACATACCTCTATACATCAATGGACCCAACTTTCATTTCTAGCCCCAATCTTTCTTTTTATTTTCAGGCATACACACATAATTGTTTGTTATCTTAAGGTTATATGTCCCAACCAAGATCCCAATCTATCCTCTCTTTAGAGGATGTTCCTTGCTAGGTATGGTGGCACACACCCAAAATCCTAGCACTTGAGACTTGGAGGTCAGAGGCTCTGGAGTTCAAGGTCATTCTAAGCTACAAAGCAAGCAAGTTCAAATCCAGTCTTGCCTAAGTGAGACTTTGTCTCAAAAAAACAAACTAAGGGGGAGGGTGGTTAGAGAGATGGTTCAGCAGTTACAAATATTTACTGTTCTTCTAGAAGACCCAAGTTTGGTTCCCAGCTCCATGTTAGGCCTACAGCTGCCTATAACTCCCACCCCAGGAAACAGATGTCCTCTCCTGGCCTTCACAGGGCATGCACACAAGTGGCATACATTTATACAGACATATACACATAAATAAAATAATAATAATAATAAATCTTAAAAACATCAAACCAAAAGGGACATCAGGGATGGCTCAGTCTATGAAGTGTTTGCCTTGCAAACAAGAAGACATGAATCCCATGCCCAGGACCAGCGTGAAGAAGCTGGGTTTGGTGCCACTTGTAATCCCAGTGCTGTGGAGGCAGAGACAAGAGGGTGCCTGGGGCTTGCTGGCACAGTGACTGATGTCAGCTTGGTCTACACCAGGTCCTGTCTTTTAACACAAAACTGAGCATTGTGGCTCAGGCCTATAATCCCAGAACGTGGTAGGCTAATGCAGGAAAGCTGCTGAATGACTGAGGTTAGTCTGGGCTACAGAGGGAGACCTTATCAAAAAAAAAATTTTTTTTAAATAAATAAAAAAGAGTGAGACCTTATCTCAAAGACTAGGCTGCTGCTTAGTTCCATCTTTTAGCTCTGCATAAACCAGGACATAGTGACACACACTTGCAATCCCAGCACTTGAGAGGGAGAGGCATGATACATGATCATGGGATACATGAAAAACTATCTTAAGCTACAGAGTCTCAAAAAAACCAAAATTAGGGTTTAGGGATATAACTCAGTTGATAGAATGCTTGCCTATAATGCATAAAGTTCTGGGTTCGAGCCCTGTACTATATAAAACCATGTATGGAACTGGGGAAAGAGCTCAATTTTTTTTTCCCTGCTTTTGCTATTGCTGCAGCTCATTTCACAGGACCCATGTTGGGTGGCTCACAACAACCTGTAACTCCAGCTCCTAAGAGACCCAGTTCCCTCTTTTGGCCTCCTCAGGCACCCATACACACACATACATATACACTCATATACAGAAATAAAAGCCAAATCCTTAAATAAACATGTGCAGTTACATACCTGCAATCTCCACTCTTGGGAAGTGGAGGTGAGGATGATCACAAGCTCAATGTCCTCAACTATATAATGAGTTCGAAGCCAACCTGGGGTATATGAGATTGTCTCAAAAACACAGTAAACAGGGGCTAGAGATGGCTCGGCAGTTTAGATCAGAGCACATACTTCTCTTAGAGTATCCTTGGGCTTGATTCCCAGCACCCCAGTTAGGCAATTCACAACCGCCTGTAACTCCAGCTCCGGTGGATCCAATGCCCTCTTCTGGCCTCTTCAGGTACTGCACTCACATACACAACTCCCTCTCCACATAAACATATAATTAAAATAAATAAAATTAAAATCTTTATTTTTATTTATTTATTTATTTATTTATTTTGGTTTTTCGAGACAGGGTTTCTCTGTGTAGCTTTGCGCCTTTCCTGGAGCTCACTCGGTAGCCCAGGCTGGCCTCGAACTCACAGAGATCCGCCTGGCTCTGCCTCCCGAGTGCTGGGATTAGAGGCGTGCGCCACCAACGCCCGGCCTAAAATCTTTAAAATGGGTAAATAATACTGGGATGGAGACAATAAGACAATAAGTGGTACCTTTCACAGAATAACTTATCAATGTTAAGTAGTAAATGCCTATATCCAATAGTTGACCTTTTTTTGTTTGTTTGTTTGTTTTTGTTTTCCTGAAACAGGGTTTCTCTGTGTAGCCCTGGCTGTCCTCCAACTCACTTTGTAGACCAGGCTGGCCTTGAACACAGAGATCCACCTGCCTCTGCCTGGGTTCTGGGAATAAAGTGAGCTCAATAGTTGACCATTTCTTATCAATTCCATGATTATCTGAGTGGTTCAAGCCACCATTATCTCTCTAGCAAATTATTGCCACAACCTCCTAGCCAGGCCTAGTGTGTTCCACCGCTCTGTCTTTGGATTCGAGGCGAGCCTCTTGAAACACAGGTCAGGTCCAGCCATTCCTCTGCTCACAGTTCTGTAACACTACCCCGACAGCACACAAGGCCCTCCCTCCTTTATCGCCCCACACTTCCTTTCTCCCCTTTCTTCCCACCCCGTTTCTACCTCAGCTCAGCTCACCCTGAGCACCTCTGCGTGTAACCTTTGCCCCTTACTCTTCCCTCACCCAACTTCATTTACAGCCCTTCCTAGGCTAGTACATGACTCACTCCTTCACTTCCGGTTGTTGCTGGAGTACCTTATCAGAGAGGCCTACCTGCAATACACCTGCTCACCCTGATTTTTTTCTAGATTGAAGGTCACCCTTCACGTGGCCTGCTACATACGAGCCACATGCAGGAGGAATGAAACCAACATTTGGAAGAGAAAGAAAAGGGAAGATCTATGAACAACTCCCAGTTCAAGTGTACCTGCGATCAGGCAAGAAAACCCTTGTCTGTAGAAACAGCTTGTCTTTGGAAGTAATCAAGTATTCAAGAAAAACAGCTCTGTAGTTAGAGGGACTGGTTTTACTGGTCTCAATTTTCTCACTTATAAACCAGTATGGAATGGAAGCCGGGTGGTGGTGACACAATCTTTAATTCCAGCACTCGGGAGGCAGAGGCAGGCAGATCTCTGTGAGTTCAAGGCCAGCCTGGTCTACAGAGTAAGCTCCAGGACAGTCAGAGCTGTTACACAGAGAAACCTTGTCTGGAAATATCAACAAACAAACAGTATGGAATGGAGCTATCCTTCCAACAGCTGTGCTCTGATTTGTGGGGTGGTAAGTTTAAATGAGGTGACGCATGTGATCTGGCTACACAGAGTAGGCATATCGTGGACTCAGCGGCTGTTATTAGCACACTGTGGCCATTCTCAGCATTCAGGCTGCATTTACACACAGATCCAGTGGTCTCTGTCCTGCAGATCAATCCTATGGGAATTTGCTCAGTAAGCCAGAACCTGATGAATGACTTGAGGAAGCCAGGTGAGCTCTAGTTTGAAGGACCTCCACCCCCACCCCATGTCAGGTCCAAGAGCCATCCATGGGCCTCAGCCTCAGAGTACCAAGCAAACCAGCTGATCCTCGGGCTCCGCAGTTGCAGAAAGTTACAGGCTGCTAGCTTCTGCTGCTCCTGGATCTCTCTCCCAAGTTTACTCCTAGGTCTGCATAATGCCCCTCTTTGTGGTCATGTAATTCTGGCTTAAAGATCCAAACAAGTTCTAGCCCAGCTTCACTCTGTCCGTCAGTGTGCCTTTTGTGCTTCCGTTAAAGGAGCCCTGTGTTTCTGAGTGTACCTAGCACGGTACCTGCATGGGGAAGGAAGCAGGGTCAGCTGTCTGGAGCTAGCAGATGCTTTTTTCACAACAGTCCCTTTGCTGTGTGAGATCATATAGCATCTTTATCCTCTCCAAGGTCAGTGTGGGGTTCCAGCCAGAAGGCCTTGTGAAGCAAACAGCTTTCTGGATACCCACCCACTCAGGCAGGAAGGTTGAGTGGATCAGGTAAAGCCCACTTCCCGCCTCCACCGGAGCTTTAACCTTTGCAGCTGGTGCTCCTGGGAAGCTGAACCTGAAGCAGTTAGCAAGGGAGTTATCGCAAACCAGCCCCGGAAGTCTCTACAGGAACACTTTTTAGGCAGCTCCTCTAAATGTCCCCAGGGCATGCAACTTTTCCTAGAAGCGTCCAACTGAGCCTAAGAGTGATGTCACGGAAAGAACTGGAGTTCTCCCTCCTTCTCCTGCTCCTCCCTCTCTCCGAAGACTCCTGAGAGGGTAGGGTCTTGCAAGAGCCCCTTCTTATTGGCTCCTAACCACCTCGATCCTTCGTCCCGTTCCGACAGTGCTTCACCTTTGGCCTTGACCTTTTGGTCTATCTGGGAGGACGATGCAGAATGTATGACAGAAGGGCCCGGTTGAGGCTGTGCTGTGGGTGCTTCAGCGGGATGCCGACTCTGTACTAAGCCTAGCCTGATCCTGGTCACCCCTAGAGGCCACTCCCCTTCCTGACAAAGGCTGCTCACATTTCCCAAGCAAACTCTAGCCCAGAAAGGGTTGGCTCACCTGGTGTAAGGGCAGCCTGGTTCTCTGAGCCAGGACACCCTTGAGAAGGAAGTCTCAAGACCAGGACCCTTCCTTGAGCTGCCCGGCTCACTCCACCACCCCTCTGTCGCTTTTTAGGAGAACTCTGAGGGCCGAATACGTCCGAATTGGGGGTTGGTGTCTTACCCAGCTACCGCTGCCTATGGGACATTGCCCTCCCGGCCAAAGAAAGAGTTCTTGCCTCATCTTTCGTATTGCCCAGTTGGGGCCAGCTGGCTGAAGGACCCCAAAGAGACGCAGTACTCCTATCGGTGCAGTAGATGGCCGGGACCCCCCAGTTTTCAAGCCCCTCCCTCTAAAGATGACAGCTTGCCCGCCTCTCGCCTCCCCCAGGCCACGTGGGTTGGCAGTCGAACTCACCTGTTTCTTGGGGGAACACAGGACCCACTGAGAGTGCCAGTCACTGCCCTCTGCCAGACCCCTGGGGGGCTATGAACGTCCAGCCGTGCCTGGGCTGAGGGTGCAACTTCGTGGGGCTACCGCCCCTGGAGGATACAGACATGGCCACAGCGGAGGAACCGATCTCTCCTGTCCGACCCTTAACCGGCCACCGGCGCAGGAAGACAGCTTTCACCGGCCTCTGGTGGCGGAGGCCCGGTTTCAGCCGCTTGGCCAGTCCCAGCCCGCTCCTCGGTGCATTGTGGGAAATGTAGTCCGTAGCTCTCCGCAGCCTAAGCACTGAGGGAGCGGTTCCGGGCTCCGGAGCCCGGCGGAGCCAGAGGCGGGGTCTGACCCAGGTCCCGGGTTGCCTCACCTGGCACCGCCTTCTTTCGTGTCTTAGAGGCCGGTCCCCTGCCCCTCCTCTCTAGTAAGAGGTTAATTTCAAGGGACGGTAAAAGACGTCGGTATTTCCCCACTGATCGTGGGAGGAAAACGTAAGTTTAGGGAGCTGGATAAATGTCATTAGTGAGCCCAGCCACACGGACTGTAAAGGATGTAGACATATCGAAAAGGCACACGAATTGTTGCTTACTCTGGTCTCAATATTATTAGTATAAGAGTCTAGAAGGCGCAGTTCTCAACGCTTCACATAGACTGACCCGGGGTACTTTTAAAAATACTTAATACCCTTCAATAAACTGCATTCAGCATTTAAAAAAATACTTAACACCCAGACACCACCCCTAGAGATTTTTACTTAATTGGATGCATGTGGGGAACTAGGCATCGGATTTGTTTTTTAAAGCTACCGGGTGATTCCTTTTTTTTTTTTTTTTTTTTTTTTTTTTTTTTTTTTTTTTGTTGTTGTTGTTGTTTTTTGTTTTTCGAGACAGGGTTTCTCTGTGTAGCTTTGTGCCTTTCCTGGAACTCACTTGGTAGCCCAGGCTGGCCTCGAACTCACAGAGATCCGCCTGCCCCTGCCTCCCGAGTGCTGGGATTAAAGGCGTGCGCCACCACCGCCCAGCAATCGGGTGATTTCTAAGGGCAAGGAACTACTGCTTGTAATTTCCTACGCACAAAGTAACAAAAACAGGAAAACAAGTTTCCGAGCAGCCTTTACTTTTGGAGTATAGTTTAAAGAAGTAAAATCAGGGAATAACAATAGTATTATTGATATTTTCTGTGAAGCATTGTGCTCACTTCTTTAGCTTCATGGTGACGTATCCCAATACTTTGGGGTGAAGGACAAAGTCGGAAACCTCTGATCCTTCCTTGCTGTTGGACAAGCACCCTCAGGTGGTTGGTCCCTTGTGTCTTACTCGGTCCTGTCCAGAAGTTGGGGAGATCTGTGTCTCTGGCCATTCAGGACCTGTCTCTATGTATGACTGACATGGTGACAAAGTTGTGACCTTTTACTAGAGATCGCTTTGCACAGGGTTATTAGAACCTTTCATGTTGGGTAAGGGAAGCTTCCCATGTGAGAAAGAGTTCATTCCCTTGGAATGGAGGGAGAGAGAAGGGAAGTGGAGCTTCTTCAAGTCTTCACAGGTCTTTCAGTATTTTCCCTTTTTGCTAGCTCAGGGTTCCAGGTTCCCTAACTTGAGGCAAATATAATTTATACTGTATACTTAATTTCATATTATTTTATTGTAGGAGTGTTTCCAGATATTTGATTACACTGTGTAAAGATGTGTCACTATGATTGGTTTAATAAAAAGCTAAATGGCCAATAATAGCTAGGCAGGACTTCCAGGCAGAGAGAGAAAGCAGGAGGAGGCTTGGAGAGAGAGATGCCAGGAGACATCAAGAGGAAACAGGAGGTACAAGCTGGAAGAGACGTAATGCCATGTGATAGAACATAGATTTAAATAAATGGGTTAATTTAAGTTATAAGAGCTAGTTAGAAACAAGCCTATGCTGTAGGCCGAGCTTTCAAATTAAATTTTCATTAATTAAGTTTCATAATCTGTGTCATTATTTGGAAGCTGGCTGGTAGGACAGAGAAATACTCGTTACAAAGGAGTCTAAGGCAAGAATTTCCTTTGTGTGATGATGGGGATTGAACCCAGAGCCATGCCAACAAGTACTCCACTATTGGGCCTCAGCCCTAACTCTAGAACAGTGGTTCTCAACCTGCAGGTTGTGACCCCTTGGGGGTCACATGTCAGATATTTACATTACGATCCATAACAGTAGCAAAATTACAGTTATAAAATAACAACAAAAATAATTTTATGCTTGGGGGTCACCACAACATGATCAACTATATTAAAGAGTCTCAGCATTAGGCAGGTTGAAAAACACTGCTCTAGATGATCTCTTTTTTTTTTCTTCAGTTTTTTGAGACAGGGTTTCTCTGTATAGCCCTGGCTGTCCTGGAACTCACTCTGTAGCCCAGACTGGCCTCAAACTCATAGATTTGGCTGCCTCTACCTCCTAAGTGCTGGGATTAAAGGCATGTGCCACCACTATCTGGCTCAGAGCCTCATTCTTTTTTATGTGTATGTATGTTCTGTGTTCTATGTTCTGTGTTCATAAATGTACACATATGGGTGGGAATATGTACAGGTGTGTGTGTGTGTGTGTGTGTGTGTGTGTGTGTGTGTGTGTGTGTAGTCCAGAGGTCTATAATGGTCTAATAAGTTACTCTAATCAGCTTCAACTGTCAAGTTGACATATCCTACAGTCAACCGAAAAGTGAGTCTCAGTGAGGGACTTCCAAGATCATATTGACCCATGAGCATGTCTGTAGGGAATTGCTTTGATTGTTAATTGATATAGAAATGCCCAGCCCATTATCGTTAGTACTATTCCCTGGGCAAGTGGTCCTGGGCTGTAGCTCAAATTCTAATTGGTCTTAATAATAAAAACCCAGAGTCAGATATAAGGGTGAATGCTGAAAGATCAGAGAAGCAGAGCAACCAGCCAACAGAGTTCTTATCTCTATAAATCCTCAGACTGAAAAAGGAGTGAGCTCCTGTCTCCTCCTGTATTATATTTCTCTTCTCTGCCCAGCCAGATCACTGCCTGTCTCTACCTCCCTAGTGTTGGGATTAAAGGCCTGTGCCTCCAAAGTACTGAGATCAAAGGCATGAGATCCCTAGTGCTGGGATTAAAGGTGTGGCTCTGTTAGACCAATCAATCTCCTGTAGCTCAAGGTGGCCTTGAACTCCTGATCTTCCAGTTTCCTCCTCCCAAGTGCTGGGATTAAAGGTGTATGCCACCACTGCCTGGCCTCTATGGCTAACTAGTGGCTTAGCTTTGCACTCTGATCTCCAGGCAGCTTTGTTTGTTAGAGCACAAACAAATTATCACCACACTGGGCTACCTTAGAAAGCTAACTAAGCATGAGTGGGTGAGCCAGTGAGCAGCATGTGTTCCTTCATGGTTTCTGCTTCAAGTTCCTGCTTGAGTTCCTGCTCTGACTTCCCTCAAGGATCGACTGTAACCTGTAAACTGCAACAAACCCTTTCCTCCCCAACTGCCTTTTGTCAGATGTTCTATTGCAGCAGCAGAAAGGGATGTCTGTCCACTTTAGTTTTTGAGACAGAGCCTCTCAGCGGGCCTCACTGGAGCTCACCATTGATTAGATTGGCTTGGCCAGCAAGCTTCAGGGATCCATCTGAACCGGTAGCCCCAGCACTGTGGTTAAAGATGGCCACCAGTGTGCTTGGCTTTCACATAGATGTTGCTCATGCTTGTGTAACAGAGATAAAGTTGCAAATCCTAATCTTATAACAACTACTAACTTATTTTAAATGGTTACAGATAATTAAGACATGAAAGTTAATGGTCAATCACCTTATGAATTCTCTAATGTTCTCAGAACTGTGCTTGTAGCCATGCTAAGTTCAAAGGTAATTAATTTACAATAACAAACTTTATTTAGCCTCCTGTATGTGGGTTTTTTTTTGTTTTTTTGTTTTTTTGTTTTTTGCTTTTTGCTTTTTGGTTTTTCAATTTAAGGTTTCTCTGTGTAGTTTTGGTGCCTGTCCTGGATCTTGCTCTGTAGACCAGGCTGGCCTCGAACTCAGAGATCTGCCTGTCTCTGTCTCACGAGTGCTGGGATTAAAGGCGTGCGCCAATACCGCCCAGCTCCTGTATGCGTTTTCAAGGTTAAGTCTAAAGCTAGTAACTAAAAACAAAAGTTTGTTTAAAATCAGGTATACTTAATAGATTATGGTTCTCAAACTCTTCAGAGGTTTTCTGGATGTGGCATTAAAAATGTTTAATGGAAGAAACTTGTGATAGCTAGAAATGCCAGATCCTAAAGGCAATCCTAAAATCTCCAAAGATTATGGGGCACAGATGATGCCACCTGGATTGTGGTGCTAACCACTGAGGAAAACTGCCTTCTGCCTCAGCCGCCACCAGAACCAAGCCCAGACTGTGGGCAAGCAGGACACTTGAGTTGATTGCCACACTTTGCCTAGACAAGGTAGGCCAGTCCCCCAAGTCCCTCCTCTGCAGGAAAGTCTCTCGGGTCTTTTGGCTTGGCAGTCAAAAACTGAGACTGCCCTGGGATCCCCCAACACACACAAAGCTATCGAGATGACAGCAGCCTAGGCTGACTGTCTAGGTAATGAGTAAGTCTCTGTTATCTAATTGGTACATAGGCCATTTGGATTATATTTCCTGCTATAATTTATCCTTCTTAGATCTCTAAAGTTGTTCAAATTTTAGATGATCTTTTAATAAAAACCCGGAGCCAGATATTGGGGTAAAAGCTGAAAAAAATCAGAGAAGCAGAGCAAGCCACAGCCACCACCTATTTATTACCTCACCAACTCCACGAATCCTCTAACTGAAATCCTCCGAGTCTTCACCCCAAAGGGTCTCAGATGAACTGCCTTAGTTCCTGTTTCCTCATGCCTTACATATCTTTCTCTGCCCTGCCATCATTTCCAGGGATTAAAGGCATGTGTGCTTCCCGGGACTAGGATTAAAGGTGTGTGCCACCACTGCCTGGCTCTGTTTCCAGTGTGGCCTTGAACTCACAGAGATCCAAATGGATCTCTGCCTTCTGAGTAGTAGGATTAAGGGTGTGTGCCACCACTGTCTGACCTCTGTGTCTAATCTAGTGGCTGGCTCTGTCCTGTGATGCTCTGGCAAGCTTTATTGGGGTGCACACTATATCACCACACTCTAATGGCGCTGAAGGCCAGGCTAACTGTAGCTTTGTCAATTGAATAGCAGCAGGCAACCAACTTCTTCGCCAAGGCTGCAGCTACCTTGTTAGTTCATTTCACATGTAAAAATCAGGCCTTGATCTTTCTAGAGCTACTGGGTCTCCTGCTGAGAAAGCAGATATGTTTGCCTTGCTAATGGGCTTCATATTACAGGATAAATGGGTTTCAGATGAAACTTTTTATGAACTGGCTTTGCAGTGACTGCTCTTAGTAATCAACCACTTGTGTCTCATAGTAAATGATTGGACAAAAAAGGTTTTATGTCAGTTATAAGGGTTCAAGGAAGTGTTCTAAAGGGTGTAAAGGTCTGAGGATGTGAAAGCTTCATTTTTGAAGGTCTAAGAAAGTGTTTATAGGTATGTAAATACAAGTTATAAACTACATTTAAGGTAACAAAAAATGTTTCAGATTTCTTCCCCATCTATGCTATTATTATACTAAGATTTCAAAAGTTCACAGTTTTAACATTGATCAATGAATTTCTGATAAGCTGGTAAAGCACTAATTACTATTATCACTCAGAAGCTTAAGATTTTAAATTTTATTTGGTTGTCTTCTAAATACATACTAAAAGGCGCTTCTCATCAGGCTAAAAACATCTCTGTCCAATCTATCTATCTATCTATCTATCTATCTATCTATCTATCTATCATCTATCTATCTATCTATCTATCTATCTATCTATCTATCTATCTATCTATCTATCTATCTCCAACCTCTGGACAGAGAAAAGAATGTTCATGCTTTTTAACCCAAAGCCATAGCTTTGCTATGACTCAAGGTATGAATCGACTCCAGCTGTTTTACAGACATTTGTTAGCTGCTTTTTCTACAGTGTAGATTTCACTACAGATTACAAACAGTGGTAATGCTAATGTATCTAAAACTTTTATCTCTTTTTAATCTAAATTCATGTAAGTACCAGGTGGTGGTGGCACATGCCTTTAATCCTGGCACTCAGGAGGCAGAGGCAGGTGAATTTCTGAGTTGGAGGCCAGCCTGGTCTACAGAGCAGTTCCAAGATGGCCAGGGCTACACAGAGAAACCCTAAGTTGAAACAAAAATTCATTTAAGCTTCAGGAAGTCGAGGGAGTCATAAGACTTGGATCCACCTCTCACAGGTCAAATGGACTCTAGATAAGTAGAGCCTAAATTTTCCTGCCTGCCTAGTCCTAGGGGTGTGAACTCTCTGTTTCCCCTGGACTTGGGACTCTTCCCCCCGCCAACTACCAGGACTATGGGCATGAAAATTCCAAATGCAAGTTTTTTGGTTTTTTTTTTTTGGTTTTTGGAGACAGGGTTTCTCTGTGTAGCTTTGCGCCTTTCCTGGAGCTCACTTGGTAGCCCAGGCTGGCCTCGAACTCACAAAGATTCACCTGGCTCTGCCTCCCGAGTGCTGGGATTAAAGGCGTGCGCCACCACTGCCCGGCCCAAGATTTTTTTTTAAGTTCACAAACTTTAACTTCAAATGCTCCAAATGGCTGTGAGCCCTGGACTTGCTGAAAGCTGATGTGGACCAGTACAGCCTATGTGAATGTTCCCTGTCTCTTCAGTTGGGTCAGTGAACCAGATGCTTCTGATGAATGCCCCATTTCCTGAATTCCTTTCTGGCCTTTGACTAGCATTCCAGCCTTCCTGGGCCCTGACAACAATGTCCTAATTTCATCAGGAAGTAGTTACAGAAGAGAGTGCATTGCTGCTTATCTTCTACAAAAGGCTAGAATGTTAGATCAAAAGGAGAATCCCTGGCATAGGGACATAATGGCTACCTTAAGTGCTTATTGGTATACTAGGAAAGGTACCTATTAAAACCAAATAGACCCAGATTTATCAACAGGTAGATTCATTAGCTGAGGTAGTTCTAAAATATAATAGGGCACTCCACCTGCTCTATGTAGAACAGGTTATTGTGTAGTTTTAAGAGAAAATTGTTTCTTTTTTTTTTAAAAATTGTTTCTATACAAAACCACTCAGGAATCATTAGAGATAATTTGGCTGTACTCAAATAAAAATTGCAGAAAAAAGGGGACCTGGGGTGAAATAAATGACTAGTTTCCATTCTCTGATGTCAGCCATCACAGAACCCTTCTGTTTTTTCTAATTACTATTGGTCCTTGCATCATTAATACTTAACTAGATAGATAAATTCCTGTCTGGGTGTCATTAAGCTGATGGTTATTAGATCCCAATATAAACAGGTACCCATTATAGAGTCAAGGATTTGACTAAGGATATGACTCATGGGGGGGGATTTGAAGGCTGTGGGAAGCCAGCTCTCACTTTTATCCAGGGTACTCTTGAGGAGAGAGAGATGAGAAACTTGTAGATAGAAAGATAGTGGAGATTGAAACAGACAGGAACACAGGATAGCTTCAAGAGGACCTGGATCAAAATCCACTGGTGCCTTCTGTCTCTTCAAAAGGGTTTTTTATAACAATGCCAAAGGGTGGGGCAAAAGACTTCCCCTTGCTAGATCAAAGCACACCAAACAGCCAGTGCAGACCCTTCCAAACACCTGGTAACCATGCACATGGTCAAGCCATCCCCTTATGCAGCTGGGTAAAGCAAGCTCAGGTCTCACTAGGAAACCTCTGTGGGCCCACACAGAGGGCTAAAGGTATGTTTTATGTTTAAATTACTGTTCTTAAGAGATCTATAAAACAGAAATGCCTCTAACCTATAGACCCCACTTGCCCAAGGACAGACAACTTCCTGGAATGCTGAGAGCTGTTGTTCATGTAAGATAATAAGTCGCATATTTTCACTTCTGCAAACAAGGTTGTGCTTGATCACATATAGGCAGGAGGTATTTAGTCAGGAAGTATATCAGGATGTATGCTTGCCTCCAATTGAACAAAGGTGGGAAGTACATAGCCTTGTGGGTTTTGCCTTTATAAGCACTGGACTAAATTAATTTGTGGCCATTCTCTGGTAATTCCAGGTGTGGACCTTGCCAGTGCCCATAATCTAGAAATTCCAGGTATGGATCTGGCCAGTGTTCATTGTCCTGGCAAGTATTTAATAAAATTTGTTTCAAATTTGGCTCAAAAATTATTGGTAGTAGTCTTATTCTTGCCCTGTGGGATTAACAGTGTAAACACAACACAACCAGTTCTCTAGCTGAAGTTTTTATGCTAAAGAAATAATTGAGATACAGAGTTGACAGCTGGGTACATTAATCTGGGATTCAGGGTGTTAAGATCATTGCTAGAAATGCAAATCTCAGGGTGTCAGTCTGTCACTAATATTTAAACTCATGTGTTTGGACAAGATGACCAAGGAAGTGAAGGTGGACTATAGCTTGAAGAACAACCTTTAAGCCTTGAGGCATACTGGTGCTAAGAAGTTCTAAGGGAAGAAAAAAAGCAGCAGCATAAAACTAAGTGGCCTTCAAACTGTACCCTGGGCTGGCCTTGAACTCCTGATCTTCCTGCCAAGTGCTAGGATTACAGGACTGTGTCTTCACACCCAGTTATGCAGTGCTGGGATTGAGCCCAGAGCTTTGTGCATGCTAGGCAAACAATCTACTAACTGAACCACATCCCCAGCTTCAGAGTACATGGGGACATCAGACCCAGACTGCCTTTCAGCTGACCTCCTAGGCCAGGCCATGGACAACTGAGGTAGCCTGGGATCCCTTGGCCCAACCACTGCCATCCCCGACAGGGAGCCCCAGGGCCACTTATTCAGTCCTGATGGAGGTTTGGGGATCCATCTCTCCTTCATGTTCCCTTATTGCCAGGGTAGGGAGACAGACTTACCAACCTCACCAAACCACACCACTCAGTTGTACCTTTAGGGGTATTCTCATCACCCACTTCTTCCTAGTGATACCAAACTGTCGTATCCCTTTGCTGGGAAGTGACCTCCTAACCAAAGTGAGAGCTTCTAGACTTCAATGCCTTCTTTCCATTCCTCTTGACCCTCAGTCACAAAATACCTTTGTCTTTATTTGGTTTGACCCAGACACCCACCTTTCTACCCAACTCATTTGGACCATCCTACCCCAACTCTAGGTACCATAGCTCCCCCTTTTCCACTCACCACACCAGGGGATCTCTCCTAGGGACTGACTGGCAACTCAATTTTACCCACCTGCCCATTGTCAGATAAATCTGATGCCTTCTGGTTCTGGTGGACTCTTTTTTAGGGTGGGAGGAGACGTTCCCCAACAACATAAAAGGGCTCAAACGATATTGCATCTTCTCTGAGAGATCATCCCTCACTTTAGAGTCCCAGCCTCCCTTCAGTTAGATAATGGCCCTTGAGTTTACTTCTCAAATTGCTCAAACTTCATCCAAACCTCTCAAATCCCTAGGCATTTCCATATCTCATATCATCCCCAATCCTTGGGAAAGATTGAATGAATCAATCGTTCCCTCAAAAATATTCTTACTAAGCTTTCACAAGAACTTCACCTAGACTGAGTATAGCTTCTGCCACTAAGCTCTCCCCAGGCTGAGGGTGCTCCCCAAATGGCCTCTCTCCATTTCTCCATTTGAGCCTATGTGTGGGTGACTGACCCTGACACCTGCTCTCTTACCTTGGCCTTCACCCCGCCCCACTCACCTGCTTATCCGCTGCTCACATACCTGCACTCTATGCTCTGGACATTCACAAACCTTTCTCTTCCATGGCCATCTGACTACTCCAGCCCATCATCTTTTAACAATGGGGCCTTGTCCTTCTTTCTCTCCCCGAGACCAGTGACCCCACCCTTCTCCTCAAAATGGAAAGGCCTTTTCTGAGTGGCCTTGTCACTCCCACTGCCTGCTAATTAACTTGAGGGCCTTCCCACACCCCACCATACACTTCTCACATCATACACCCATTGCTCCCAAAATTTCAAAACAATGGGACAAACCTTCATTTTACACTTCACCTCCCACAGGCCCTTGCTCCCTTAAGTTCCAGAAGTCATGGAGACTGCCTTCGATCTCAGGAGAACGAGGCCTCCAACAGCTGAGCATGCTCAACTCCACTAGATTGGGCCTTGCCACCCACTCCTCTATCACTTCCCATCTACACGTGTCTAGGGTAGCTCTTGAGCACGTGGATATTTAACATCCAAGAGACCCTCCTTTAACCAACAGCCCGTTCTAATGGGCCAGGAAATTGTTCTATCCAGTTCCCTGTAACTCCCTGATCTATTGCTCCTGCACCAGGGCTTACCCCTATGCTTGTTTTCCCTATGATCAAAAGGAAGATTACTCTAAGAAGTGGCTAGAAATTTATGGAGGTTGCCCATATTGCTCCTGCAAATACCATGAGACAAATCTGGGCCATCCTAATTGTCTCTCTCATCTTTACATACAGGAGGGATCCATCCACCTCTACTCTCCAGACCCATGAGATACCAGATGGGAGGAGGGTGTCGCTGGCCAAATGTATTATGACCTGTTAAGCAGGTGCCTGGTGGGCATGATCAAAATACAAAGAGTATACACCCCACTCTCCCAACATCTAGGTATAGAAAAAATGATTCAAAATTCATCAAAGGGTCTTACCTCCCTAACATCTTCCCTTTTCCCCTTTTGGATGAACCAATCCTACCTCTCTGTCCTCATGGTTACTCCATCTCATTTCAAACCTTAACCTCTACATATCAGCAACTGAATAACACTCTGCCTGGCACTTTGGAGAATGCTGGTTGTGCATCCCTCCCAGATTGAGCTCATAACTGCCACTTGTAGCTTCAGCCATCACCTTAACACCTCTCCTCTCATTACCTTTTGTCAACTGCTCTGAGCCAAATACCACTACTGCCCCTATCATTCCCACATTTCTCTCTTCAATATCACAAGGCTAATTTACCTCCTCAGGGATATACTTTGTAGACACGCTGGATTCTTTAGACTGTAATAATACCCTAACCCCCAGCACCACCACCAAGCCCCTATGCCTGACTGTCCACAACACCTTCATCCTCTATGGCACTCAGGTTACTGTTGCCTAGGGCCTGGGGGGCCTGGAACTTGTGCTTTGGTGTTGGTGGAAGTTTCTGTCCCACCAGCAGCTCCCAAATAAACACACTGAGGCTTATATTAGTTACAAATGCTTGGCCAATAGCTCAGATTTGTTACTAGCTAACTCTTACATTTCAATTAACCCATATTTTGCCAGATATACCTTTAATACCAGCAGTTATGAGGCAGAGGCAGGCAGATCTCTGTGAGTTCAGTTCAAGGCCAGTCTGGTCTACAGAGCAAGTTCTAGGACAGGCTCCAAAGCTACAGAGAGAAACCCTGTCTCAAAAAAACAAACACAAAAATAGATAAATTAACCCATATTTCATATCGACGCTTTGCCATGTGGCTTGATACCATTTCTCAGTACAGCATGCCCATCTTGCTTCTCTCTATATCTGTTCATGACTCTTATGACTCTTCTTCTTCCCATCATTCTCAGTTTGGCTCTCCCACCTAACTTTATCTTGCTAAGCTATTGGTCAGTTAGCTTCTTTATTAAACCAATCACAGCAACATATATTTACTGTGTAAAGGAATATTCCACACCTTGGTGTTACTCTTTCCAAAACTAGGGGTGGTATCTGGTGAAGAATCCTTGCTAGTTCCCATCTCAAGCTTTATAGTAGAATGGCATGATGAATGAGCAGTTCAAATCCTACCCTTTCTCAGTCCTGGGTATAAGCGCTGGCATCACCACTGGAACAGAGGGACTAACTACTTTCTTAACAATCTACCACCAGTTTTCTTTGCAGTTCATCCAAGACCTCCAATGGGTGGCTTAGACCATCCTTACCCTCGAAGGCCATATAGACTCACTGGATGCTGTAGTGTTAATCAGCAAGCATTAGATCTACTAACAGTGGAGAAGGGTGGCCTTTGCCTCTATCTCAGGGAGGAATGTTGCTTCTTTGCCAACCAATTGGGTATAGTAAAAGACAAAATCTAAAATGTAAGGAACAGCTTGATGTCTCTGGCCAGTACATCATTGACAGTCCAATACAGAAGTGGATATTGCCCTTCTTAACCCCCTTCTCCTCCTTTTCCTAATTCTACTAATTGCATACTGTTCTATAGATTTCTTCAACAACAAATTCAAAAGATTTCTAACTGTCTTAGGGTTTCTATTGTTGTGAAGAGACACCATGACGACAGCAACTCTTATAAAGGAACTGGAGTGGCTCACGTACAGTTCAGAGGTTTAGTCTATTATCATGACAGGCAGCAAGGCAGCACACAGGCAGACTTGGTGCTAGAGAAGGAGCTGAGAGTTCTTGTGTCTTGTCTGTCTCACTGGGTATGGCTTGAGCATATATGAGAACCAGTTTTATGTTTTCAGTGGTTTCCTTTACTGCCTAAGTTTGGCTGTTCTGGAACTTGCCCCAGGCTGGCCTCAAACTCAGAGATCTGCCAGCCTCTGTCTCCTGAGTTCTGGGATTAAAGGTGTGCACTACCACACCTGGCTCTAAGCTTTTCTTTAATTCTTTTTCACAAATTGGGAACTTAGCTGCGTGGTATCTTGCCCACTCCTTTTATTCCATTTCTTAATTTGTTATTTCCTTGTTCAGCTTGCTCCTTTTCATTATAAATCTTCATTAGAGTTACCATTAATAACCACACAACAGAGTCATTATTAGGCTGTTTTGAGATTTCCTCTGCTAACAAGAGTTAATCCAAAATTCTTCATTTTAGCCTCAGACAGACTCTTTGGGCAAGGGCAAAAAGCAGCCACATTCTTCACCAAAATATTACAAGAATGATCTCTAGGCCACATATTAATATTCTTTTCTTCTGCAACCTCTTCAGCAAGGTCCCCACAGTTCATCAAATCACACTCAGCACCATTGTCTTCTATGCTCTTATTAGTATGGCCCATTAAGCAGCACATAAAGTATTCAACTACTTTTCTAATCCATAGTCCCAAGGTCCATATTCCTTCAAACAAAAGCATGGTCAGGCCTAGCACAGCAAACCCCACTTCTGGTACCAAGTTCTGTCTTAGGGTTTCTATTGCTGTGAAGAGACACCATGACCATAGCAACACTTATAAAGGAAAACATTTAATTGGGCCTTGCTTATAGTTCTAGAGATTTAGGGATTGGGGAGGTTGGCTCAGAGATTAAGAGTACTAGCTGCTCTTCCAGAGGTCATGAGTTCAATTCCCAGCAACCACATGGTGGGTCACAGCCCTCTGTAATGCATTCAGGTGCCCTCTTCTGGTCTGCATTGCAGGCATAAATGCAGGCAGAACACTGTATACGTAATAAGTAAATCTTAAAAAAAAAAAAAACTCGAGATTTAGTTCATTATCATCATGGCAGGACATGGTGGCATGCAGGTAGATGTGGTGCTAGAAAAGGAGCTGAGAGGTCTACATCTTGATCTGCAGGCAGCAGAAGCAACGGTGTGTCACTTTGAGCATAGCTTGAGCAAAGAAGACCCCAAAACCCACCCCTCATAGTGGCACACTTCCTTTACCAAGGCCACACCTACTCTAACAAGGCTATATCTCCTAATGGCTCTATGGGAGCCATTTTCTTTCAAACTATCACAGTAGGGTAAAAGGCCAGTGGAAAAATCACTCTGCTTCTGGACTGTCCCCATACCCAGGACTTGGAATTCCCCACTCCCACAACCCATGGGTAATAGCCAATACTTCCAGCTGCACTGTACTATTGAGATTTCTTTTATCATTTATTATATAATAAAACTCAGATATAAATATAAAGATAAAAACCTGAGACAGTCACAGATGTGTCACACACCATCCCCATCAGCTTCCAAGCTCTAAAGGGCCCAAGCAACCTTCCAGCCCTGCATTCTCTTCCCCAGGGACCTCTCTTCCAGGGGAACTCTGATCCATTCCGACCAACTTAATGGGAACCTTGCCTCTTGAACCAATACCTGACTCCAATTGGCCATTGGACCACAACATAGATAAGATTCTTTTAACATTTCCCCCTTTTTCTCTAATTAAAAAGGAAAGGTTCTGGGGGCTGAAGAGATGGCTCAGAGGTTAAGAGCACTACTTGTTCTTCCAAAGGTCCTGAGTTCAATTCCCAGCAACCACATGGTGGCTCAAAATCATCTATAATGAGATCTGGTGCCCTCTTCTAGCTTGCAGGGATATGTGCAGACAGAACACTGTATACATAATAAATAAATAGATCTTTAAAAAAAAAAAAGGAAAGGTTCTAGCTCTAACATAGTAAAATTATATACAGTAAGAATAATTATCAAGTATTGTCAAAATAGAAAGGAAAGGTATTAACTTTAACAAATAAAACTATATATAACAAGAACAATTATCAAGTAAGAACTATATTCACAATATCCAGTGAATTTGTATTTGGCAAAATAGAGAAAATACTCCATCAGCTGTCCTCTCCTGAAGAGTCCAAAGGTTTGTACCTAATTTACTTTCTACCAATATTGAGAACCATAACTGTAACTATCTAGACTTCAAACTGATCTGAGAAGGATATAATATTGCCTTAGTAAACAGGAAGTGCAGAGCAAGTGACTTCTATTTTATTTATTTATTTATTTATTTATTTGTTTGTTTGTTTGTTTTTTGAGACAGAGTTTCTCCATGTAGTTTTGGTGCCTGTCTTGGATCTCTCTCTGCAGACCAGGCTGGCCTCGAACTCACAGAGATCTGCCTGGCTCTGCCTCCCAAGTGCTGGGATTAAAGGCAAGCACCACCGCCTTCTAAAATTAAGAGAAATGACAGAAATAGCTGGCTGCCTGGACAGTCACCCTAGGTTCCTCTGTGATGTTGGGGCACACAACTTCAACCTACAGGCTTAGAATATCTGACATATATTTCTGAGAAGCAGGAAAACTTAGGATTGTCCTGCCTTGTCTTGGCAAAGTTGGGTAGTTACTTTCCTTGTATCCTGCTGGTCCTGTTTGGACAGCATACTGTCAGCAGTTGAGGCAAGGGCAGTTTCTTGCCCAAATGTCTAGCTTTTGCCACACACAAAGAAAGTAATCTTCTTCTCCTTCTCCTTCTTCCTCTTCCTCTTCCTCCTCCTTCTTCTTCCTTTTGGTTTTTCAAGACAAGAGTTTCTTTGTGTAGCCTTGGCTGACCTGGAACTAGCTCTGTAGACCAAGCTGTCCTTGAACTCAGATTCACCTGCCTCTGTTTCCCCAGCACTAGGGTTAGAGGCATGTGCCACCCCTGCCCATCACACAACATGGTTTCTTAAGATTACCCATGTAACTATCAACTCCCTGTGTTGCAAGGTTTATGTTAACTTTTTGTTACACATTTTACAGATTTCAACCACACCCAATAAACTTACACATCTTGAGGTACAGAGAGTTTACAAATCTTGAGATAAGGTTTATATCTTAGCAAAAGTTTTAGGCAGTTAAATGAAACCAATAGTTTAATTTTTTAGCTGTTGTGCTTTGCTCTCTTTTCTCTGTCACAGATTCAGGTGGTTTGCCTGACACAGGACATAAAGGAAACTTTTAAATAAGCATTCTTGGATCTAGAGAAGGTAGAGCCATAACCCAACTCTAGAGCCAGCTTTTCAATAAAGTAAAACAGCAAAAAACAATTTACATTTTTTTTGAGACAGGGTTTCTCTGTGTAGCCCTGGCTGTCCTGTGAGGAGGCCCCCGCAGGTGTCATACAGGGAAGCAAACCACACGAAGAGATAAGAATGAAATCCTGGTGCAGACTGACTTCGTCAACCTGAATGAGACTTTGGGGAGTCCAATGTTCGCTGTCAGCATATTTAAAACACAGTACAATTTGGGAAAAGGCTTCCAGGCAACAATCAGCCCAATTCTAGGTGCACAATGAAGCTTAAGGTGTGACTACATAGAGAATCCTTTACAAAGTACATGAGACCATGAGAGTGGGTTCTGCTGGGGCCATGGGAGTATAAGGCAGGTGACAACTAGTGTTTGACAAGTTGGCCCACCAGACATATAACTCCCTGATGGGGAGCCCCACCTGGCAAAGCCGTGGGGTAACTGGCTGTAGAAACCAGTTGTTTTCTGTCTATAACTTTTTCATGTGCCACTATTATGCCTCCCTATAAGAAGAGTTGTGGTGTGCTTTCCACAGCCCTTTGGTAGTCTGTTTTACAACTCTGGGCATACTTATAGTTGTGGATGGTCAGGTTATGATTTCTGTTTAAGCTGTATAATTTTGATGTATAGAAATAATACTGGGGTATCTTACATTACTCAGACTGACATAGGATTCTCAGTCACAAAGACACACATAGCTAACTTTAGACTTCAGAGTAGATTCAAAGCAGGCTGGTTGCCCCTAGAGACAAAAACACGAGGTCAGAGCTGGAGAGATGGCTCAGAGGTTAAGAGCATTGGCTGCTTCCAGAGGTCTTGAGTTCAATTCCCAGCAACCACACAGTGGCTTCCAACCATCTATAATGAGATCTGGTATCCTCTTCTGGCATGCAGGTATACATGCAGGCAGAATACTATATACATAATAAATAAATAAATATTTAAAAAATGAGGTCATTTTTCTAGGTGTTGTTTTGCTTATTCAAGGTCAGAGCTTGAAGCAACTTTAGACATAACTTTCTCAGTAATTGACTTTTTGCATGTAGTCCTAGCCTTAGTTGATGCTACAGGCTCAATATTCAGCAAACTGTTGACTTACTGTCTGGGATCCCTCACCAACTTAGAGCTATGTGCATGAGTCAATGTGACATTACTAGCCTAAGAGAAACCACGTGACTTATCTTGTGTTATAAGTATGGCTAGGGCCCTGAAAATGTAACTTATAATTGTCCAGAGTTTGGCTGTGAGAAAGCATCAATGGTGGTATGGAGAGAGATGCCTGCATAGAGCCATGTGAGAGTTGCTTCAGAATCTGAGTGAAGTGTGTGTGTCTGCTGAGTGAAAGATGAAGAAGAAGAAGAAGAAGAAGAAGAGGAGGAGGAGGAGGAGGAGGAGGAGGAGGAGGAGGAGGAGGAGGAAGAAGAAGAAGAAGAAGAAGAAGAAGAAGAAGAAGAAGAAGAAGAAGAAGAAGAAGAATGAGAGATGTGTGAGGAAGCGAGTGGGTGAGAGTAATAATGTAGAAGTATGTGTGTGTGAGTAAATATGAGAGAGAGAGAGAGAGAGAGAGAGAGAGAGAGAGAGAGAGAGAGAGAGAGAGATATGTGAAAGAGCTGTTGTTACAAAGAGGAGCTGTGTCTAGGGAGGAAGAATCTAGAAGAGCCAATCTGGGCAATTGAGTGAGTTCTGCCCCCACAGATAGCAAAAAAGCCATCAGGTCATTAATAACCTCTACTCTCAGCTTTCTGGACAGAATGCAGTGATTTGATATTTATCTCTTCCATTGAAGAGACACCCCTGTGTGGTTAACATTCCTGGTTCTCTTAGTGCTTCTCTGTGAGTACAAGCACCTTGGTAGCCCCAACAGTCCTGGAACTTGCTCTGTAGACAAGGCTGGTCCTGAACTCATGGAGATCTGCCTGCCTCTGCTTCACAAGTGTTGGGATTAAAAGCATATGCCACCACCCCCTGGCAAAACAACTTTAATATTACCTCCAAAACATTTGAATCCCTGCTAAGCTGAATCCAGTGGCCAGAAAGCTCAGAGATAGATTCTGAGCCCTGGCCACCAAAGCAGGCATAGCAAGCAGCATTAGTGCTGGCTGGCTGCTGCCAGTGGCAGAGAGAACAAAAACAAAACCAATAAACACAGAGCTCAGAAATCTCATACATTCAAAGGAGACCAGTCAGAAACAAAACATGTGGTGGCCATCATCATTCATACATTCAACTGAGCCTGACCCATGTCTGTCTTGGGCTCCTATGCCTGCAACAAAACTTATGAACACACCAGAAAACACAGACCCATCTGCACACACAAAACAAACAAAAATTTCTAAACAACTAGAACCAGGCAGGTGGGCAATGTCTCATTTTTTCCCTGTATAGGAGAGTATTTGAGTCTTATCAAATCTTCTCATCCCAGATTGGGATCCCACAGAACAGAACTAGAGGTAACTTACCACAGGAAGTCTCCAGTGCTGCTTGCCATGGCTGCTTTGATGGCGAGGCCTCAGAACTTACCTCTGCGTGAACGGCAGTTCACTCTGATAATCCTGGACACTTAAAGCATGCCTCAGAGTCTTGGAACATCTCAAGATATACACCTGAGGTGGGCATTCAGTCCCAGAGTCCTGGAGTGAAGGCCTCGATTTAGAATTTGAGGGGGTGGTCTGATCTCACTGGGGCCTCCAGAAAATTTTAATCACATCAGTTGAGTATAAGACCACTACTACAAATTTTGAGCCAAGTTTGAAGCAATCTTTATTAAATACTTGCTAGGTTGATGGACACTGGCCAGGTCCATACCAGGAATTCCAAGACAACAGTCATGAATTACTTCAGTCCAGTGCTTATAAAGACAAAACCCACAAATCTACATACTTCCCACTGTTGTCCAGTCAGGGGCAAGCATACATCCTGACGGACTTCCTGTCTACATACCTCCTGCCTACCTGTGATTAAGCACACCCTGTGCAGTTGAGGCAATCAGCCTTGTTTACAGAAGAGAAAACACATGGCTTGTTATCTTACATCAACAATGTAGCATGAATTCTCATTGGTCTTAATAAAAACCCAGGGTCAGATATTGGGGTAAATGCTGAAAGATCAGAGAAGTAAAGGAGCAGCCACTAGAGAGACTTCTTACCTCTGCCGGATCCTCAGACCAAAAGGGCCAGTTCCTGTCTCCATCACGCCTCATCACTTCCTGTTTCCTCCTCCCAAGTGCTGGGATCAAAGGTGTGTGCCACCACTGCCTGGCCTCTAATGGCTAGCTCCACACTCTGATCTCCAGGCAAGCTTTATTTGTTGGAGCACAAACAAAATATTACATTTCCCCCTTTTTTTGTCTAAAATAAAAAACCCAACATTGTAACTAATATAAGAAAAACTATATCCAATAAGTAAAATGCCTATATACAATCTATATAGGCAATAAATACACAAACAGTATCTAGTCCATAAACATTTGACACATTCAGAGAAAGTACTCCATTATCTATCCTATTTTGGTGAGTTCAAAAAGTTGTACCTAATTCACTTTTTTTTTTTTTCTTTCGAGACAGGGTTTCTCTGTGTAGCGTTGAGCCTTTCCTGGATCTCGCTCTGTAGACCAGGCTGGCCTCGAACTCACAAAGATCTGCCTGCCTCTGCCTCCCGAGTACTGGGATTAAAGGCGTGCGTCACCACTGCCTGGCTTTCACTTTCTATTCTAACTTACATTACCCAAGCTATCTTTTAATGTCTCTCAACCCTATACACTTCTTTAGTGAAATTCTTTTCTGAATCTGGTAACAAGGAAAACTATAACTACAACTATAAAGGACAGCATAATGTCAGTAATCAAGTCAAGGGTAGTTTCTTGCCCAGTGGCTAACTTTTGCCACAAAGAAAGTAAACTCCATGTGGAGTTTCTTTGATGCCCACCACCTTCTATGAAGTAGATTGGTGCTGCCAAAAGGAGACGTGACTTATTGTCATTAAAAAAAAAAAAAAAAAAAAAAAAAAAAAAAAAAAAGAACCTGGGTGGTGGTGGCGCATGCCTTTAATCCCAGCATTTGGGAGGCAGAGGCAGGAGGATCTCTGTGAGTTCAAGGCCAGCCTGGGCTACAGAGTGAGTTCCAGGAAAGGCTCCAAATTTACACAGAAAAACCTTGTCTCAAAACAAAACAAAACAAAAAACAAAAAACCAAACCTTGGGGCTGGAGAGATGGTTCACTGGTTAAGAGCATTGGCTGCTCTTGTAGAGGACCAAGGTTCAATTCACATGGTGGCTCACAACCACCTGCAACTCCAGTTCCAGGGGATCTGATGCCCTCTTCTGACCTCCACAAGCAACAGGCACACATGTGGAAAATAGATATACATGCAGATGAAATATTCATATACACATAACATAAATAAATAAAACTATTTAAAAAAATAAAAAGAACCTGTTATTAAAACATCTTAAATGCCATGTTCTGTAGATCTCTGAAGAGTCTGAAGATGACTTGTCTATCTAAAATATAGCTCTATTTGACCTTGAAAACATATCTAATATGTCTACGAGTTTAATTGTAATAGGTGACCAACTACTAACATGCATTTCTTTATTATCCTAAATAGTTTGTAATAATAACTTTCAAGGACTAGCAATTTGCATTACATTGTTAAATGAGATGTATAGGTACAAAAACCTTGAAAAAGGTTAGAAATATATGTACAGTATGTTCTAACAAAAATAATCTCAACTTTGTATCAATATCAATGTAAGATATTTAAAACTAGTAGTTACTTTTAAAACGTGGATTCAATAATCTACCCTTTTATCCAAGCATATCTATATTCCCCTTGTTTCTTTTCAAAGTAGATTCAATAATCTACCTTTTTTATCCTATCATTTCTATATCCCCTGGAATCTAATTTACTTTGGTCAGCTTTTTTTCCTGACCATTACCAATAACAACTTGTAACTAACTCTCCTAAACAATGACAAATATCTACAATCCATTGAACAACTAAAAACCACCCACCCCACTTCTTAGGAATGTGGGCATCATGGTCTTAAATTTACTTCCTAAGCCGGGCGGTGGTGGCGCATGCCTTTAATCCCAGCACTTGGGAGGCAGAGGCAGGCGGATCTCTGTGAGTTCGAGGCCAGCCTGGGCTACCAAGTGAGTTCCAGGAAAGGCGCAAAGCTACATAGAGAAACCCTGTCTTGAAAAACCAAAAAAAAAAAAAAAAAAAAAATTACTTCCTGCTGTTTGGGGGTGATGGCATCTTTAGAGGATCCTGAAAAGAAAAATTTGGGTTAATTGTCAAGTCCTAGTAAAGGTAGCTGTATCATTTGTTGTCCAGTCTCTGCATAATGGGAAAGTGCAGGGTTTGTCTCAAATCCTGGCTAGAGTAGTCTTTGAGTCTGGGTCATCTCAGCTAGCCAACTTGCAATTGTTCTGAGCAGTTTGTAGTCCAAAGCTAATCTTTGGGTGGTGTTTTTCAGCTTAGTGGTGTTCATGTGGAATCACTGTCGTGGGGCCCCATCCTCCTTTTGAAGACTTCAAAGGTTGCTATTAGGAATGGCCATGGTTGCAGAAAATTTAAGCACTTTAAATGTCATATGCAGCAGATCTCAAAGAGGTTAAAGGATCAATATTTGTTATCTACATCCAGAGAACAAAAACTTAATTCCTAGTTACTTGATAGAGACTCAAATCTAAAATCATGTACAGGAAACTAGATGAAGACTTTCTCTAGAATTAGTTAGTACTCTATATGACCATTAATATCATGACACAAAATTTAATATATATATATATATATATAAATATTTTAAATTTTGAAATAATAGTTATACCTTATGAAAAAGTTTTAAAGAGTCAAAACAAAACCAAAGGATTATGAGATCAGTGGTAATAAAATAGTCCCTAATTTTTCTGTTTTTCTTCTATCCCATATCAGGTGGCTCTTTTTTTTTTTTTTAAACATTTATTTATTATGTATACAGTGCTCTGTCTGCATGTATTCCTGCATGCCAGAAGAGGGCACCAGATCTCATTGCAGATGGTCATGAGCCACCATGTGGTTGCTGGGAATTGAACTCAGGATATCTGGAAGAACAGCCATTGCTCTTAACCTCTGAGCCATCTCTCCAGCCCATCAGGTGGCTCTTCTGACATGAGATAGAGATTTTGAATTTTACTTTAACAAGCATGCTTGGGTTTAGAGAAGGAGAGAGCCACACTCCAACTCCAAAGCCAGTTTTAATTCTCAATTGAACTGGGATTACAAAAAGACCATTTGTATTATGTGTCTTAGAGAAAAGCAGAAACAAACATTTGGGAAGATTTATGAAATGTTATCCTGTTGGAAATGTGGTATATTAATTGGCCAATTTACTCTTTTTCTTGGGACATTTTTTTCTGGAGGATTTGTTTTTGTTCTTCACATGTCTCATTTGTCCAGTGGTCTTTAGATTCCTTAAATGGATGCCTTCATGCTCCTGGAAAAAAAAAAAAAAAAAAAACCTTTCCCCAACCCTAATTTTGGGGAGGTTCCCTTTTGGCAAATTATATCTGATTAAATGAAAAGCATTTGTTAGTCTTAAATTTAGTTTAGATTGAACAGCTCTACTGATGAACTATCATCTCTTCAAATTGAAATGTTATCAATTTTGATGGTATCTGTAGCTTTTCTTCTGTAGCTTTTCTTCTCCTGAGGAAACAAAAGCAAAACCTCTTCCTCAACATAACACATATCCTGGTTTCCATTCTGAGATAAGCACATCTTTAAAGTATACAAGCTGATTTAATTCAGTAGTTTTTTTTCTATTATCCAATGTCTCTCCAAAGCTGTAGTTCCTTTCTCATTAGCATTTAGAAAATTCTAAGTTAATAAAGCATTATGCAATCTATTTCTGAGGGTCTTTATCACCCTTTTCTGTTTATTTAGTATATCCTTTAGAGTTTGATATGATCTTTCTATAACTGCTTGCCCTGTAGGATTGTGTGGTATACCTGTAATATGCTTTATATTGAAATAAGCAAAAAATTATTTCATTTACTAGAAACATATGTTGGAGCATTGTCAGTCTTAATTTGTACAGGTATTCCCATGATGGTCATAACTTATAGCAAATGTGTGATTACAGAATCAGCCTTTTCAGAACTCAAGGCAGTTGCCCATCGAAATCCTGAATAGGTATCAGTGGTGTGGTGTACATATTTTAATTTTGCAAATTCTACAAAATGAAACACATCCACCTGACAGATTTCATTCCTTTGAGTGCCCTTTGGTACTTTGCAGGTAGTGGAGTTTGGTTATATAAAGAACAAGTAGGATATTTCCTTATAATTTTCTTGGCCTGTTGCCAAGTGATGGAAAAATCCTTTTTTCAAATCTTTACTATTGACATGGTGTTTTATTTTACGAAGCTCTGAGGCCTCCAGCACATTTCCTATCAATAGTTGGTCAATATTACCTTGTGCTAGAGGGCCTGGCAGACCCATATGGGATCCGATGTGTGTCATATATAAGGAATGATTCCTATTCCTGATTATTTCTTGTAACAGAATAAATAATGAAGTTAATTCTGACTCATCAGGAATAAATTCAGCAGTTTCAATGTGTAAAACAACTCTTTCTGCATACTGAGAGTCAGTAACTATGTTAAAATATTCTGTAAAATCCATTAATACTATCTGAATAGCATACAATTCTGACTTTTGGACAGAATCATTAGGGCTTTGAGCCACTTCACTTAACTTTCCTGATTTATAACCTGCCTTTCCTGATTTGTTTGCATCAGTATAAAATGTAGGGACTCAGAAATTGGTGTTCCCAATACAATATGAGAAAGAATCCAGTTATTTCTCTTTATAAATTGAATTCTCTTGCTTTTGGGATAAATGTTGTTAATCTCTTCCAAAAAATTACTGCAAGCTCTTTTCCAAGGCTCACTTCCTGCCCACAATTTGTCAATTTCAGCATTAGTAAAAGGTACTACCATTTCTGCTGGGTCTATTCCTGCTAATTGATGAAGTCTCAATTTTCCTTTTAGAATCAACTCAGAAACCTTTTCCACATAAGTTTTAAATATTTTACTCTGTTTATGTGGTAAAAAGATCCATTCCAAGATAATATCTTCCCTCTGCATTAATATTCCTGTAGAAGAATGTATAGATGGTAAAATAACCAGAACACAATCAAGCTCTGGATCCAAATGATACACATCTGTGAGCCACCACTGCCTGGCTCTGTTACTCTTTTAGATTGGTTCTATGTCGTGTAGCCCAGGGTGGGCTTGAACTCCTGATTTTCCTGCTTTCTCCTCCCAAGTGCTGGGATTAAAGGTATGTGCCACTACTGCCCGGCATAAGGTTAACTAGTGGCTAGCTCTGCCCTCTGATCTCCAGGCAAGCTTTATTTATCAGAACACAAACAACATATCATATATATCTCTTAAGAGCACAATAATTTAAACTTAAAACATAACTTATGTCCTCACCACACCTTTAATTCTAGCACTTAGAGGCAGGGGTAGGCAGATCTCTAAGAGGTCAAGGCCAGCTAGTCTACATAGTGAGTTCCAGGATAGTCAGAGCTACATAATGAAACCCTGTTTCAGAAACAAACAAAACAACAACAAAACCCCAAACAAAACAAAATTAAAAACCCTCTTTGAGTTAGGAAGGATATGGTGGAATATGCCTATAATGCTAGAACTCTAGAGACTGTGGTAGCAGGATTGTCTTGAGTTTCAGGCCACATCAGGCTACACAGTAAGACCTTTTTAAAAAGACTTATTATTTACTTTATGTTGCTGTGTGTGGGTGTTTTGCCAGTGTATGGTGCATGTATGTCTGCATCATGTGCATGCCTGGTTCCTACTGAGGTCAGAAGAGAGCATCAGATCTTCTGGAACTGGAAATGCATGGTGGTGAGCCACCATGTGGGTGCTGAGAACTCAACCTGTGTCCTCTGCTAAAGCAATCAATGTTTTTAACCTCTGAGCCATTTCTCCATCTGTAAAACCACCTTGTTTTTTAAACAAACAAAGCTGGGAGAGATCGCTAAGTTGGTCAAGTACTTGCCAAACAAGTATGAAGACCTGTGTATGGTCTCTCCACACTTTGGTAAACTTTGGTAAAGTGTTGGGCATGGCAGCACCTCTCTGTAATCCCAGTGCTGGAGTAGAGACCAGAGGTCTCTGGAGCTTGCTGGCCAGCCAGTCTAGCTAAACTGGTGAACTCCAGGTACAGTGAGAGACCCTGTCTCAAAAAAATAAGGTGGAGGGGTCTTGAGGGACAGCTCTGTGGTTAAGAGCACTGGCTGTTTTAGAGGTGGATTCTATTCCCAGCCCACCACATGATGGATAACAACTGTCTATAACTCCAGTTCCAGAGGATTGATACTCTCTTCTGGCCTCTACAGGCACCAGACACAGACATATATACAGGCAAATTACCCACACACATAAAATAATAATAAAAAATAAGGTGAAGAGAAACTGAGGAAGACACCTGAAAGTTGATCTCTGGCTTCCATATCCACATATATACAATATCCCCCTCAAAGGAGCATGGTTGTGCATGACAGTAATCCCAGAATTTGGGAGGGAGGGGTAGAAGATCAGGAGCTTTGGGTACATAGTGAATTAGAAGTCAGCCTGAGAGCGGTGGTGGCACACGCCTTTAATCCCAGCACTCGGGAGGCAGAGGCAGGTGGATCTCTGTGAGTTTGAGGCCAGCCTGGTCTACAAAGTGAGTTCCAGGGAAGGTGCAAAGCTACACAGAGAAACTCTGTCTCAAAAAACCACCACCACCACCACCACCAACAACAACAAAAAAGAAGTCAGCCTGCGTTATGAGAGACCTTGTCTTTTTTTTTTTTTTTTAAATATTCATTGCATTGGTGTTTTGCCTGCATGTATGTCTGTATGAGGATGTTGGATCTGACATGTGGATGCTAGAAATGGAATCTGGGTCCTCTGAAAGAACAGCCAGTGATCTTTCTGCTGATCTATCTCTACAGCACCCTACCCCTCTTTTTTTTTTTTTTGAGACAAGGTCTCTTTATGTAATCTTGGCTGTCTTGGAACCTGCTTTATAGACCAAGCAGGTCTCAAACACCATGGCCAGCATGAGAGAATGTTTGTGTGTGTGTAATTTATTTATTTTGAGACAGGGTTTCTCTGTGTAGCCCTGGCTGTCCTGGAACTCAGTCTGTAGAGCAGGCTAGCCTAGAACTCAGAGAGCCATCTGCTTCTGCATTCTAAATGGTGAGATTAAAAGCATGCAGTACCACCTCCTGGCTCCATGCATTGCTTTTTTTTTTTTTTCTAGAGCTGAGGACCGAACCCAGAACCTTGTGCTTGCTAGACAAGCGCTCTACCATTGAGCTAAATCCCCAACCCCAGCCCTGCTTTTATAAATCAGCATTTATTGATTTTTTAAAAAGGTTTATTATGTATAGAGTGCTCTGCCTACATGTATGCCTGCAGGTCAGAAGAGGGCATCAGATCTCATTGTAGATGGTTGTGACCCACCATGTGGTTGCTGAGAATTAAACTCAGGACCTCTGGACCTCTGGAAGACCAGTCAGTGCTCTTAACCTCTGGGCCATCTCTTGTTCCCTAGTCTTTTTTTTTTTTTAATTGAAGGTTTGCTTTTATTTTATATGTATGGGTGTTTTGTCTGTATGTGTTTGTGCACCACACATGTACAGTCCCCTCAGAGGCCAGAAGAGGGCACGGGATCCCTTAGAACTGGAGGAACAGCGGGTTGTGAGCCATCATGTGATTCTGGGAGTTGAACCTTTGCAAGAGCTGCCAGTGCTCTTAATTCTTGAGTTGTCTTTCCAGCCCTCCTTCTTTGATCTTATAGTATTGAATTTAGGTTACAATATCAGGTTATATTTGATAGGGCCATACAGACATTGAAAGGAAAAGTATTGGCTCTGGACCACAAGACTAAGTTCTCAGCACAAAGGAGATTTATTTTCTCAAGAGTGACAGAGGGCAGAAAATAAGAGACAAAGACAGGAAGGAGATAGAGGATGAGGGAGAAGGGATATTTGTCCCAAAGGACAAAGGACTGTCTCTGAATAGAGAGGAGACAGACATGGCACATAGGAAAATGGTAGTTTATAAAGGTACAAGGGGAAACCCCATGTTAGGATGAGGTGTTTAGTTTTAATTGGGCACGTTAATTAGGTGAGCCAAAGGGGGCTTTTGATTGCTGGACTTGAATACTTTGATAGCTGGACTTTGGTAATCAGCCTCAGGAGGAGGAAGTAGCCAAATAAGGGAATAGACCTTGGTGGCTAGGTTTCGGAATGTAATCTAATGGTTTTGAGCAAGGCAGAGGGGATGGGAGAAGGGCAAGGCCTGCCAGAGCCATGCCGGCCAAGCTCGACTAGCCAGAATCCCTTCAATCACGACACCAAGTGGTTGGGACCAGCAAGCCTCTCACAATGTAGACAATCTACTTCTGAACTTGGAGTCAGCTGTTGTAAGATCGTTAGTTGGAAGATTCTGGAAGAAGCTGCGAATCGAGTTATTTTGTCTTGTTTTCCCTTAGAATTACCATGTGCAGTTTCTGTGTCGAGTCACGCGTGGCTACACTTATGACCCAGAGCTAGCAAGGCCTTATGGAAGCCGGTTGTATTTTCTTTTATGGGTTGAGCTATTGAACCCTTTGCAGGGATGTCTGCCGGGAGTTTTTGACATGGAATATCAGAAGTCTATCAGAAGGTAAAAACGACAAGTCTTTGGGTCCTACTGCTTCTTCAACTCAAGCGCTTCTTTTGAACTTATCCTCTGGTGTCAGGTGGAAGGGTCTCCCGTACCTGAATGGCCAGCAGCCCTTTGCCTTATCGGATTAAGTCGGAAAAGATCCTCTCCCGTTTTCTGCAACACGCACTGACAATCAAGTCTCTCTCCACAGGGGCAGGGACAGGGCCATCCGCGAGCACCCATCCGCGACTAAACCTAGGGATGTCACGTCCAACCCCGTACACCGTGCACATTTACGAGGACAGCGCCAGAGAACAAGCCGTCGCGCCACGGCGGCCAAACAATAACTCCCAGCAGGCCCCACGGGCGAGAAGGCGTACCTTCTCATTGGGCAGAGCCTAGCAGCGTGCCTTTCCATTGGGCAGCGGCTCCACCAGCCGACAAAGGCCCTGCGCGCGGGGCACGGCGGGAGTGGAGGCCGCGGGATTTGCGGCCGAACTTCATCTCCCGGCGGGCCCCGCGCTGAAGGCGGTGGCGCGACGCCTTTGTGGAAGCCGGAGCCCACCGGGAGGAAGTTCCGGTCTCCGCGACGCTGGGTCCGTGGCGGCCGCTGAGGAGGAGGAGCGGGTCGCGGGGGCTGCGCTGCTTTGGTAAGGGCCCAGGACAGGAGAGAGGGCGTGCCCGAGCCGCTGGGACGGGGTCAGCTGTCCGGGCGGCTCTGGTCATCGGGGGCCCGCGCGGCCTAGAAGCCGTGACTTCCGAAGACACGGGGCGGCCGCGGCCTCGCTCGCCAAGACAGCCTAGCAGCGGTGTGCTGAGGGAGGCTCCGCTCGCGGCCGGAACGCCCCGGAACGGTCGCGGGCCCGGGGCGGGGCCCGAGGCGGCGGTAGAATTACCGGTCCCACGGCGGAGCGGCCAGCTGTGGGGCGAGGGACCGGCGCGTGGGAGCCGCTTCGGCGCTCCGTTCTGTGGAGCTGCAGGCTGGCTTCTTTCTTTTTCTTTCCCGTTGTGTTTGTGATCCAGTCCTGAGACATCGCTACATACGGAGTTCTTGTGCCCTGCAAGTAACCTTGGCCGCCCACCTAGACGCCCAGACAGGAAGGTGCGAGAGCTCCGAACCTGGCCCACGGGCCCGTAGAACCGGGAGGCGGGCGAGGGTGACTGGTGGGTTCTGCACCCGTTGGGCGAATGTAGGAGGAGAGTGGTATTTCCACATATTCGTGCTTTCGATTCCTTTTGGCGTTGTAAATAGTGTGTTTTTCTTTTAACTTTGTAATTGACGTTGAGCTAATGAATTCGACTGTGGGACTGCGTTTCTTAATAAAAAGAAAAGGCTTGGTTTGCAGAGCACATAAACTGGGGGTAGTTTGTTTTGTTTTGCACATTCTAGGCTTGCTTATTAAGTCCAGACTTTCAGACTAATTGGATATGAGGGAGGGAGTTGAGTAGTTTTTGTTTTTCTTCCTTCTGATCAAGTCAGTTTCTGAACTCTGGATTGTGCCTCAGCTTTGTTAGTTTCCAACTTCCTGTTGATTAAAGATGCCACAGTTGCCAACCATGTGCGGATCAGAGGGGAAGGTGTCAAGGCGAATAACAGTTGATGACAATGTGGAAAGTAACTAGCGCTATATTACCATCTTGAGGAAACATAACAAGGTGACTCTAAAGCCATGCCTGGTAGAACAAGCATACTTGTAATTCTGGCATTTAGGAGGATGAGGAAGGAGGATGTCAGGTTTGAGGCCATCCTAAACTGCATTGAGACTGCTTAAAAAATTGAATTTTAACTCCTTAACTAGTACACTTTTGTAAATAAATACTTATCTATGTATAAAATCTATAGGGTTGTATATAGTATATGTAATCTATACATAAAGTCTCTGGGATAGGTAGGACTCAGTTCTGAGCAGGCATAACACCCTTGCTGGTCATTGAATCCAGCGCTTTCTTTACACTTGCTAGGCAAGTTCTCTACCACTGAGCTGCAAATAGCCCCAGCCTCCTTACAGAAGTTTGTTACCAGGCTTGAGTTATTTTTCTTACCTTTAGAATCCTAGCTTTTTGTATTTTTTTTGGTTGTGAGACTAGCCTTTAACAGCTGAGCCATCTCTCCAGCCCTAGAATCCTAGGTTTTTGTAGCCCTTCACGTAAGGAAGAATTTAAATTCGTAATCTTTCCATTTGTACTTTCCAGATACTACAATTGGCTGCAGTCATTTGCAGTTGTGGGGAGCTTATTAAATAAATGTACTTTAGGCTAAAGTGCTCTGCCACTATACTATATAGCCAGCCCTTAAAGGTATTCTTCAAACAGAAATCTGTCACCATGCTTAGATGTAAAAACGGATGTTAATGACTTGATTCAGAATCAGGGTCACATAGCTAATCAAACTATTGAAAAATTTTTATTTATTCATTTACGTAGTATTTGAGACAGGGTCTGGCTATGCAGCCCTGACTGGCCTGGAACTGGCTGTGTAGACCAGGCTAGTCATGAACTTACAGAGATTTTCCTGCGTCTGTATCTAGAGTGGTAGGATTAAAGGTGTGTGTCTACAAGCCTGGTCTGAGTCGAGTTTCAGAAATCAGACATTGAGTCCCTGTACCCTTCATTGATGTTGGACAAATTGTCTAAATAACTTTCCCAAGCTTCAGTTCTTCTTTTGGAATAAGGTTAATGAATACAGCCATCTCATGTAGAGTTGTTGTTGTTTTGGTGAGATAGATTATTTATTGTCACCATGCCCATTATGTGTCACCGTGCTCAGCTTCTGATACTAGAAATTGAACTCACAGCTTTGTGAATTTTAGGCAAGTGATCTCCCATTGAGCTATGTTCGCAGCCCCAGATCTGTTATGTAATACATGTAATGCCCTAAATCAATATCTGGTATGCAGAAAGTGTTCACTAAATATTAGCCATTACTATTGCTTTTTTCTTTTCCTTTGAGATAATAATTTTACTCATGTAGTTCAGGCTAGTGCAAACTTTAGTTCTGCCTCAGTCTCTGAGATTGAACAACTTGTTGGTTCTTTGATCCTACTATGGGGGTTGTGAGAATCAAACTCAGGTTGTTAAGCCTGGCAGCAAGTTACCTACTGAGCCATTTCACCAGCCCCCACCTTCTTTTTTTGAGACAAGGTCTCTTCCTGGGACCTATGGCTTGCTAATTGGGCTAGGCTGCAGCCACTGAATCCTTAAGATTCTCCTGTCTTCACTACTCCAGTGCTGAAATTACAAGTGTGAACTATCACTCCCACCTTTTTATTGTTGGTGCTGGGTATTGAACTTAACTTTTTTTTTTTTTTTTTTGGTTTTTCGAGACAGGGTTTCTCTGTGTAGCTTTGCGCCTTTCCTGGAACTTGCTTTGTAGACCAGGCTGGCCTCGAACTCACAGAGATCTGCCTGCCTCTGCCTCCTGAGTGCTGGGGTTAAAGGCGTGTGCCACCACCGCCCGGCTGAACTTTAACTTTTTATGTTTGCTCAGCAAGCAGTTTACCAACTGAGCTTTTTCCCTAGCAGCCTCCTCCCCACCACCCTCTTTGAGACAGAGGTTCGCTATGGCTCCCTGGCTGGCTTAGAACTCACAAAAGACCCACCTTCTTCTGTGTCCGAGTGCTGGGATTTAAAGTCTGTGCCACCAAGCCTGGCAACTTCCCTTTTTTTGAGATACAGTTTCATGTAGCCCAGGCTGTCCTGGAGTTCCTACTACAGAAGCCTCCTCTCCTTACAGAGTACTGAAGTTATAGGGTATGTCACCTCATGCTACATTGTACTTTTATGTCTTAAAATTATACTAAATGTATACTTTTATATACATTGTAACAAAAATTTACCTTTTAATCTATTTTAAAGTATACAGTTCAGGTGACATTAGTTACAGCCACAAAGTATTGCAACCAACAATGGCTGTTGCTAAAACTTTTCACCTTATCTATCAGAAACTGTGTAACCATTAAGCAAATAACTTTCCATGTAGCCCTTGATAACTTTTACTCTATTTTCTTTATGAATTTGTGTTTCAAGTGTAAGTGAAATGATACAATGTGGTCTTTTTTGTGTTTGGCCTGTTTGGCTTTGTATAATGGTTTTAAAGTTGATTGATAGGATAATAGGTATCAGAATTTTATTCCTTGTCTGATTAAATAGTATTCCATCCTTTGTATAGAGGACCTAAAAACAGATTAATTTTATTATTTTTTAACTTATGTATGTAAGTATGCATGTGGGTATGTGCAAGTGAGTGTAGCTGCTTCTGGAGGGTACAGGCATGGAACCCCATGGAGCTGGAATTACAGGCAGTTGTGAGTCACCTGATATGGATGCTGGTCCTCTGCAAGAGTAGTACTCTTAACCAGTGAGCCATTTCTCTAGCCCTTAGAATACATTAAAAAAACCCAATAATCTATTTTAGTTGTTTTTGAGACAGGGTTTCTCTGTAGCTAGCCCTAGCCGCCCTGGAATGGACGTTTCAGGTTGTCCTTGAACTCAGAGATCCTCCTGCCTCTGCTTTTTCATCATCTTTTTTTTTTTTTTTTTTTTTTTTTGGTTTTTCAAGACAGGGTTTCATTGTGTAACAGCCCTAGCTGTCCTAGAACTTGCTTTGTAGACCAGACTGGCCTTGAATTCATATGATCTATCTGCCTGTGCCTCCCAAGTGTTGGGATTAAAGGCGTGTGCCACCACACCTAACCCCCAATCACCTGTTTTAACACTTGGCTCTAGTAAATGATGCTGTGAACATCGATGTACAAATACCTTTGATACCTAGTTTTTTCAATTGTTTTTGCAGTGTTCTGTCAAACCATACCTCAGGTTTTACGGATTCCATGCTAGGCAAGCATCCCACTACTAAACTAAAACCCCCACTCTAGCTCTATTTTAACCTTAACCTTTTTCTTAAAAAAAAAAAAAAGGTAATAATTAGATATTTTTAATTTAATATTTTAAATAAATAATAATATTGGTGTTTGAAACAAGATTATCACTCTGTAGCTCATACTGTCCTGAAACTAACTTAGTATTGTAGCCCTGACTATAGAGACCATATATAATAATATATATTATTTTTTTATTTTTGAAATATGGTCTCATGTATTAGCCTGATCCTTGAAGTCACTATGTATGCATAACTCCTGACTTCTTAGCTCCCAAGTGCTGGGATTCTAGATGATATACACCTCCTATGGCATGGTGATACACAACTATAATCCCAGCACTTGGGAGGCAGAGGTAAGCTTTTTGTTTTTGTTGGTTTTTTTGTTTGTTTATTTGTTTGTTTTCGAGACAGGGTTTCTCTGTGTAGCTTTGCACCTTTCCTAGAACTCCGCTTTGGAGACCAGGCTGGCCTCGAACTCACAGAGATCCTCTTGCCTCTGCCTCCCGAGTGCTGGGGTTAAAGGCGTGCGCCACCATCGCCCGGCAAGGATTGCTGTAAGCTTAAAGAGGGCCCGGTTTACATTATATAAATGATCCAGACTCAAAACAAAAACCATATGATCTAGCAATTCTACTTATAGGTGTATCCAAAGGGATTGGAAGCATACTCTCAATACACAGGTATTTGTGTTCATGCTCATACAGCAATATTCATAATAGCTAAAATAAAGCAACCCAAGAGCTAATTGATAGATGGATGGATAAGCAAATACTGTCTTTATATGTTTATACTTTAGAATATTATGTAGCCTTAAAAAGGAAGATAAGAATCTTGTAATCCCAGCCTTTCTAAGCTTGTGGGCCAGCTAGCCTCATGTATGCAGCAACAACCAATAAAGAGACTTGTTTCAAAGGAGATGGACAGTGAGGTTGTCTTCTGATGTCCACAAGCTTGCCAAGGCACACATACACCTGTTCTTAAATGAATGTATGTACATCGTACACATTCGTGTGCAATACATATGAAGATAATATTTTTACAATTTTTGTTTATTATTTAAATTTATGTATATGGGTATTTGGCTGGCATGTATGTCTGTGTACCATGTGTGTACCTGGTGTCCTAGGAGGCCAGAAGAGGGTGTTGGATCCCTGGGACTGGATTTAAAGAAATGTGTTTTGAGAATTGAACCCAGGTCCTCTTGAAGAGCAGCAAGTGCTCTTAACCACTGAACCATCTCTTCAGATCAAAGATAAGATTTTTCTATGTATCTTAAAAATTTTTTATTTTTATTTTGTGTGTATGAGTGTTTGCTTTCCAATATGTGTATGTATCATACGTGCCTAGTACTTGTAGAGATTAAAGGAGAGTGTCAGACCCCCCCAAGAACTGGAGTTGTAGACAGTTGTGAACTGCCATGTGAGTGTGAGGAACCAGACACAGATTCTCTGCAAGAGAAGCAAGTGCTCTTAACCACTGAGCTCTAGTCCCAAGGTAAGATGGTTTTAAAGTGGGAGCTGGAGAGAGGGCACAGTGCTTAAAAGCCCTCATCGATCTTCCAGAGGATCCAAGTTTGACTCCCAGTACTCATATCAGGCAGTTTACAACCAGCCAGTGCTCTTAACCACTCTCTCCAGCCTTTCCCTACCCCAATATTTTTTTAAAGGATGGTCACTTTGTTATGTTACAGAATGACTGTATTTTGAAGATGCTATGGTAAGTGAAGTCAGTCATAAGAAAAGTACTGTATGATTTCAGTTGCTGAGGAACTCAGTAGTCAAAAGTGGTGGTGCATGCCTTCTAGGCAGAAGCAGGTGAATCTCTGAGTTCCAGGCCATCTTGGTCTAGTTCCAGGTGAGTTCCTGGACAGCTAGGGCTACACAGAGAAACCCTGTCTTAAAAACAAAAACAGAACCATAAATCATACGGAAAATAGAATAGTGGTTGCCAGGAGAGGGGTAAGAGAATAATGGGAAATTGCTGTTTAATCCATAGTTTTACAAGATTAAAAGAGGTAAGGAAATGGATGGTCCTGATGGTTGTACAACTTTATAAATGTATTTAATGCTACTGGATTGAACTGTATACTTAAAAATAATTAAAATGATAGGTTATCATGCATATTTTACCACAATTAAAAAAACAAAAAAACAAACAAAAAAACCCACCGGGCGTTGGTGGCGCATGCCTTTAACCCCAGCACTCGGGAGGCAGAGCCAGGAGGATCTCTGAGTTTGAGGCCAGTCTGGACTACAAAGTGAGTTCCAGGAAAGGCGCAAAGCTACACAGAGAAACCCTGTCTCGGAAAATAACAACAACAACAAAAAACCCCAAAAAACAAACAAACAAAAAAACCAAGAGAGGCTAAGGATGTTGGTTTGGTGCTTGCCTAATATGTAGAAAGTCTTGGGTTTGAACCCCAATTCATAATAAAACCAGATGTGATAGTGAACATTTGTAATCCAGCATTCAGGAGGGTGAAGTGGGAGGATCAGAAGTTTAAGGCCAGCTTGGGCTACATATGGAAGACTACTAAAGAAACAAACATTAGGGGTTGGGGATTTAGCTCAGTGGTAGAGAAGGCCCTGGGTTCGGTCCTCATCTGGGAGGGGGCCGGGGAGGAGGGGGGCACGACCAGACGATGATGACGACAAACATTAGGGGCTGGAGAGACAGACAGTTCAGTATTAAGAAAATGTCTGCTGTTTTGCAGAGGATCTCAGTTCACTTCTCAGCACACAAAACTTATTAACTCCGACTCCAGAGGGATCCAATGCCTCTGACTTCCATGGGCATCTGTACTTAGCTCCTGGGTGCTGGAATTAAATTTTATTTATTTTAGGCAAGGTCTTAGGTAGCCTAGTCTGGCCTCAAACCCTATGTAGCCAAGAATGACCATGAACTTGTTTTTTTGGGTTTTTTTTGTTTGTTTTGTTTTTCAAGACAGGGTTTTCCTATGCAGTTCTAGATGTCCTGGAAGTCTCTACAGACCAGGTTGACTTCCAACTCAGAGGTCCATCTGCCTCTGCCTCCTGAGTGCTGAGATTAAAGATGTGTGTCACCACCACCTAGCATGAACTCATTTAAAAAAATTATTTTATGTGTGTGAATATTTTGCTTGAATGTATATGTATACCCTGTATGTACCCAGTGAGAAGGTCAGAAGAAAGCATTAGAACTGGAGCATTAGAAACCTTTAGAACTGGAGTTATAGATGGTTATGGGGCACTATGTGGGTAACTGAACTCAGGTTCTCTGCAAGAGCAAGGTCTCTTAACTGCTGAGCCAAGTATTCACCCTGGTCTTGGAGTCTTCATCTTCTTGTTTCTAACTCAAGTACTAAGATTATAGCCACCGAACCTGGGACTTCTTGTTGCTGTTTCTTTTTGACACAGAATCTTACTGTGTAGCCCTAGCTGGCTCTAATTTATGGTAGCCCCCTTGCCTCTCTTTCTCATGGGTGTTGGGATTACAGGTATGAGCCATCATGTACTGGTTAACCCAGAAACCAGACTGGTTACTAAACTAAAACCATGGAACTGAAAGAAGGACATGACCACAAATGTAGTTTGTATCTTAATGTAGAGGCTTGCCCTCTCCGAACTAGCTGAGCCATTTCCAGTGTGAGACTTACTTCCTTTTTTACTTGAACTTTCACAGCTCTCATTTGGATATTTATACTACTAGCTCCAGGATATCCACTACAGTTATTTCGCATAGGCATGTATTATTGTCTTCAAAATTCACTACAGGGCCCTTCTATTCTTTTTTTTTTTTTTTTTTGGTTTATTTATTATGTATACAATGTTCTGTCTGCATGTATGTCTACAGGCCAGAAGAGGGCACCAGATCTCATTACAGATGGTTGTAAGCCACCATGTGGTTGCTGGGAATTGAACTCAGGACCTATGGAAGAGCAGTCAGTGCTCTTAACCTCTGAGCCATCTCTCCAGCCCCGGCCCTTCTATTCTTTACAACATGTAGAATGTGATGGATGTGGGGTGTTGTGTGTAAGATAGACTAGTATTTGTATCTTAAGGGTATAGTGGTTTAGTACTGTTTATTTTTAGAACTAGTTGATACAGTAGGTAACTTAATGACTCCTTAGTATATTCTGAAATCCTGTGGTTCATATGTTGGTCTACTTGATGCTCCTTTATTTGTCTTTATCCTTCATTCATTCATTTGAATTCATTCTTTTCCTTTCTGCTTCTGTGAGTTGATAATTTTATACTGTCCTGTCTTCGAGTTTTATCATCCTTTCTTCTGCTTGCTCAATCAACTCTATTGTTGAAATTTATGTTGAGCTTTTTTTGTTATATAAGTAGTGTACTTTTCCGCTCCCAAATTTGTTTTTCACTTCTCTGTACAGTTTCTCTTTATTAATATGCTTATTTTGATTATCTTTTTGCACTTATTTATTTATTTAGTGTATGTATAGCAGGGAGAGGAAGTGTATAGAGGTCGGGGACAACTTTGTGGAATCTGTTTTCCTCTTCAAACTTTTTGTGGGTTCCAGGAATAGAACCCATGGGAATCATCAGGTTTGTGTGGCAAACACCTTTACCACCAAATGAATTATCTTGACATTCAAACTTGGTAGAGAAGTTCTTACTTTATAAATAATAGACAAGGACAGCTACATATTAACTGTTACGGAAATGTAAGTAATTTCAACAAACTACTTTCTTTTTATTTTATTTCTTTTGAGACAGGGTCCTACTTTATATTCCTGGCTGGCTTGGAACTTGTTGTGTATACCAGGCTAACCTCAAATTACAGAGATCCACCTACCTTTCCTTCCTGAGTGCTGGGTTTCTTTTGTTTTGAGACAGGGTCTCTATTTATGTAGCTTTGGCTGTTGTAGATCTCACTGTGTAGACTAGGCTGTCTTCAAGAGATCCACGTGCCTCTTGCCTCCTGAGATTACAGGCGTGCATTACCATTCTTGGCCTTGTTTGCACTTCCTACTTAGATAATATTATTTTCCTAGATAGTTGAAGACTAGATAGTTATAGTTACAATCCTCTCATAGTTTAGCTAAGAGCATATCAGGTACAGATTTAGATTCTTCAGGATAGGACAGCTATTGTAATCTCTGCAACTCACCAATTACCTTTGGCGTGGACATTTAGTATATGTTTCTTGCTTGATGTTGTTCTTGTTGGTTGTAGTTCCATTTTTGTTCATGTTATTACCTTTTCTTTCTTCTAGATAATACTTGGTAATTGTTCTTATTGTTCTTATTAGCTTTGTATTAGGTTTAGAAGCTTTTTATTTAGACAAAAAGGGGAAATGTAGGAATTTGATCCGCCAATGACCTTGGGGTATCTGGCCCCATAGAGACATGGTTTTTTTTCTGGGTATATGACTGCTTAAAACTGAGGAGGGGGCACACACGTGCTCCTTCTTGAAATGGTCAGAAACCTACGGCTGGTTCTATTGCAGGACAGAGGACCACAACGGCTGTTTACTTTGTTCTGTATCTGTGAGAGTATTTCTCCCTATTTTATGTCTTAATAAATTCATTGACACCCTTTAACAGACTCGTGGATTCACTTAACACATTTGTGTTTGGTTTTGTGCATTTTTTACTGAAGTGTCTTGTATAGATTTCTTTGCTGGAAGCTTTTCCTCAGTTTTTTCTATCCAAATCATCTACCTGTATGTGATGTGGTACCTGCTTGTAAACTACTCTGGGAATGTGGAGGCTAGAGAATTAGGAGCTAAGGCCATCTACTACATAGGATGTTTGAGGTCCTGTTGGGCTATGTGAGATCTTGTTCTCACAAGACCAAAAAAACTAGGTGTGGTGACTCATGCTTTAATTCAAGTGATTCAAAGGCTGAGACAGGATTCCCTTGGTTTCTAGGCTGGCTTAGGCTACCTAGTAAGTTCAAGGCCAGCCTAAGTTATGGTGTGAGACCATGATCAATAAAAAAGCAAATACACCAACAACAATAAAACCAAAGAGAAAGCCTAGTATAGTGAGTGACTTGCTTGTAATCTTAGCACTAGGAATGTGGAGGCAGGAAGATCAGGCATTCAAGGTCATCTATGGCTGAGTCAGTCTGAACCTAGCTTGAGTTATATTTGACTAAGCCATCTTTCCAGTGCCTGCTGCATACTGCTTTTTCTTTGTTTGTTTTGTTTTTTGATTTTTCAAGACAGGGTCCCTCTGTGTAGCCCTGGCTGTCCTGGAACTCTCTTTGTAGACTAGGCTGGCTTTAAACTCACAGAAGTCCACTTACTTCTGCCTCCCAAGTGCTGGGATTAGAGGCATGTGCCCCACCACCGCCTGGTTTACATACTACGTTTGAATGGCCTAATTTCCAAGCACTTTACTCCAGCTGTTCTTGGTTTTCTACCTATTAGCTTTTCACAGTGTACAAATAGATTATCCCACAACAAATAATAATAATAATAATAACAACAACAACAATAATTGGCATTATTGTTATTGCTATTGCTGTTGTTGTTATTTTGAGATGGGGTCTTACCATGCTGCTCTAGCTGGTCTGGAACTAACTATATAGTCCATAGCTGGCCTAGAACTCAGAGATCTGCCTGCCTGAGTACTGAGATTAAAGGCACAGGCTCCTGTTTGAATTCTGAGTTGGGTGAAATAGAAACAAGCACTTTGTATCAGTCCTTCAGATACCCTTCCCCTTCCACCTGACAAGGTAGAACAAATACATACAATAACTTGCAAATACATATGCTCTTTTCTTGGAAAGGAGCTCGGAATGGGGCTGCACTTCTTAAAGAGCAAAATGACTTCTGTGTTGAAGAGAAAGAGGGCCAGGGAAGATAAAAACACCACACAATATTCCTACTGCTTTGAAGATACTTGTTTCTTTTGCCTCTTTACATTTTAATTATTTAGTGGCGTGGGGGGCATAGGCATTCATGTATACATATGCTATGGTATACAAGTGGAAGCTATAGGACAACTTTTGGGTCCTTTCTTTTCAGCCCATTTGAGGCCCAGATAGTCAGACTTGGAGGCAAGTGCCCCAATCCACTAAGCCATCTATCTCATCGGCCCAATTTTTAATTGAATTTATTATTATTGTATGTGATGTATATGACTGTGGGTGTATATATCCCACATGTGTGAGCGGAGGTTAGAAGGCAACTTTGGGAGATAGTTTTCTCCTTCCACTGTAGTGTCCAGGGATGGAACTCAGGTGTTAGGCTTATGGCGAAAGTACGTTTACCCCCTGAGCCATCTTGCCACCTGCCCTTTAGTTTTTTTTTTTTTTTTTTTTGTTATGGTTACTGCTTTTTTTTTTTTTGTTTTTGTTTTTTTTTTTTTTTTGTTTTGTTTTTTAAGATGTTTCCTTGGAGGAATAAGACCTTGAAAACTTCATGCCATCCATTTTGATGACTTGTGAATTGGTGGGATTTTTTGTTTGTTTGTTTGGTTTTGTTTTTTTCAGGACAGAGTTTCTCTGTGTAACAGAGCCCTGGCTGTCCGGGAACTCACTGTGTAGACCAGGCTGGCCTCAACTCAGAGATCTGCCTGCCTCTGCCTCCTGAGTGCTGGGATTTAAAGGTGTGGGCCATCACACCTGGTGTGAATTTTTTTTTTAAGTCTCTACATATCAAGTATCCTTTGATGCACAAAAGTATTTAATTGTGATGGTGTACTTTATTATTTTTTTCTTTTATTTGTTGTGTCATATTTAGGAAACGCTTGTAAATCCATGAAGATCTTTCAGTAGCTACAAGAAAAGTCCTGGAGATAATTTCTCAGCTTGATTTAGGTTACATGCCTGTCTTCAAAGCAATCGCTGGTGAGGATAATAAGTATTCTGATTAACTGCTCAATAGTGTAGGATTAGCCACATAGACTGAATATAATGCTAAGATGCTCTTTCTGGTAATGAACAAATAAGTGCTGGGAAAATTACTCAGGAAAGAATTATTGAATGTGAAACATTCTTTGTATACCAAAAAGTTTATTAATGCTCCAGAACATACTTTTTTTGTGTGAGACCTTTAATTAAAAAAAAAAAAAATGCTGTTTAATGTATTAGTGTATGAGTGTGTGCATCCCACATTACTTATGTGAAGGTCAGAGGACATCTCTGGAAGTCAGAACACATATTTTCTACACCCCCCATCCCCCACCCCTCCAACAGGGCTTCTCTGTGTAACAGCCCTGGCTGTCCTGGAACTCTAGACCAGGCTATCTTGGAATTCCAAGATCTCCCTGCCTCTGCCTCCTGAGTGCTGGGATTAAAGGCTTGCACCACCTGGCTCACAACACATTTTTAATTGAAAATTTTTTTCCCTTTTTTAAAAAGTTAATTTGTTGAAAAACAAAACAAAAAAAGGCTTATTTGTTCTCTGTGTGTTCTTGTGTGTATACATGCCGCAACATGCTTGTGGAAGTCAGAGGACAATTTGTGGGAATTAATTCTTTCTTTTACTTTCTAGGTCCTGGGGAAAGGTAGTCAGGCTTGGAGGCAAGTGCCTTTACTTACTGAGCCATCTCACAGCTCTGAACTTTTTTTTTGACAAGCTCTCACTGTATTCCTTACTGGCCTTGAACTCACAGAGATCCAAGTGCCTCTGCCTCCAGAGTGCTGCAATTAAAGACATGTGCCACTACACTTACCTGAAAAAATTTTAAAGATTTTTTTTTTTAATTGTGTGTGCGCTTGTGTTTCTGCCTCCTGAGTGCTAGGATAAAAGGCATGCACCATCATACCCAACATTTTTTTTTAGTTATAAATTGATTATAAATTTTCTGTTATCTATATCTATTTACATTTAATGTGTGCGTGTGTATGTTTGAAGAAATTAGGGGATAACTTTTGGGAATTGGTTCTACCATGTAGATCCAGGGGATCGAACTTAGGTTGTCAGGCTTGGGGGAAAGTGCTGTAATCCATTGAGCCTTCTCACTAGCCCTGTATAAATGTTTTAAAGTGATCTCTGAATATCCTTGATGATGTGGTCCCTGATAAACTTAGCAGGCAGAGATTAAGTTGTATATTTTATACTTCATGTATAAAGTTCTTACTTGTTGTGATTTATTTTATACAGGTACTACTCTACTAGAGTTTGGTAGGAAAAAGGTCTACTTATTGAAGCTTTCTTGATCTAGAAAGAGATGTGGGGGGATTCTCGATCTGCTAACAGAACAGGACCTTTTCGGTAAGTCTTAAATTTTCAATATTTAAATTTTCAAGTATTTATAATGTAACTTGGCCTACCATAAAGGCAGATATTTTCTTTGTGGAGAATATAACCAAGTTTTTTTAGAAGTAGAAAATATTTTAAAAGTTTCTAGTCATTGCTGAAGTGATTGAGAGTATATACCCAGCATGTATCTGTTTCTCTTTATCGCTCTATACGAAATTGGGGCTTAGAACCCAGGGCATCCTGTATGTTTGGCAGATGCTTTGGCTCTGAGCTATGGCCTTAGCCCCTTGGTAACCTTTTTTTTTTTCTTTTTCTTTTTGAGACAGTTTCTCATCTTTCTATGTATATGTAGTCCTGGCTGTCCTGGAGCTCATTGTGTAGACGAAGGCTGGCCTCAAACTCACAGAGATCCTCTTGTTTCTGCCTCTGGAATGCTGGGATTAAAGGTGTGAGGCAGCATGCCCAGCCAATAACATTTTTCAAATATTAAAAAATATGCCAAAATCATTTATTTACCTGTTTTGGGTTTTTGAGACAATGTATACTCTAGCTCATACTGGCCTGAACTCACTACATAACTCAGAATGGCACTGAAGTCATGGCAATCCTTCTTTAGCATTCCAGGTGTGAGATTATTATTTACTTACTTTTGAGATAAGGTTTTTGCAGTGTATACTGGGCTGATTACCTAAAGAGTTTGGTAGGAAACTGTGGTCTTCTGGTCTCAGCTTGTCAAATAGTTGGTATTGCTGTTATGCACCATCACTCTTGCCTTCTTCATAAAGTCTTTTATCTCTTTTAGCAAAGCAATGCATACTTAGAAATCTAGCAAAATGTGTTTGTTCTTAAGTGTTTAGGAAAGCTCCATTAAGGAGCTGGAAGGATGGTTCAGCAGTTAAAGAACATTTGCTGCTTTTCCAGAAGATCCAAGTTTTGTTCTCCTCATATCAGGGAGCTTAAAAACTCCTGGAACTCCAGCTCTCAGGGATCCCTCTCCCTGTTCTGAACTCCTAAGGGAACTGCACACAAATGATATATACTCACATTTATACATGCATTTACATACATAAAAATAAAATCTTGAGAGCTGTATTAATTTCACTAATTTATATCTAGACTCTAGAGCTGTTTCTTGCTATTGAGATTGATATACTTGTCTAAGCTACATGAATGCCAGTTTTAGGGGTTATTGAATACAAAGAGTGGAAAAGGTGGTAACACTTAGATATAAATGGATTGTGCTTTCGATTTATAGGGAATACTTTAAAAAATATTGTATGTTTATGTGCATGTGTGAATGTGTGTGGAAACCAGAAGTGGGTGACAGAACCCTCAGAGCTGGTGTTACTAGTGTTTATGGGACGCTAGGACTGTGTGTGTTTTTTTGAATGATCCATATTGACCTTAGACTAGCAATTTTATAAATCTCAGCCTCTCAAAGTATTGAGAATAAACTTTTAAATATATATATATATATGTATATGTATATATATATAATTAGGGACTGGAGCACTGACTAGTCTTTCAGAGGATCTGGCTTCAAGTCCCAGCAACCACATGGCAGCCCAAAACTGTAACTCCAGTTCCAGAGGATCTCACACCTTGACACAGACATATATGCAGGCAAAACACCAATGCACACAAAATAAAAATAAATAAACAGCCGGGCGGTGGTGGCGCACGCCTTTAATCCCAGCACTCGGGAGGCAGAGCCAGGCGGATCTCTGTGAGTTCGAGGCCAGCCTGGGCTACCAAGTGAGTTCCAGGAAAGGCGCAAAGCTACACAGAGAAACCCTGTCTCGAAAAAACAAAAAAAATAAATAAATAAATAAATAAATAAATAAATAAATAAATAAACATACATATATATATAAAATATATTTTATTTTATGTGTACTAGTGTTTGCTCACACATATGTATGTGTATCACATGAGTGCCTGGTGCCCACAGAGGTCATAAAAGAGCATCAGGTCCCCTGGAACTGGAGTTATGCATGTGAACTGCCACGTGGGTGTTTGCAACCACTAAGCCATCATTCTACTAGCACTGGAAGTAACTTTTATCAAAGCATAGCCATGGTCATTTATTTACAAATTGTGTGTGGTTGCTTTCATACTACAGTTACAGAGTTGAATAGTTGTGATAGCTACCGTATACTCTACAAAGCCCCAATATATTTACTACTTAGCTTTTTATGTAGTTTGTTCATGCATGGAGGCACACACCTTTAATCCCAGTTCTCGGGAGACTTAAACAGATGAATGCTTGTGAGTTTGTGGCCATCCTGGTCTACATAATGAGTTCCAGGACATCCAAGGCTATGTAGAGAGATCCTGTTTCAAAAAGCCAAAAATAAGCCGGGCGGTGGTGGCGCACGCCTGTAATCCCAGTACTTGGGAGGCAGAGGCAGGTGGATCTCTTGAGTTCGAGGCCAGCCTGGTCTACAGAGCTAGTCCAGGACAGGCTCCAAAGCTACAGAGAAACCCTGTCTTGAAAAACCAAAAAAAAAAAAAAAAAAAAAAAAAGACCCGAAAATAAAAGGTTTGCCAAGCTCCAGTCTGAATCAGTGCTTATATGTAACATTTAAAAATATTTAGATTATTGTTTGCCTTCTTAGTCTACTTATGGATATTTATTTTGTATGTCAGGCTATTTCTTATAGAACTAAGGTGGTTTAGGTAATCATTTAAAAACTTCAGGGCTGAGGAGATGGCTTAGTAGTTAAGAGCACTGGCTGCTCTTCCAGAGGATCCAGGTTCAATTCCCAGCACCCACATGGCAGCTCACAACTGTCTGTAATTCAAGTTCCAGGAGATCCAACACCCTCATACAGACATACACACAAGTGAAAACACCAATGCACATGAAATAAAAATAAATTAACAACAAGTTAGATAGATTTGGTTATGTTGCATATTTTCCCCCTCCCCGTGTTTTAAGAACTTTTCTTCCTTCCTTCCTTCCTTCCTTCGTTCCTTCCTTCCTTCCTTCCTTCCTTCCTTCCTCCCTCCCTCCCTCCCTCCCTCCCTCCCTTCCTTCCTTCCTCCCCCCCACCCCCCAGACAGGGTTTGTCTGTGTAGTTTTGGTGCCTGTCCTGGATTTTGTTCTGTAGACCAGGTTGGCCTCGAACTCAGACATCTGCCTGGCTCTGCTTCCCAAGTGCTGGAATTAAAGTCGTGATCCACCACTGCCTGGCTGTTTTTTGTTTTTTGAGACAGGGTTTCTCTGTGCTCTGTGTAGTCCTGGCTGCCCTGGAACTTACTCTGTAGTCCAGGCTGGTCTCTAGCCCAGACATTTGCCTCCCTCTACATCCCAAGTGTTGGGATTAAAGGCATGGGCCACCACCCTCTGGCTTGTTTTTGTTTTGAAACAGGATCTTTCTATGTAGGCCAAATTGGCCTTAAACTCATGATCCTTTTGCCTTAGCCTCTACAATGCGGGGTTTACAGGTATCTACCACACCTAGCTCTTATGTGGTGTTTTTAGAAGTGTGTGTGTGTGTGTGTGTGTGTGTGTGTGTGTGTGTGTGTGTGTGTGTGTGTGTATGTGTATATGTATGTCTATGACTGTTGTGAGTGGCATGTGTGTGTTCAGTCTCACTTGTAGCCATGGTGGGCCTGGAACCCACTATGCAGACGAAGCTGGCCTCTAACTCACAGAGCTCCTGACTTTGGCTCATGAGTACTTGGGTTTTTGTTTTTGTGTTTTCAAGACAGGCCCTCTTTATGTAGTCCTGACTGTCCTTGAACTTGATATGTAGACCAGGCTGGCCTCAGAGATCTTGGGGCCAACTCATTAACCCCTAATTTTTAAGATTTTTGACCAGAGGGAGATAATATTCCATTTTTGGGAGACTCACAAAATAAAGCAAGTTATCTTCTAGGAAAATAACTTCTATTTTCCCTTTGAAATACTTCATAAAATTGTTTTACTTTAGTTGAAAATAATTTCTGTAACCACTGCTGTTCTTTGTTTTGAGATAGGGTCTCACTATGTATCCCTGGCTGGCCTGGAACTTGCTATATAGACTAGGCTGCCCTTGAACTCACAGAGATAAAAGGCATGGGTCACCACTTTTGACACTACTGCTGTTATATAGTAATAGAACTGGTTTTTTTTGTTTTTGTTTTTTTGTTTTTTTTTTTTTTTGAGACAGGGTTTCTCTGTGTAGCAGTCCTGGCTGTCCTGGAACTCAATTTGTGCACCCAGGCTGGCCTTGAACTCACTGAGATCTGCCTGCCTCTGCCTCCCAAGTGCTGGGATTAAAGGCAAGCACCATCACCACCTGGCTGAACTGTTTCTTGATTAGACTATAAAATACAGATAAAAGAACTGTAGTGTGGTAGGTTACTGTAGATCTGCTTGACTTGAGGGTAAGATAATCCTCATGGCAGTATTCAAGGACAATACTGGATGTGTTCTGGTCAGAAAAATGCATACTTTTAGATGCCTCAGCAGTCATTCCATGAGTGTATGCAGAAGCTTAAGTATTACAAAAAGCCAATTAATAGGACTTGAATGATTTTTAAGTGTAGCAGACACTTTGAATGGTAACATTCTAATTTTTGTGTTAAATTTTATTTCTTATGAAGAATATTTAAAGTTGTGTACGATGAACCACAAAGACATAACTAATGTTAGTGTTATTGAGAACCAATAGAAGTTTTCATGTTCTAAAAATCCATTAATTGTACGTTGTTCTAATGTATAGGATAATGTTTTAAATTTCTATTTACTTTATGAAAAAAGTAGATGTCTCACAGGGCAAGACTGCTTGCTGTAAAATCAAAAGGACCTGAATTTAAATCCCTAGTACATATATTAAAAAAAAAAAAAAAAAAAAAAAAAAAAAGACGGCATGTGGGAGTGGTGGTGGCACACGCCTTTAATCCTAGCATTCAGGAGGCAGAGGCAGGCAGATCTCTCTGAGGTCAGCATGGTCTCCAAAGGGAGTTCCAGGACAGCCAGGGCTATACAGCGAAACCCTGTGACCAAAAACCAACAACATGTGTTTATAACCCCGTTTTGGAAGGGTGGAGACTGAATGATCCTGGTAGCTCAGTCCAGTTAGCCTTGCTGAAACAGTGAGCTTCAGATTCAGTGAGAAACTATCTCAAAAATGAGGTAGAGACCCATAGAAGATGCCCAATGTCCTCCAAGAAAATACATGCCCCCTCTGTGTGTGTGTGTGTGTGTGTGTGTGTATGTGTATAAAACACACAAATAATAAATTAAAAATAAGGTACAAAGGGAGTGGTGATGGTGTTGTAGCAGTTCTCCTGAACTGAGTGACCTAGAGTCAGTTGTCTTTTGAGTTTTACTGTAGTGGTATAATTTGTTCTCAGAAGGGTCCGTATGATAGAATCTCTGTGTTTGGGGAGGAGAGACTTGAGTTGGTCCTGATAATCTCTATGCTTTTGTTGTACTGCCAAGTGATAGATAGCTCTTCAGTCATTTTTCCCCCCTGAGACGGAGTTTCTCTGTAGCTTTGGAGCTTTCCTGGAACTCACTCTGTAGAACAGGCTGGCCTCAAACTCACAGAAATCTGCCTGCCGTTGCCTCCCGAGTGCTGGGATTAAAGGCGTGAACCACCACCACCACCACCATCACCACCTAGCCCTTCAGTCATTTTTATTTCCTGTTTTTCATTTGCCCTCTCTGGGATTCCCAAGCACCTATTTGCCTATTTAAGTTCCTTGATCTTTTGGTTTGTTGAAACAGGGTCTCATTCTGTAATTGAGGCTGGCCTTAAACTCAGGATCATCCTCTTCAACATTCCAAATAATGAGATTAATAGCTGTATACCACCATGTTGGCTGTCTCTTAATCTTTGACCAAAGCCAAAATGTATGAAATGCTCTAGTGATTAGTCAAAGGGAAGATATTTGGTAGTATGAAAGACTGGGCAACTCTCATTTATTTATTGAGTTATGTAAGTGAGTATATGTTTTGCCTGAATGTATATACATTATAAGTGTGCCTGCTTCCTGAGAGGGTGTCAGATCCCCTGGAACTGGAGTATACTGGGTGTGAGCTGCCATGTGGGTGCTGGGAACCAAACCTAGGGCCTCTGGAAGAACAGCAAGTGCTGTTAACCACTGAGCCATCTCTTCTGTCCCAACTATACTTTTGTTGTTGTTGTTTCTCTAACTGTAAGTATTTTTAAAGTATGTTTTATTGCAATAAAAAGTTAGCTTGAGCCAGGTTGTGGTTGCCCACACTTTTAATCCCAGCACTCAGGAGGCAGAGGCAGGCCAGTCTCCTTGAGTTTGAGGCCAGCCTGGTTTACAAAGCAAGTTCCAGGACAGCCAGGGCTTTTACACAGAAAAACCCTGTCTCAAAGGGAGCTTGAGGCATTAGAATCTGGTGTGTTAAGTTCTTTATTTGGGACATGGAGTTATGCCTAAAGATCTAGTTGTTGGTCACTTTCAGCTTTAAGCTTTTAGATAATTTAGCTTGGTACAGATGACTTAACGTGCTTTATGGTTGATTGACATTGTCTTCTATGATGATACTCTTTGATAGTTATAATTGGACCCAGCTGAGGTAGAGCCACAGTAGAACTGGGGTTTAGTGCTGCTACTAGTCATGATATACAGCTATCTCCCTCTTTTTGGCCTTTACTCATTGTATTGATTAGAACTCTTGATGTAGATACAACAAAATATTTTTGGAATGTTTACTATTCGGTACAGCAAAGAGAAAGACGATTCCTGAAACAAGAAATTTTATACTTTGAGGTTTAGCATGGTTGTTTATTATAATTCCAGTACTCAGGAAACAAAGGATTGCTTCAAGTTCAAGACTAGCCTGGCCTACATAGTGATTTCTAGGCCAGGTAGTGCTATATAACCAAACCCTGTCTCAAAAACAAAACAACCAAACAAATAGAAAATTGCATTGATTTCCCCAACTCCACATGTGTAGTAATTGTCGTGATGACGTTGGAATTTTAAGTTCCTTGGTAGAAAATGGGAATTTTTGTAGCATGTTCCTTTGTTAGCTTATCTGGTATTGCGGATTTTCCCTGTTGCAGGACTGGGTGAAAGCTTTTTCTGCAGCAGTCATGTTGAAAACCTTGTGTTGACTTACCACGTGTTCTGAAATGGGAGCATAAAAGTTTACTCGGACACCTCGTCTTAAAATAGCAAAACTTGCTGTTTTCTGCAGATCTAGGACCTTGTTACAGAACTCTGCCCCCCCAAAATGTGTTTACAGAAGAATATGCTGTGATTAGAGAAGAATATGCTGGTGTGTAGATTTCAAACTCTCTGGACAATATGAATAACCCTGTCTTTGTTTCTACAGTGGGAGCCAAGAAGAAAGGTTTGCTCCCGGGTGGAACAGGGATTATCCTCCTCCTCCCCTTAAGAGTCATGCTCAAGAGAGACACTCTGGCAACTTTCCTGGCAGAGATTCACTTCCCTTTGATTTCCAGGGGCATTCAGGACCTCCCTTTGCAAATGTAGAGGAGCATTCTTTCAGCTATGGAGCTAGAGATGGACCACATGGTGACTATCAAGGAGGGGAGGGACCTGGACATGATTTCAGAGGGGGAGATTTTTCATCCTCGGATTTCCAGAGCAGAGATTCAGCACAGTTGGACTTCAGGAATAGGGACATACATTCTGGGGATTTTCGGGATAGAGAAGGACCACCTATGGACTACAGAGGTGGAGATGGTACTCCTATGGATTATAGAGGCAGGGAGACTCCTCATATGAATTACAGAGACAGGGATTCTCACCCTGTTGACTTCAGAAGTAGAGATGTTCCTCCATCTGACTTTAGGGGGCGGGGCACTTACGACTTAGATTTTAGAGGCCGAGATGGATCCCATACAGATTTTAGGGGAAGAGATTTATCAGATTTGGATTTTAGATCCAGAGATCAGTCTCGTTCTGATTTTAGGAACAGAGATGTATCTGATTTGGACTTCAGGGATAAAGACGGAACACAGGTGGACTTTAGAGGCCGAGGTTCAGCTACTACTGATCTAGACTTTAGGAATAGGGATACGCCACATTCGGATTTCAGAGGTAGACACCGTTCTAGGACTTACCAAGATTTTAGGGGCAGAGAGGTAGGACCTTGTATGGAATTTAAAGATAGGGAGATGCCCCCTGTGGACCCAAAAATTTTGGATTACATTCAGCCTTCTACACAAGAGAGAGAACATTCTGGTATGAATGTGAACAAGAGAGAAGAATCCACACGTGACCATGCAGTAGAAAGACCTGCTTTTGGTGCTCAGAAGGGAGAATTTGAGCACTCAGAAACAAGAGAAGGAGAAACACAAAGTGGAACCTTTGAACATGAATCTCCATCAGACTTTCAGAACAGCCAAAGTCCAGTTCAAGATCAAGACAAGCCAAAGCTTTCTGCAGGTGAACAGCAGAGTTCAGATGCTGGTCTGTTTAAAGGAGAAGGTGATTTGGACTTTCTTGGTCGACAAGACACTGATTACAGAAGCATTGAATACTGTGATGTGGATCATAGGTTGCCAGGAAGCCAGATGTTTGGCTATGGCCAGAGCAAGTCTTTTCCACAGGGCAAAATGTCCCGAGATGCCCAACAGGACCTTCAGGTATGTTGATGAGTTGGTTAATAATGCTTTTCTCAAGGGTGAAGTATAGAATGTAAGATTTTAGTCTGTCAAGCCTTTTTTTTTTTTTTTAATATTTTTTTAAAGATTTATTTATTTATTATTTGTACAGTGTTCTGCCTGCATATATCCCTGCAGGCCAGAAGAGCTTACAAGATCTCATTGCAGATGGTTGTGAGCCACCATGTGGTTGCTGGGAATTGAACACAGGACCTTTGGAAGAGCAGCCAATGCTCTTAACCTCTGAGCCATCTCTCTAGCCCCCCTCAAGCTTTCTTATACAACTATTCAAAAGCAAACTGTATTTGAAAGTGGAATAATGGAGTTTAAGTACCTAGAGAAAGACCCTTGGCTCAGATCATGTTTTTGATGTGTGTTTAGTCATTGTTTTGCTTTATTGTGTTTATTTAAATGACCTATGATAAACTTGATTTCAAATTATCAATCTTAGGGAGTGGGTCTCACAGCTTTTGCAGTCCCTGTGAATTAGGATTTATTTTCTTATTTAAGTTCATTTAGAGAATGCTTAGAAAGGTTTTTACATTCATGAGGATATGATGTTAATGTTGCAAGTTTCCTCTTATAGCTAGCTTAATTAGTTTAAATGTTAAGTTTCTTAAATCTAAACAAGGAGAGTTATATTTGCAATTTAATTATGAAAATTATCTTAAATAGATTTTTACCTGTGTCTACTTAGGTTTTTTTTTTTTTTTTATTTTGTGATCTTTTTGGGTTTTTTTTTCGAGACAGTGTTTCTCTGTGTGACCCTGGTTGTCCTGGAACACACTATGTAGACCAGGCTAGCCTTGATCTCAGAGATTCACCTGCCTCTGCCCTCTATGTGCTGGGATTAAAGGCATGTACTACTATGCCTGGCCTGTCTCTTGGTGAGCTTAATACTTAGTAACCAAATAGTAGGTTTTGAGAATTTTAGAACATGTTTTTTTATTATTTTAAGACTCCCTCAGTAAGCTTTGGTCTTAGCATACTAATAATCCAGTGATATTAGGAGGGAAAATGAAGAAGATTGCCAGCTTTCGTTTCTTCAACATAATGCAAATCGCTTTTGATCTTGACTATATTTCATGTTGGGTTTTATTTTACATGTAAAAATAAATCTGTGAAATAACTTTACATTCTGAATTTAAGGATCAAGATTATAGAACTGGCCCGAGTGAGGAGAAACCTAACAGGCTTATTCGATTAAGTGGGCTGCCAGAAAATGCCACAAAAGAAGAGGTAAGGCAAATGTTCTCTGTCTCTGTCAACTGAAAAAAAAAGAACCCAGATGTAGTGACACATGCCTACAGCTCTAGCATTTGGGAGATATATGCAGGATTGCCAATTGAGGCCAACCTGAACTACATTGTGAGACTTTGTCTCAAAATGAAAAGAAAAAAAATTAAAATCACTTAAAAAATTATAGATTCATGGGAACATATAAAATTGTAAAGAGTCAAGTGATAGATGCCTATAATCAGTACTCAGGAGGCTGACATGGAAGGATGAAGAGTTTGAGCCCTAGGAAAGGATAGTGGGGCAAGGTGGATATGAGCAAGTACAATGATATTTATGTATGAAAATACTGCAGCGAAACCTATTATTTGGTATGCTATCTAAAAGTAATAATTAAAACCTACAAACAATTCAATGCCAATGTTGGGCTTGGTAACAGAAGCCAGAGCTGAATCTGGTAGCATAGGCCTATAATCTTAGCTCTTCAGGAGTCAAGATTGTAAGTTCAAGGCCTGCCTGGGCTGCAGAATGAGCTCAGGGCAACTTGGGGCAACCCAGGCCATTTAGTGAGACCCTGTCTTAAAATAAAAGTATAAAGAACTGTAAATACAGTGTTTACTTTATACATACTTTAGTTAGGTTCAGTCCTTAGTACCTCCCCCCCCCCCCAAAAAAAAAAAGCCAGTCTGGGCCAGCTACCTAGCTACTTTATTTTGATAAATAAATAAGCAGGGAAGGTTTATATATTTTTCAATCTACCTTCCTCAGTGGTAACATCTAGAATACCTATCATATAGTATCTAAGCCAGGAAGTAACTTTGGAATAAGCTGTAGAGTTTATTCGATGTCACTGACATAAGGTTTGTCAAATGACACATGATAGGTATATTCAGACTTGATAATTATTCTTGAGACCATATTATATTAGGAGTACATGCACAGAGATGCAGTTGATTTACATTAATAAATACTGAACCAGGTGAGGTGTGGTGCCATATGCCTTTAAATCCTAGCGCTCAGGAGGCAGAGCTGGGTGAATCTCTTAAGTTCCAGGTTAGCCTGATCTATACAGTGAGTTCCAGTACAGCTACATAGACCCTGTCTCAAAAACAAATAAAACTGGGAGCTACCTAATTGCTCTGTTTCAAATTATTTTCTTGCCAAATTATGACAGAACTAAGGGAAGAATTATTTAAGTTGTTATTAGAAGTAAAAGTATGTGGTTATGAAAGGCTAGCAAACATTAGTTCATTTAATTATTACAATGTCCTGTGAGTAAGTATTTTAATTTATTTACTTCACTATTGGTTGAAAAGCCGTTGTTAGAAGTTCTTGAGACCAGGTGTATTTCAAGTTTTCTGGTTTTTAGATTTTGGAATATTTATGTGGAAGTTGCTATTTTGACATTCCTAATTTGGAATCTAAAGTGCTTACAAAATTTCATATTCTTGTAGCATTTTGGATTTCAGAGATTTGGGCGTTTTGTTTTGTCCTTTTTTTCCCCCCCCTTGGGACACATTCTCAATTTCACTGTGTAGCTTTGGCTGGCCTGCAACTTGCTATGTAGTTCTGGCCTGCATTTGGATGTGCTGTGTAGATCTGTGCCTCATCCTGGTTCTTTTTTTAAAAATAATTTATTTAACTTTATTTAATGTGCATTGGTGTGAAGATGTCAGATCTCAGGGAACTGGAGTTACAGTTGTGAGCTGCCATGTATGTGCTGGGAATTGAACTTGGGACCTCTGGAAGAGCAGCCAGTGCTCTTAACCACTGAGCCATCTCTCCAGCCCCCATGGTTCCAGACTCTTTAGTTAAGAATATTCTTCTGTATGGTGCACCAGGCACTGTGGTAGGCACTGAATAATAGACCAGTGGTAATAAAGTTGCTACCTTCATGAAGGCAAGCTAGCAAAAGATAGACAGTAGAGGGCTCACTGGTTTAAAGCATTTGCTGCTCTTTTAGAGGCCTCAAGGTTAGTTATTTGGGCATGCTGGGCAGCTTACAACTGGTCATAATTCTAGCTCCAGGGAATCTAATACCTCTTTACTAGCCTCTGAGGGTATCTGCTCTCATGTACACATACCCATACATACCCATACATAGATACTGACACACATATCACATAATTACAATTTTAGAAAGATTGAGAGATAAACCAAGCATGGTGGTGTACACCTTTGTTTCCAGCACTCATAGGCAGAGGCAGGCAGATCTCTGAGTTCAAGGCCAACCTGGTCTACAGAGTGAGTTCCAGGACAGCTAGAGCTACACAGAGAAACCTGTCTTGAAAAAAAAAACCAGAGAGAAGAGAAAGAGAGAGAAAATAGGGGGCAGGGGACTAAAGATTGAAAAGCTCTTGATAATTAGAGACAGTAGAACCAGGAATTCAAGGTCATCCTTGGATTTGAGGCCAGTCTGGGCTCCGTTGATGTCCTGTGTCAGACAACAAAAGATTTAGAGTGTCATCAGGACTAGGCTGTTTTCTTTTCTTCTTTTAAAATTACCTTTATTTTTATTTATTTATTTGTGTGTACGTGTTCATGTCTGTGGGGACAAGTGTTTGCATGCCATATCATACATAGAGAAGTCAGAAAAATTTGCAGGACTTGATTTTATTTTTATCTTTCTTTTGTGTGTTTGTGAAGGGTACTCCTGCATGGGGTGTATGTGTGTGTGTGGGTCCCTTCTAGACCTGGATTAGGCACAAATCACACCCAAACACCTGTTTTTACAGAGAAAGCCTTTATTAAGCGGGAAAGAAAGTTAAAGATATGCTTTCTGACTCAGGTAGAAAACAATAGCAAATGACCTTGCAGGTGTGATTTTAAGAGGAGAAAAGGGGGGATGTCTGGGTTAGAACGGGCTAGGATGCAGTGGTAAAGGAGGTAGGGGATGAGGGAGAAGGGGAAGGGAACAAAGGAAAGGGGACGGGGGTATTGGCCCCAGAGGGACAAAGGACTGTCTCTGGATAGAGAGGCGACAGGCGTGGCACATAGGCAAATAACAGTTTATAAAGGTAAAAGGGGAAACATCGTGTTAGGATGAGGTGTTTAATTTTAACTGGGCCCGTTCATTAGATGAACCAAAGGAGACTTTTGATAGCTGGACCTTGGTAGTCAGCCTCAGGAGAGGGAAGTGGCAAAATAAAGGAATAGACCTTAGTGGCTAGGTTTAGAGATCTAATCTGACGCATTTTTTGTTTGTTTGTTTGTTTAGCAAGACAGAGGGGATGGGGGAGAAGAGCAAGGCCTGCCACAACCATATGCTGGAGTGGGCTACTGTCCCTTCAATTGTTCCTTTAAATGTCCCTACCAGCTGAGCCACCTTGTCAGATCCAGGATCCAGGATGGGGCCATTTTAGATTGAACTCAAACCTGAACAGAACAAATAACTAGACTAAGTTTAAGTTCTAGGGCCTTGGACTAGACTAGATTTTACTCAGTGCATTATTTTTAACACAAGACACTAAGCATTAAAGAGTTATACACAGCAAGTAAAGAGAGGTTTGGAATACATATAGGTTTCAAAACCTGTGCTCTTTTATTTATTTATTTTTTTTAAAGATTTATTTATTATGTATACAGTGTTCTGACTGCATGTATCCCTGCATGCCAGAAGAGGGCACCAGATCTCATTACAGATGGTTGTGAGCCACCATGTGGTTGCTGGGAATTGAACTCATGACCTCTGGAAGAGCAGCCAGTGCTCTTAACCTCTGAGCCATCTCTCCAGCCCCAAAACCTGTGCTCTTTAAAGCTATGTTCTTTTGCCTTTTCTGAAGAGTGCTGGGTGTAAATCCAAGGCCTTGAATATGCTAGGCAAGCACTCTACCAGAGTCACAGTCTTTTTTCCTTTTTTTGTTTTTGGAGACAGGGTTTCTCTGTGTTAACAACCCTGACTGTCCTGGAACTCACTTTATAGATCAGGCTGGCCTGGATGGAACTCACAGAGATCCCCCTGCCTCTGTCTCCCAAGTGCTGGGATTAATGGCATGTGCCACCACACCTGGTTCCTGAGCCACATTATTAACCCAGCTCTTCGGCCTATGTACGTTGTATTCCATTTCTGTTTCTTTTTCTCTCTGTGTGCCTCCTCCCCCCATTCACGTTGACCTAGTGCCCCTGAGCCTCTCTGGCTTGCTAGGATCATAGGTCTATGTTGTCATGCCCAACTTCACTTATCACCTTTTGAATGCATAGAATGTGTGTGGTTTTGTCGGTGTTCTGTGTTGCGTGAGTTGGTTAAAGAATAATGCAGAGATGTGATTTTAGGCTCTCTGTGGCTACAGGGAGGTCCAGCCTCTGATGGACCAAACCTTGAACAGCTGTAAAAAGGCGTATTTATTGATTGTTACACAGAGTTGTTTTTTGGGTAAAACAAGTTCCTAATACCAAAGTCCCTGATCTAATCTATATGTTTTTCTGAAGGAAAGCATCACACCTCTATCACTTTAGTCTTTATTGTGTACTGTTTTCGATATCCAATAACTGAAGAGCTTCAGGTGTGCCACGAGGGTCTTGTGTCCAAAGTCATGCAAAGGCTTTAAAGCTCACTCAGGAAAACAATCCTGTAAGTCACGGGGAAAACAATCACTGTTTTCCACAATGACTTCTTCAAGGTCGAAGTGCTTCTAGAAAATTTTTTAGTCTAATGTTTACCCTAGATACAGATAATGTTTACCTAGATACACTATTCATTCTAATGTTTATCAGTGACTCTGCTAGATTCCTACAACATAGCTTAATTTTGTCTTTATGAAATAATCATAGCTTTAAATTTTATAGAGTAAAAACCAGTAGGGAAGTATAAAAATTAACATTTAACTATGATTTGTATCAGTAGTGTAAATGTCATTTATTTGCAGATTCTTAATGCCTTTCGAACTTCTGATGGCATACCTGTAAAGGAGTTGCAGTTGAAGGAGTATAACACAGGTGAGTTTTTTTAGTATGCATGTAATTTTGGGCTAGGAAGGGTCTTGGACAGATGTCTGCATCATGTGCTACTCAAAAATTTGTTTTTAAGAAGTCACAAGTAAGATTTCCAGAAGTTTCCTGTTGTTGCCTTCAAATAACAAGCAGCTTTAGTCTTAACTGTGGTTCTTTGTATGGCTGTTTGTCCACACATGGGCAATGAGGATGCATGTTCCAGTTCTTCTGAGTGCCTGTGAGATACAAAGTGAGTGTTGTAGCATCTATCTTTGAATGTTTTATATGATTAAATTATTAAATTTGGTATTTATGTTTTTCATGATGATGGGATGCTTACATTTGAGCCTAGTGAGATATAATAAGCTTGCTGTGTATAAAGTTTTATATTTCATTGTTTCAAAGTTAAATTTAGCAGCTTACCAGAGAAATTGTTCAAACTTATAGTTTCTCCAACTTTGTCTTCCTCTAAGAAGGCTTTGAAATCCATGAATAGATCTCGAAGAGTTTCTCTTTAACCTCTGTCTGAAGTCTGAAATGCAATGTATGTTCCTAGTATTTTTGAATGCCACCTTTGGTCACTTCCTTTAAATCTTACTTATAGGAAAGTAGAAAGAAGTGAAATACCATGTACTCAAAAAGTTTTGCCAAATATTTTTGGGACTTCATAATATGAAGTAGATTAAAAATGAAGATAATCGGCTGGGTGGTAGTGGCACACACTTTTGATCCCAGCGCTCAGAGGCAGAGGCAAGTGGATCTCTGAGTTTGAGGCCAGCCTGGTCTACAGAGAGTTCAGGATAGTCAAAGCTACACAAAGAAGTCCTGTCTTGAAAAACCAAAAATTAAGGAAATAAAAATAAAGGTAATCTTTAAGTGATCTGTTGTGTAGAATTTTGAACTGAAGAAAATAGAGCATTTATCATTTCATAGAACATAGAGTCTCAGTAATATGTTTAAAGGCATCTTCTAGCAGCAGTATGTCATATTTTGGAGGATATAGTTTATTATTATTATTATTATTATTATTATTATTATTTTTGAGACAGAGTTTCTCTGTGTAGTTTTGGTACCTGTCCTGGATCTCGCTCTGTAGACCAGGCTGGCCTCGAACTCCCAAGTGATGGGATTAAAGGCGTGTGCCACCACCACTTGGCTGTTTTTATTATTTGTTTGTTTATTCATTTATTTATTTATTTATTTATTTATTTATTTATTTATTTTGTTGGGGATTGAACCCAGGCTCTTAGGTGGGCTGGGCAAGCATTTTATCTTTGAGCTATTAACCTGACTTTATAGTTAACTTTTAAGTAATTTACAGTGGAATGGAATTTTTTTTTTGGGGGGGGTTGGTTTTTTGAGACAAGGTTTCTCTGTGTAGCCCTGGCCATCCTGGAACTCACTCTGTAGACCAGTCTGGCCTTGAACTTACAGAGATCTGTTTGCCTCTGCCTCCCTAATTCTGGGGTTACAGGGGTGTGTCATCACCACCCAGTTTGGGGTGGAATTTTTGTGTCTAATAAGATAGCTTCTTTGTTGTCATGGGTTCTGCAGTGAAAAGTTACACATAAAAATAAATTATTGTGCTTAAAATAGTATGACTTTTAAGTCTACAAATATTCAGAAATAAAAATTCAGAAGTTTTATTTCTCAGAAAACAATTATTTATTTGTTTTAAATACACCAACCCTGATTTTGTGAAGACATGATTAAGAGTAGATATGTTGTTTTGTGTGCTTTAATTTTGTAGGTGTTTGTTGCATATGTCTGATATATACTCTCTTTTGAGACCTAAAGATAGAATTTATAACCTAGGTATGCTTTTAACTTACAGGGTGATAGCCTGAGTTTCAGTCTTGTGTCATGAACTGCACTTTCATTAAATGCTGATATTGTTAGTAAAGAAGCGATATCTTAATGTTTAAAAAGCAGCAGTTTAAACTCTTCAGTTTCTTTAATACTCAATGATTTCCATTTCAACAGTCAGGTTTGCAAGCAAGGTAAAATGACATAAATGTTGAGGACCCAAAGAAGAAGGTTTTAAGTTTGCTACCTGTAATAGTTACTAGAATCATAATTGGCTGACTTAAGGTTGTTAAAAACAATGGCCTTTTGTTATATGAAATAATTGTATATTCAATATGTAGTTTTTCTTTCTTTTCTTTTTTTTAAATGAAAAAATTTGGTTACCAATTCCATGTTACTGGTTTTATAACTGTAGGTTACAAGTAGAATGAACTTTAAACAATGCCAGTCAGGTCATGTTACACTCGGGTCTTTGGCTGTTTGATCTCATTCTGTATCATTTTCTAACTTCCTATTATCTGTAACCAAACTAAGCTTGTCTTCAGTCTTTGACCAATACCTGTTTATTTCTTTGTCAGATCCTTTTAACTGCTCTCTTTCTTTTGATCTCCACTTATCTTCTAGGATTTAGTTCTTGGCTTCCCTTTTACTTAATACTGAAGCTTTGCCCACCATCACTCCATAGTTACCTTGTTTTTAAGTTCTTATTTATTAGATATATAGGATATATCACTATTAACACTTATGGTGTTTTGTTTGTTTGTTTGTTTGTTTGAGACAGTGTTTCTCTGTGTAACCCTGGCTATCCTGGAACTTACATTATAGACCAGGCAGGCCTCAAACTCAGAACCACTTGTCTCTGCCTCCCGAGTGCTGGGATTAAAGGTATGTGCTGCCACTGCACAGCTAAATTTGGTGTTTGTTTTTGTTTTTTTTAATCTTATTAGAAAGTTAGCACCTCTGGTTGGTGGTGGCTAAAAGTAAATGTTTTTTTTTTTTGTTTTTTCGAGACAGGGTTTCTCTGTGTAGCTTTGCGCCTTTCCTGGAACTCACTTGGTAGCCCAGGCTGGCCTCGAACTCACAGAGATCCGCCTGCCTCTGCCTCCTGAGTGCTGGGATTAAAGGCGTGCGCCACCACCGCCCGGCTGTAAATGTATTTCTAAAGGCTGAGGAGTTGACACACTAGGTAAAGTGCTTGTCACCTTATCATGGGAACCAGCACTCACACAAAATGTCAGGTACCTCAGCACATAACCACAATCCCAGCACTTGCTGAATTGCTGGGCTCCAGTTTCAGTGAAAGATCCTGTCTTGAAAAATATGAAGAGAAGCTGGAGAAATGGCTCGGTGGTTCAGAGCACTGGCTGAAGCTCCAGGGGTCGCGGTGCACACCATTAATCCCAGCACTCGGGAGGCAGAGGCAGGTGGAGCTCTGTGAGTTCTAAGTCAACCTGGTCTACAGAGCAGGATCAAAGACAGCTAGAGTTGTTTCTCTCTCACACACACACACACACACACACACACACACACACACACACACACACAGAGAGAGAGAGAGAGAGAGAGAGAGAGAGAGAGAGAGAGAGAGAGAGAGAGAGAGAGAGAGAAAAAGAAAACGCGCACTGGCTGCTCATGCAGAGGACCTAGGCTCAATTCCCAGCCACTTCATGGTGACTTTCAACTATCTGAAAGTCAGTAACAAATGATCAAATGCCTTTTTGTAAGACACCCCCCCCACATGTACACACACACACACACACACACACACACACACACACACACACACACAAAATCACCCATGCATGCACACAAATTGTACTTATGAGGTAGAGACAGAAGGATCAAGAGTTCAAGGTCTGCCTAAGGTATATAAAAAGTTCAATGCCATTTTATACCTACAGGAGACCCTGTTTCAAACCACTATGACAACCGAACTAGTCAGTTGTTTTAGATTGAGTTATGTCTTGCCAGAGTCATAGATGTTACTTATAATATAATAGAAATATTTATTTAGAATGTATAGAGTTGATCCTTTTAGTTTCATTATAAAGCCAGATATGATGATGTACACTTGTAATTCCAGCACTGAGGGAACCAAGGTATAGAATTGCAAGTTTCAGGTCAGTTGGGAGTTATCTCATAAAACTGTCCATCTGTTTACTGCCTCTCCCCAACCATCTTTGAAACTTGTTATTTAAGATATTTTTGAATTTCGGAATTACAAGTACGAGATTACAGACTTTTTCATTTTTCATTTGTTCTTTGCAAGCATAGCTTCCTTAACTATATTACCTTGACTTATGTATTCCTGGGAAAGTGTCAGGAGAAGAATGTCTTTTGATGATTTGCTAATCTGTAGAATATACTGCATACAGTTGGAATACTGTTCAGCACTAGAAATAAACTGCTCGTGTATTACAACAAAGGAATTTCGTTGGTGGAGGGAAACAAGTTGACACAATTAATATAAATTTCCATTGTAAGGGATGGGTTGCTAAAATACACTGAAATGTGGATGAGCCTGGAAAACATGAAAGAAGCCAGACACAACCAACCACATATTTTTGTGACTATATATATATATATATATATATATATATATATATATATATATAAAATTTTAAACATTGCTGATGACCGAACCCAGGGCCTTGCGCTTGCTAGGCAAGCCCTCTACCACTGAGCTAAATCCCCAACCCCTGTGACTATATTTTTAAGGAATATCTATAAGAGATCTAGCCACAGAAACAGAAAATTAGTGGGAATGAGGAATGGCTGCTTAATGGATATGGGATTTCTTTAAGGTGGTAAAATGCTTTAGGTAGTGTTGATAGTTGTACAATTGTAAGCATACTGAATTTAAAAATATTATTTATTTGTATGTGTACCTGTGTGAATTTTTGTGCATCATGTGAGTGCAGGTGCCTATGGTGGTTAGAAAAGGGCATTGGACCCTCTGGAATTGAAGTTACAGATGATTATGAGCCACTATGAGTACTGAGAACTGAACCAAGGTCCTCTGCAAAAACAATAAACACTTTTAACCAATGAGCCACTTTTTTTGTTTTTGTTTTTTAAAAGGTCTCATGTACCTTAGGCTAGCCTTCATACTTTATGTATAGCCAAGAGAGACCTTGAAGTAGCTTTTTCCTCCTGGGTGCTCTAATTATAGGTGTCTGCCACTATGCCTGGCAGTGGCAGCAGTGCTAGCAATGAACTGTGCATTGTGCATGTTAGGCAAGCATTCTGTCAACTGAGCTATATCACCAGTTTTTGTTTATTTGTTTGTTTGTTTTTCTGGGTAGGATGAGGTGGGGTGAATAGCGTCTCACCAAATAGCTTTGACTGGCTGGAATTTGCTTTGTAGACCAGACTGACTTCAAACTTTCAGAGATCCACCTGCCTCCAGAGTACTGGGGTTAAAGGCTACCAGGCCCAGCCCAAAGCTAGAGGTTTTTAGAAAATGGGTATCTGGATTGTGTATTCTATTTTTCTGCAACGTGTTTGTAAAATCTTATAATTCAGCTTTTGTAAGGGGCATCTATCATTTCTTATGCTCGTGCATTCTTTTGGCCTCAAAGTTTAAAGAATTTACCATTCTGTTAGCTTTTTTAAAATTCATTCACTATATATATGGGTATTTTTGCCTGCATGTATGTACTTGAATCACGTGTGCATTGCCCACAGATTCCAGGATCAGATCCCCTGGAAAAGGAGTCACAGAAAATTGTCATCTCTTATGTGCTTGCTGGGAATCAAACCCAGGTCCTCTGCCAGAGCAAAAAGTATTCTTAACCAATGAGTCAAGTCTCACAGGGGCCTTCTTGCTACATTCTGCTATGGCAGAAGGTAGAGGACAAAAGGAGGCGAGAGACAGAAGGTATAATTCACCCTATAATACTCCCAAAGTACCTAACCTATTCCAGAATAACAGCATTAATCCACTTATAAAGGTAGAGCCCTTAAAAGCTAAACACCTCTTAATCTCTGCTTCTCAAACCTTTGTTGATTCAGGGATTAAATTTCTCATTTGAACTTGAGGGAGTGCATTCAAACCGTAGATATCACTTAGAGGCAACAGGGTTAAAAAAGAATTAATGTCTAAACAAATGCTAAAGTTATTATTTACAGAGATAAATATTTATTTGTTCTATCTCTAAATTTTAAAGGGGTAAAATAAAAGAAGTGAGTACTTTTCAGGGGTCTCATAGGAAATGATTAGGAAAGGAGTAGAGAAAAATGGATCCAGCCTGAATGCTGGGGTTATCAGGATATATCACCACACTTTTTCTTTCTTTCTTTCTTTCTTTCTTTCTTTCTTTCTTTCTTTCTTTCTTTCTTTCTTTCTTTCTTTTTTTTTTTTTTTTTTTTTTTTTTGAGACTTGGTCTCAATATGTAGCTCTGGCTATCCTGGAATTTGGTATGTAGCCCGCCTGCCTCTGCCCACAAGTGCTAGGATTAAAGGCCTGCACCACCACTCCTTTTTTAAAAAATAATTATTTTTACTTTATGTGTATGAATGTTTTCCTGCATGTATATAAGTGCACCCTATGTATGCAGTGCCTGCAGAGGCCAAAAGAAGGTGTTGGAACCCTGGGAACCGGAGTTATAGATAGTTGTGAGCCACCATGAGGGTGCTAGGAAATAAACCCAGGTCCTCTGCAAGAACAGTGGGTTTTCTTAACTCCTGAGCCATTTCTCCAGCCACTGTTTTTATTTATTTAGTCTCAATAGCTCAGGCTTGACCAGACTTTGTTATGTAGCCTAAGATGACCTTGAACTCTTCATCCACCTTTTTCTGCTTCAAGTGCTAGAATGAGGCATCTGCCAACCCGCCTGATTTAAGGTGTAGCTTTGTTTTATAGGCCTACTTCAAACTCCTGGACTCTAGTGATCCTTTTTGTCTCATCAACCTTGTTGGCTAGGACTAGAGACAAGCACCACCATACTCAGTCTCTAGTCTAGGAGGTATTTTTTTAAAAAGTAGTATTTGCAGTCTTAAATGTATTTGAGTTTTTGCCAGGTATGGTGGCATCCATCTTTGATCTCAGCATTCCAGAAGCAAAGGCAGGAGGATTTCTGTGAATTCGAGGCCAGCCTGGTCTGTTAAGAGTTTTAGTACAACCATTCAGAGACCCTGTATTTTTTTATTAAAAAAATTTTAGTTTGTAAAATTTGTTATATTTTTTTCAAATATATAAAATTATATTTTACAATTATAAATTTTCAAAGAACATTACACACAGTAAGCCCTGAGAAACCTTAGAAGGCCCAACTTATTTCAGTCTCACTAAATGATTTTCTGCCTTTTCTCTCTTTAAATCAAACAAGAAAGAATTAGTCAGCTTATGTTATATTGTACTGTAGGCTACAGAAATTCCTGGCAACTATAGAGGCTATGTGTGAATTGATGGGTAAATGCTATTATATTATTGGCATGTGTTTATTCAGCCTCAAAGTGAATTAGCATGTGTGTGCAACTCTAGAAGTAGAGCACTGAACAGTGAGTGGGCCAAGTTAATTTTTTTTTAAAGATTTATTTATTTATTATGTATACAGTGTTCTGTCTGCATATATACCTGCAGGTCAGAAGAGGGCACCAGATCTCATTATGGATGGTTGTGAGCCACCATGTGGTTGCTGGGAATTGAACTCATGACCTCTGGAAGAACAGCCAGTGCTCTTAACCTCTGAGCCATCTCTCCAGCCCCGGGCCAAGTTAATTTTAATTTCTAAAAACATGCACTGAGAGTGAAGTTCCTTTCCTTTTGTTTTGGTGCTGGTCTTTGGACCTACCTCGGGATCTTGCATCCTAGGTACATGCTCTACTCTTACAATCCTGGGAATAGTGTTTTCTGTTTCATTATTTATAACAATATAAATCACTTAAAACTATTTATAATAAAAAATATTTCAGCCAGATGTGGCAGCACATGCCTTTAATCCCAGCACTAGGGAGGCAGAGGCAAGGAGTATTTCTGAGTTTGAGGCCAGCCTGAGCTTCATAGTGAGACCCTGTCTCAAACAAAACAAGACAAAAAAGAAACTGAAACAAGCAAAAGTGAAAATGTGCCCTTTGAGGGAACTGGGGAGCAAGAGTCTCACTATTTGGCCCTGGCTCTCCTGGAATTCACTATGTAGAATGTGGATGGCCTTGAACTCAGAGAGATCCATTTACCTCTGCCTCCTGGTGTTGGAATTAAAGATGTTTAACACCATGCTCAGCCCCTTTTGTCTTTTGGACTAATATGAAACCCTAGAAAACACCTTTTTTAAATTTCAATTTTATTATTAATGTGTGTGCGCGCATACTTGTGACTTTGCATATTTGGAGGTCAGAAAATAATTTTGTGGCATCTCCTTCCACCATGGATACTGAGGATCAAGCTTGGATCATCAGCATTATGTGGCAAACTGGTGAGCCATCTCACCAGCCCCAGATTACTATTGTTTAAAAAAAAGTTTGACAAATGCAGTAAAAAGAAGCTTTTGGGGATCGGAAACTTTGACAGAGGCTATTTTGAAATGGCCTTTTGCCATGCGTGGTGGTGAATACTTTTAATCCTAGCACTCAGGCAGAGGCAGGTCTCTGTGACTTTAAGACCAACCAGGGCTATATAAATGAGACCCTGTCTCAAAAACAATAAGGAAAAAAAAAAAACAGCAGTGTTTAGGGTCCTTTTGTGCTAGTATCAAAGCAATGGAAAAAGATGTTTATAGATCATGTAATTTTTTTCTAGTCATAATAAAGTGATTTTATGACCTATATAGGAAGCAGATCTATTTTTCATATGCACTAGAACTCAATTCATACTGCCTTGAACTCTTAAAATATTGTTGCTAGAGCATATTTTAGAATCAGTACCATAGAGGCAGCTATGTGTTCTCTAGCTCCTGATTGTGCTTTGTAATAGCATAGAAGTACTGAAAGATGCTATTGCATACCAGAAACCACTCTGGTATGTGGTATGTATGTATTACAGCTAGGTATAGCGGCTTACATCTGTATCTATAATTGCAGAACTTGGGAGGCCGAGGAAAGATTACTGCAAGTTGAGGTCAGCTTGAGCTACATAGCAAGATTCTGTCTGGAAGAAAACTAAAAAAGCAAAAAAGGAGTTATCATTGCTACTTTACATATAGATAACAAAGTCCAGAACATGTGGTTTGACTGTGATCACATGTGAGTTAGTTGTAGCTTATGTCTGTGTTCAGAACTATAAGTTACTTTTATGTTGCCCAAGTGATGATATTCATTACAGTTGATGTGGCTTTGAGTGAGTACCATACTGTGCCAAGTGCTGTGCTAGGATTGGGGACACAGCAACGAAAAGAACATTTTAGTCTCTATCTGGGACCTCAGTTTGGTCAGTTTGCTACAGGTGATCTTCTGTGTTGATCCTTCTCCAATTACTCTATCTTTCCTCATAGGATGAAGTGTGTTCTTGCCTTGGGAAAAAACAGATTTACAAAGTTTTTTTTCTTTTATTTTCTGATTGGTTGTTTTGTACACAGGGGTGGGTGGGTGGTGGTGGAGGAGTGACAATATGATTTGAATGAGATCACTGGCTTTAAAAAAAAAAACACCTGCTCCCCTTTGACTTAATTACCACATTGAAGTAGAATGTAACTTATTCTCATCGTGACTTGTTTATTAGTTTATGTTCTCTAAGGTAGGACATTATCCTTCATTGTGTTCACATAGTACCATTACTGCCAGTGTAGTGGAAATAAATTGAATAAGAAAGTTTCCTAATGGTTGTTTCACTGGACCCAAAGAACTATTCATCATCATCAGGATAAAATGACCCATGTGACCAATTTTAGATTTTGAAATAAAAACCAGTGGGCTTTGGTGATACCTACCTATAATCTCAGCACTTGCGTACATTAAATCAAAAGGGTTTCTGGGGGTTTGAAGCCATTTTGGGCCATATAGTGAGTTCAAGACTAGTCTAGATAACCTATATAGAAGATCTTGTCTCAGAAAATGAAAATAGGAAAACTGAACATTTTTTCCTTTATTTTATTTATTTATTAATTTTGTATGGTGCAGGGGAACAAATCCATGTCCTTGTCCCTTTATTTTCTTTAAATAACCAATTGATACAGATGGAAAACTAAATAAAATAGAACCATATGCAGTTTGAGAAATTTAGCCAGTAGTGATCTATATGTTTTCCTTATTTTATCTGCTCTATTATAGACCAGCGATTCTTTATTTAAGAGTTATTGGTGCTGGAGAGATGGCTCAGCGGTTAAGAGCGCTGATTGTTCTTCCAGAGGATTCGGGTTCAATTCCCAGCACCCACATGGCAGCTCACAACTGTCTGCAACTCCAGTGCAGGCAAAACAGCAATGCACATGAAATAAAATAAATAAATTTGAAAAAGAGTTATTTATTTTTATTTTATTTGTATTGGTGTTTTGTCTGCATTTATGTCTGTGTGAGGGTGTCAGATATTGGAGTTGCAGACAGTTGTGAGATGCTGTGTCGGTGCTGGGAATTGAACCCAGGTCATCTGGAAGAGCAGTCAGTGCTCTTAACCGCTGAGCCATCTCTCCAGTGCTGCTCCCCTCCCCCACACACACCAGCAATCCTTATGTGCATAGTTAAAAGGAAGCAAATTAGAAATGCTCATAAAATGTCCAAGTGATGAGTTCCATGTGGACTAATTCCATTGTTCCCAGAAGGTAGTTTGACATATAAATTAGAGAATTTCTTAATTTTAATAAAACAAGTTCCTAGGCCTTTTGTTTATTAGTCCCGTTGATACCAATCCAGATATCTGAATCAGTTCTGTTTTGATTTTTCCTAAATAAAAAAATCTCTTACCTTTTTGATATATTACTTTTCTTCTAAAAACCTGTATTTTCAAAGAAATAAAAATAGGGAAGTAGGTACTATAGAACCAAGTTCCCTACAATTTCTATCAGTGTTTTCTTATTCCTTTTTTGAGTCAGGATATCTCTAGGCCTGGCTGTCCTAGAATTCACTATGTAGACCAAGTTGGCCTCTGTACCAGGCTTTTTCTTTTGGGCCGCCAACCGGCTCCCAAATCATGACACGAAGACTTACTATTAGTTTTGAATGCTCAGCCTAGCTTGGGCTCATTTCTGGCTAGGTTTTTTTTTTTTTTTTTTTTTTTTTCTTTTTTTTTTAACTTAAATTAACCCGTTTATGCCGGGCGTTGGTGGCGCACGCCTTTAATCCCAGCACTCGGGAGGCAGAGCCAGGCGGATCTCTGTGAGTTCGAGGCCAGCCTGGGCTACCAAGTGAGCTCCAGGAAAGGCGCAAACCTACACAGAGAAACCCTGTCTCGAAAAACCAAAAAAAAAAAAAAAAAAAAAAAAAAAAAAAAAAAAAAAAAAAATTAACCCGTTTATCTTTTGCCTTGGGCTGTATATCTTACTTTCAAGGCTTCTTGTTTCTGGCAGCCTGTCCCTCTCTATCTCCCTTGTTCTTTCCTCCTCTTTTCTCTTATTCTTCTTCTGAGCCTGGAGTCTTCCTCCTATTTATTCTCTCTGCCTGCCAGCCCTGCCTATCCCTCTTCTGCCTAGCTATTGGCCAACAGGGTTTTTCTGTGTAGTTTTAGAGCCTGTCATGGAACTCACACTGTCATGGAACTCACACTGGCTGACTTTGAACTCCGCCTCCTGAGTGCTGGGATTAAAGTCATGAGCCACCACCACCTGGCCTGGCTGTTCCCCTTTTTATTAGACCAATCAGATACCTTAGGCAAGCAAGGTGAAACAAATGCAGCACATCTTTACATCATTAAACAAATGTAGCATAAACAAATGTAACACACTTTTACACAGTTAAAGTAATGTTCCATAGAATAAACAAATGTAACACATCTTTGCCTAGTTAAAATACTATTTCACAACAGGCCTTAAACTTAGAGATCTGCTTGCCTCTGCCTCCTGAGTGCTGGGATTAGAGGCGTGCACCACAATGCCTGTCTGTATTAGTGTTTTCATGTACATTTTACATTCATAATAGTTTGCTTCTACAGACATAATACTTTCGTTTAGAGAAAAAGTTTTGTTTTTTTTTTGTTTTTTTTTTTTTTTTTTTTTTGGTTTTTCGAGACAGGGTTTCTCTGCGTAGTTTTGCGCCTTTCCTGGAGCTCACTTGGTAGCCCAGGCTGGCCTCGAACTCACAGAGATCCGCCTGGCTCTGCCTCCCGAGTGCTGGGATTAAAGGCGTGCGCCACCACCGCCCGGCTTAGAGAAAAAGTTTTATTTAAATCAGATTTCAATAAAATAACAGTGACTCCCACAATCCTGATTTCTTTAAAATCCTGGAGAGATGGTTCATTGGTTAAGAGTGCTTTCATGTCTTTAAATACCAGTAGGGAGTTCCAGGCTAGCCAGAGTTACATGGTGAGAACCTGCCTCAAAAAGAGTGCTTGTATACTTCCAGAAAACCGAAGTGCAGTTCCCACCACCCATGATGTTTACCTCATTACTGCCTGTTACTCAGCTACAGTGGATCTTATGCCCCCATGGGTGCACATGAATACACTCAAACACACAAAAAGAAAAGAGATAAAATCTATAATCTTAATTCCCCTTTTACATTTTATAGTTGGCGTATCTATTCTAGAATTATTGAAGGTTAACAATAGTCTCTTAAATAGGAAACTCATCTAGGTTTATGTTAATTGAGGTTTTATAGATAAGTGTGAAAACTGCTGCCTATTGCAGACAAAATATTTGTTAAAACAGGTGGGCTTGCCCCTTGCCACCTACTGCAGCTGGGAAAGCTGGTCCTGGGGTCACAAGAGTGGGAGAGCTGACCCTGCCCCTCACCAGCTGCAGCACTTGGGAGAGCAGGTCTTGCATCTCACCTGGGCAGCACAATAGAACTGACCCCGTTGATGGGGGCCCAGGTGATCTGGCCCACGAATGTGCCTTGGGAAATCTGGCCCCACTCCCAACTATAATGGTGCACTGGGCAAGGGAGAGCTTGCTCTGAGGTCATGAGAGTGTGAGAGTTGGTCCTGCCCATCACCAGCTGCAGCACTAGGGCATTGTGGGCCCTACACAATATCGCTGACCCTGTTGGTGGGGGCACAGGTGAGCGGAACAGGGTGGGAGGGGGGCCATGAGAGCAGGAGAACTGACTCTGTCCCCTTGTCTGCCATGTGGTGGCATGGGTGAGGGAAAGATGCCCTCACCTCTTGCCACCTGGGCAAGGGCATTGTACCTTGCATGGGCAAAACAGTAGAGCTGGCCCTGGTAATATGAGTATGGGTGAGCTGGCCTGAGGGCATGAGAACAGAACTAGCACTGCTCCTTGCTGCCTGTTGCAGTGGGTGAGCTGGCCGGGGCAATGGTGGATAACTTGCTCTGGTGGTGGTGATGAGGGGAAACTGGAAGACTGACCAACCCAGCTAACAACCAGGCCCAGAGCCAGGGCTATGAGTTGGCCCACCCCAATGTCCACGTCTATGAACTGTTCCAGCATGTGAAGGGGCCAGACCTGCAGATCCAAAGCTGCAGGATCTCCATGATACAAAGTAACAATAGGATATCCAAGAGGAGTCCGAGTGAGGGCCCAGTAAGAGGGTGTAGCAGAAGCCAAAGGCCTCAAACCAGACTCATTGCAGTGTACACTTACAAGTAAAGATGTATGGACTAAAGCACAGCTTCCATGGGGAGACTTTTTCTCCTTTTTTCTTTCTTTCTCTTTTTGTGTGTTTGTTTTGGTTTTCTTTAAAATTTTATTTTGAGGGGTGTTACAAGGGCAGAGGGCGGATATGACGGGATGGGAAGATGAATGGGATTGGGATGTATGATGTAAAATTCACAAAGAATCAATAAAAAGGTCTAAAAGAAAAAAAGGTGAGCCTGTTGTAAACTGACATTGACTTAAACAATCTGGGATTGTTTTTGTTAGCATTGTAGAATCAAGCCTTGCAGGGATGGAGACAAAAGAGTTAGTTTTGGGTTTGGTTGGATATTCCTTATCAGGTCTTTGTTTCTTACCTTATTCCTCTTTACCTAATTAATTTTCATAGATACTTTTTGGTAACTAAATGATTAATGAAGATGATAAGATTTGAAATTTTACGTTTACTTATGTGTGTATATGAACTGTGACAAGGGTGTGTCACAATGCTTGTGTGGAGGTCAGAGGACAACTTGGAGGAACTTGGTTCTCTCCTTCCACCATGTGAGTCCTGGGGGTCAGATTCAGATCTTACTAGGCAAGATCTGAAAGTGTTACCTTTTTAGATGTTCTTTCCCCTATTCTGTTCTTAACCTTCTTAGCTGCCTTAAAAAAGCATAAGGAATATTTACATTTCTAGAAGATCTGTGAATTTAGATTAGAAAATGTCAGGTATGCTTTTTTTAATAGTCATATGAATAAATACAAAGACCCTTTAGCCTACCAAGATGGCTTCCTGAAAACCAACATTAAATAAAAAGGTAATAAAATAGATGTTTTGTTACTTCCTTTGGTAAAAATCTGTTTGTGGAATTGTTAACAGTATTTACCATCTTGAGTCCAAGTAATTTTGAATACAGGATTCATTGTTGGGTTTCAGAATGTTACTTCTCTAGGTAAAGTAATCTTCTATGACTACTAGAACTTTTCCTGTGAATTGTCAGCTTACCATAATTGTAAAATTTGGGAAATAAGAAAATCCCAGGTTATTCCATTATAGCAATACAATCATTTAAATTGTTTTGTATACAATTGTATTGCATCAATTCATTTTCAGATTTTTGTATAATCATCTGTGGTTGCTTGAACCCTGCCTCCCTCCCCTACATTCTGTATCCTGTTTTCCTTTTCACTGAATCATCATGGAGGTGGGGATGAGACTTGGCTAAGGCTTCATTTGATTTCTGATTCCAAGTTTCTCTGAGTGTGAGCATTTACTGTGCTGGCTGTGCTTCTGTTATTTAAAGTGATATATTTTTCATACATTGTGGCCCTTAAATGCAAACCAACCTCTTCATCTGGTGTCAACCAAAGGAAAACTGATCTGTTGCAACGCTGGAGGAAAAACTGGCAATGTTGGATTTACCTATATTGAAAGATGGTATGTTGTTCTTCACCTTGGGCTCTCCAAGTATAATTTTGACAGTGCATGGTTTTTATCTCATATGCTGATTTTTGTCTCTAACTTCTGAGTTAGATTCAGTTTGTATTTAATTCCAATCTTCTTTTGTACAATTTACATAATTATCCATAAGGGTGTATTCATTTTTAAAGTTTTAATTGCTATATAGTTCCATATTGTTACATAATTTTTATAGCCATCTTTTATAATAAGAATTTTCTAGTTTTTGACTTTTCTGAAGAATTGTGGGAGCCAATAGAGGCATTTATTGAGAGTGAATACTTCCTAACTTGCTTCTTTAGGCCAACTGACATTGATTCTGCTATAAATATTAAAATAGGAGTAACTATTGTGCTGCTAATTTCAGTATTTCTTAGTTATAGAAAGGACTCATTTGTCCTCAGGCATGTGGGACTCAAACTGTATTGAGGCTGAAAAAATTGAAATTAAGATCATTTATTTAAATCAATCTTAGGGTCTTGTTACAGAGCGAAAGGCTAGGGCCTAGAGACCCATGCTTGTAGTCCTAACTACTCAGGAGACTGAGATTGGAGGTTAGCCTGGGAGCCAGGTTAGAGGCACTCTCCTATAATCCCAACACTCCATTGGTAAAAGCAGGAGAATTGCTCCAAGTTTGAGGCCACACAGGGCTACATAGCAAGACCCCTGTCTCAGAAAACTAAACTGAACTAAACAAAACAAATAAGTCAGCCTGGGCAGCTTAGCCTTGTCTGAGAGTAAGAATACCAAGTGGTTAGCCTTGAAATTATACACATACAAGCAACACCAAATGGACTCAGCAGGTTGTATTTATAGGTTTAGGTGCTTAAATATGTAACAGTAACAAAGAAAAAGAGGTCCTGAATTTGAGTGTGAACATAAGCGTGGGGCATTCGAGAATTTGGAGGGAGGAGAGGGGAAGGAAAAATGATGTAATTGTATTTTAATTTTTAAAAAATTTTGAATAACAAGATAGGTTGGTAGGATGGCTCAGTGGGTTTGTCACCAATCCTAACAACCTCTGTGCCATCCCTGAGGCCTACATGTTAAAAGGAGAGAATGATTCCAAAAGTTGAACTCTGAGCTGGGCAGTGGTGGTGCACACCTTTAATCCTAGCACTCAGGAGGTAGAGGCAGGCGGATCTTTAAGTTCTAGGCCAGCCCAATCTATAGCTTGAGTTCCAGGACAGCCAGGGGTATACAGAGAAACCCTGTCTCAGAGAACAAAAATCAACAACAAAAAGTTGATCTCTGATTCCTACATGCATGCAAACACACACACTATAATTTTTTAAGAGTACATAGAAGACTAAGATTAGATTGATAGCTCAGTTGTAGAAGTAGAGCTCTTATCTAGCAAGTGCCAAAGTTCAACCCTTAATACTGAAAAAAATGAAAGCGGATACAGTGTGGTGAATAGTATCCATTTGAGTCTGAACTGCTTGGATTTAAAAGGCTTTTTAGCACTGGTATTAAAACTAAGGTGTCTTTGAGCAAATTACTTATCCTTTCTTTCTTTGTTTCCAAATAAATAGATAAATAAATAAATAAATCCCCCTATAGTAGTCTTGTGGGGATTAAACCAGTATATGCAAAGGATTTTGCAATAGAACCTTTTTTGTAACAGGTACTATGTAAATATTTAGTATCATTGTCTTCTGGCAGTTTCTGAAATCTTTATGATACAGCTATAAAGTTTGAATGCAGAGAATGCTTGGAATCAAGGTTGGGTACCTTAAAGAAAAAAACTATATAGTTAAACCTTAGATATATGTCCTTTTGATAGCTAAACATTAGTGCAGAAAAAACTTGAGTGGTAGGCTTGTGAACTTCATGTGATTGTAAAGTTGATATCTACAGATGCTCATTTGTGCCTCCTATAGACTGTATATTTTCCTTCCCAGTGACTTCAGTATCAAAACATGCTTATTCTCTAACAGAATATGCTTATTGTCATGATTCATCTTGTTCTTCCCACAGAGTCTGTGTTTTCCTCTGGACCACAGTGTTTGCTTCTTTAAGCATAGCAAGGAAATGTAGGGCTTTGCAATCTGGTGTTAGTTATCTGTTTGTTTTTTTATTTTGACAGTTGTGGAGAGAGTTTTGTTTTCCATACTTTTGGGAACTCCTTTGATAATGTTTTTAGCGGTAATCAAAGCATTCAAGAGAGCATCTGTTTGATCCATGGCTACCTCTTTCTGATTATGGACATGCTTTTGAGTATTTGCAGTAGAAATTTGGTGATAAAAGGTATCTGTGTTCCTTTGTGTTAGTCTTTGGTGCTTTGAAAGGATATTTAGAACTATTTTTAAAAATGCAGAATGTCCAATGTATATTTTTATATAATGTGTAATATATATATATATATATATAATATCAAACTGAATTTGTTTACAAAACTCCACTTGAAAGTAATTGAATAAAAAAATTTCCATAGTTTACAGGTTGTATACAAATATGTATACTAAAGCATTAGTATGGTGTACAGATAAGAGGAAACTGATTTTTGTGGTAAGTTTAAACAAGTTGGAGTTGGCCAAAACTGTGAAATTAGGATAGAAAATTTTGTCTCTAGATAGGTGTGGTGGTGTACATCTTTATTCCCAGCACTCTGGAGGCAGAGGCAGGCGGATCTCTATAAATTCAATGCCAGCCTGGTCCACCCAGTGAGTTCCAGGCTAGCTAGAGTTACATGGTAAGACTCTCTCTTTAAAAAAGAAAAAAATTCTCTATCTCTCAGCCCAAGGTAGTGCTAAGGTTTTTAGAAACTTTTGTTTTTTTTTTTTTCTGGTTATTTCCTAAACTCAAAGAAAGGATATACCTTATTGTATCATTATACAACATTTTGTAGTTAAAATAGTTATCAAGTCTAAAGTCAAAGTTATTACTATCATAAAACATTTTAGACCATTTATTCCATGTAACAAAGAATCCAGCCCGTTTCACCAAATTTGGTATGTTTTTTTAAGGTTTTTTTTTTATTTTTTAAAAAGAATTTAAAAGATTTATTGTTTTATGTGTATGAACGTTTTGCCCGCATATATGTCTGTGTACCATGTATGAGGTCAGAAGAGGGCATTGCATCCTGTGGAACTGTAGTTACAGAAAGTTGAGACACCATGTGGGTCCTGGGAACCCAACCTGGGTCCTTGGGAAGAGCAAAAATATACTCGTAGTTGAGCCAACTCTCAGCCCTTATTTTATTTTTGAGAAGGGGTCCCACTATTTAGTCCAGGCTGACTTTGAATTGTAATTATCTTGTGTCAGCTTCCTTTCTGTGAGCTAAAATGATAGGCATGTGCCACTAGGCCAGCTTCTCTTTGTCTCTTGTTGGTAGCAAATTTTGAATCCAGAACCTTATACACCACTGAGGTAAACTCTAGCCAAGTTACTTTTTTTTTAAAATTCTTTTTCAAGGTAATTTCTCTCTGTAGCACTAGCTGTCCTGGAATTTGCTCTGTAAACTGTGGCTTTTGATGTCTTAATTCAATGAGTATCAGTGTCCTCTTGTTATATCTACTTTATGTTTAAAATCCACATAGATTTTACATTGTGTTCTTTCCCTCTGTTTATTTTTCATCTAAATAAATCATATCTATTTTTTTGTTCCATTTGCATTGTGTAAGTTCTAGAGGTGAGATTCTTTATCCTGTGAGGAAAAGGAGGAAGCATGGAAGCCACATGTGGAACATTGCAGTGACAAGTGTGTTTTTGTAATCATATGGTAGCATATAGGAGCTATGAGACAGGTTAATAAATAGAGTTCAGCAGCCTGTAAATCCCATGACTTCCCAGTTTCGTGGGTCATTAGAGCCTCAGGCCTGTGCTGCAGATAATACTTTTTCAGTGTTAAGATGAAGGGCATTTTACGATGAACCTAGAGTTATTGAACATGCATTGATTACTAACAACTGCTGTCTTTCCCTTGCTTGCTCTACCATCAGCTTTTTGCATGTAAGCACAATTTTGGATCCAGCTATTCATATATATGCTTTTATACCTTCCTCCTTTTATAAAGATTTTAGCTGGTTTTTTACTTGAGTTTGGAATGGGGGTGAGTGGTGATGGTGATGGTGGTGGCTGAAATGGTCTGTTTCCTGTCAACTGGAAGCCTACTGTGGTATTCAAATAGGATAGTTGCGCCATTCAGTCAGCACTTCTCTGTGAAGGTGGTTTCTGCTTGAAGAACGGTGACTCTTAACATAGCTTTGAAATAATTGCTTCTCTTCCCTTCTCTTTGGATACATTTTTTTTTTCAGATACTTTTCTGTTCTTGTTGGCTGTTTTCCAGAAGATTCAGCCTGTCATTAAAATGTTTTGGGTCCCACATGAACTTTCTGTGAAATTACTCAATTCTGGGGTACCCTTTCCTGATCAGCAGTGATAAGAGGGCAAAGAATCTTCTTAGTTAATAGGGAAAAAAAGCCATTTAGAATGAATTTCAAACTTCAGAAGTACCCAGACTTTTTCCTTCAGTACTTTTTCTGTTTGTGGAAGCACCTTTGCCTAGTGTCGAGGAGGGAGGGGATAGATGGGAGGGTTTGTGTTTAAGGGGTTCAGAACAGGGGATATAAGTGTGTCTTTTATGTTTGCAAGGCACTAACACCACTCCCGTCTGTATTTAAATGCTGTCCCCAGGTTACGACTATGGCTATGTCTGCGTGGAGTTTTCACTCTTGGAAGATGCCATCGGATGCATGGAGGCCAACCAGGTTGCTTTATACTTCGGTCAAATGATGCTGAAAGGATATATATTTTTATATATGGGGAGGGAGGGTTTCAAATAATTTCACTTTGGAAAGGTACAAGAAAAGTCCTACCAAAAACCAGTTGTGCAAAGAAACTTTTTTAAAAGCTGGGAAATTTTATTTAGAAGAGTTAATGTGCACAGAGTACATTTTAGGAACTAGGTTCCAGTTCCAGTTTGACCGGGTTCCAGAGACTGTACTTGGGAAATATGACAGATCTGGAGTGTTTCCCTCTGCAGTGTGATAAAGATGTGTGGGCTCCTGATGCAAATGATCCTCTATTATCTAGGCTCTCAAGGATCTGCCTGCACAGGAATTATAGGTCAATCAGTGGTCATACCCAGACTTAGGATGAAGGCCACTAATGGTGATTCCTGTGGCTCTAAGGTCCTGCCTATATGTGTTGTATTTGAAAGAATGCGATTGAGGAGAAAAGAGGAATGGATAGTTTGTATCTGTCTCATTCGTCGTTCTTTACCAGTTGGAGTTTGTGGTCAAGTCATTGGCTGCTTATAATCAGAGCCGGTGAATCTTGAGTCTGCACTTAGGTTTGAACTTTCAGGAGTTATTCAACTTTCCCCCTGGAATTGTCATCTTTGTCTAATTGAACCCTGGCTAGTAGTTTGGGAAGAAATTACTAAATTGAATCCTTCTTGTTTTGTTTCTCTTGGGGAAATCAGTTTGTTTTTTTCTCAAGTCCTGCAATCATGAGATGCCAGAGGCAATTTAGGGATGTAGTTTGACTGTTAGGTATCTACTATCTATACTTAGAAGCATTTGTGCATCACAAAAGAAGGTTCTGTCAAAGAAGAGTAATCATATGAAATCTCTTCTGGAACCTAGTGCTTGCTCATCAGCTTTGTTCCACTTAGCATGATTACTGCTCCCATCCCCATCCCCCCTTTTTTGTTGAGACAAGGCCTCACTACGTAGCCCTGGCCAACCTGGAACTTACAGAGCTCCATCTGCCTCTGCTTCCTGAGTGCTAAAATCAAAGGCCTGCACTACCATGCCCAGATTTACTGTTTACTTCTTCAAGGGGAAGAATTTTCCCCTATTGAAATTGAGGTAGTATTGTGGGTTGTTTGTTTATTTGTTTGTTTATTTTAAGGCATAATCTTATTCTGTAGCCCAAAATGACCTAGAATTAGTGTGTAGCCCAGGATAGATTTGAACTCTTGACACTTCTGCCTCAGCTTCTAAGTGCTGAGATTAGTTATGAGTCACTGTCTTAATTTGACAAATTAATCTGACAAAGTACTGTGACCAAAAGCAACTTCAGGATGAAAGGATTTATTTCAGCTTATAGTTCATAGTTCGTCATGAAGTTCGAAGTAGGGCAGCAGTTCAGGATAGGAACCTGGAAAGCAAGAACTAAAGCAGAGACCATAAATGAATGTTGCTTACTGGCTTTAGTATCATGACTTGTGCAGCTTGCTTTATTATACCATCCAGGACTACTTACCCAAGTGTGGCATTGCCCCCAGTGAGGTGGGCCCTCTCAAATCAATCATTTAAAAAAAAAAAAAAAAAAAAAGCCCTACAGAATTGCCTACAGGCCAATCTTATGAAGTTTTTATTTATTTTTTCCTCAGTTAAGTTTCCTTCTTCCCTAGGTTTGTGTCAAGTTGACAAAAAAAAAAAAAAAAAAATCAGCATAGCCAAAATACCTGTCTCTAGAGAAAGCTATTGATGTACTGTACCTTAATAGTAGCAGAGGCACTTTCTGCTATTCAGGCACCAGAGAATAACTGGATGAGGACCATATCCCTTTACTTAACAAGGTTCTTATTGTCTGTCCATCACTAAATCGATAAGTATCCATTATCAGAAATTGTGTTACTTAAAATTTTGGAGAGAAGCATGAAAGTTCTAATATATATGATTCTATCCTGACAGTCTCTCTGAAAATGAGAACACTTAAATTAATTCATAAGCAATATGTTTCTAACAATCTTTTACCATTGTCTCACTATGAGTAGTTGAAATATAAATGGGAAGACCATGTCATCTCTTTTGTTCTGTTCTTTCCTAGAGTACCATTGCCTTTTTTGATCACTTTTTTTGTTGTTGTTTACTGTTGTTTTAAAGACAAGTTTATAGGGCTGGAGAGATGGCTCAGTGGTTAAGTGCTCTGGCTGCTCTTCCAGAGGACTTGGGTTCAATTCGCAGCACCCACAAGGGAGTTTACAAGTTTCTATAACTCCAGTTCTAGGGGATCTGACAACCTTCACTCGCATGCACATAAAGTTTATTTTTAAAAAAAATTTTTTCACAATATAGAACCTGGGACTCTATGCTAGACCAAGCTGGACTAGAACTGACAGAGATCCATTTATCTCTGCCTCCTGAATTAGAGGCCTGTGCCAACATGCCCAGTTTATCGGTGCTATTTTTAATCTTAAGAGTATCAACATTAGCTGAGGATATAGCTCAGTGATAGAGATACTGCCTGGCATGCACAGGGCCCTGGCTTCAATTCCTAGCACTCAAAGGGGGGGGGATAATTAAAGAGATATAAAGCATTATCTTTTAATCACCTCTTCTATATCCCAACAATAAACCCTATCTATAAAATATCTAGTCTCTTAAAGGGTATCATTCTTTATCAACAGTGCTTGTGCGTAGGCAAGTATTCTTTTGGGCCTGTGTCTGGAAAATGCTCATTTGTGCTAACAGCAGTCAAGAGAAGGTGGCTTATTAACATAAGCCTAGGAATTATAGCCATGCTTTTGGATTCTCCAGAAGAGCTGCCAGCCTAAGTTGTGCTGGGATCAAGAAAAATGGGCCTTGGCGGTTCATGTTCCTGGAGTTGTATCCATGCCAGTGGATGTCCACACGCTTCAGAAGAGAATTTGACATTGCTGCTGCTGTTGTTGCTGCTGTTAAAGCAGTGGTGGCCACCGCTGCTACTGTTTCTGGGATTACCATTTCATAATTGCTTACTACAGCTAGCACAGTGGAGACCCTGGCAGCAAAAGTAGCTACAACAGTTAATTAATCTTTCATTCTATTGGGCATGATCAATTTAATTCATTAGTTATATACGTTTCGATTGGCTTTGAAAATTATAAATTTATAAACTCAAATTCCATTTGCTTTTGGGATACCATCTTACAAGGACTCCAATTTGCAGTAAAGCTCGTTGAGGAAGGGAATGGTTCAGTTGCCTTTAGCCTACTGGCTATGGGTAAGATAGGACCTCTGTTGGTCTTTTCTGTGTCAAACACACAGATTGCAAGCCCAGTGCCACTTTGAGATCTTTGGCAGCAGTTAACTCTGCAACAACTCACACACAATTGAGCCTGTATGATAATGAGTATTCAGAGAAGGGTAATGCCTGGGGGGCGCTCACCAACCTAAGACAGAGCGCCTGTGTGGCCTGGGCAGGCGTCTCCATGACGGGTAAGGTGACCTGCTGACTTCCCATGCAACCTAAGTCAGAAGCTCATTTTTTAGTAAAAGGGGGAGCCTGACCTAGAAATGTGTCTCTAACAATGTCACAGGGAAATAAATCCTTTGTTACTTTGGTACAGTCCGAAGAAGGAATACAGGTTCTCCAATCAGGTCTTAGTTCTTAGTTGATTTACCTGTGGCAAATGTTTTAACCTCCCTGGGTCTAAAATCCCACTGTTCCTAATATCTCAATAAGTTTTGGGTAACTGTTACCTTGCTTGCTGACCTTGACCTTGGTATCCTCCCAATGCTAATTCCCTGCCAGGTTCCACCCTCCTGAATGCTTAAGGGAAGTTCCTTGTCTGTGTATCCTGCATAATGAGCGTTAACAGCTTAGATGCAAGACTGTAAAACATCTGTAGTGAACTTCTGCCCTCCGGGGTTCTCCCATTGTGCTGTAAACCTGTATTTAAGACCTCTTCCCTCCTTCAATAAACAGCATTCTGCAAGGTGGCTTATAGATGTCCTTTCCACCCTCCTCAGCCATTCAGTCAACGGATTTAGGGTTCTCAGATCCCCTAGTGATTGAGATACCACAAAAAAATTGGGAACAGAGCCATTACTCTTCTAGGTTTGAAGTAGTATTGAAGATGTGGAGGTCATTATGATGTAGTGCCATGTGGTGCCTTGTTCCAAAGTACAATTAAGGTAGTCCTCTATCTGGGTATGGTTGTGTTCACCTGTAATTCCAGCACTTGGGAAGCTTAGGGTAGTAGGATTTTTAGGCCATCCCAGGTTACATAGTAAGATTCTGCTTCAAAACAAACCTCAAAACTAGCTCTATCTTTTAGGACCTATAACCCTATACCTAGAAAGAATGGAAGGCTTATCTGGGCTGGCAAAGATAGCTCATCAAGTAAAGGCAGTTGTTGTCAAACCTGATGAACCAAGTTCAGTCCCTGGAACCCTTCATGGGGTGGAAGGAGAGAGCCAACTGCAAGTTGTTCTCTGACCTCCACATGGGTGCAGTCGTGAATACCCCAAAACAAATAAATTAATTTAAAAAATACATCTTAATTTTCTTTATAGTCAACCCTATTTCCTAGATATTTATTCCTCCCATGACCATGCAATCCTCTCTTGCTGAACTGCACAGTCTTCATGATCAGATCAATATTCTTTAGTAGCCTTTCTCATATCTCAGGGCATATGTAAATCATTTTGATGGGAAAGAACTGAGATCTTCAGGGAAATAAATCCTTTGTTACTTTGGTACAGTCCGAAGAAGGAATACAGGTTCTCCAATCAGGTCTTAGTTCTTAGTTGATTTACCTGTGGCAAATGTTTTAACCTCCCTGGGTCTAAAATCCCACTGTTCCTAATATCTCAATAAGTCCTAGTGTGGATTTAACAAGGTCATTCATTCATGAGTGTTTTTGTGTGCTGGGATGCTGAGGATGCTACAGGGAACAAGATAGACTATATAACTTATTTTAATGGAGAAAATAGGACAAGTAAGTTGACAAAATTAAAAATAGTATAATATGTGCTGAGTGCTATTTAAAAATGAAGCAGACTACGAGAACCTATGAGACAGTCATAGAAGCTTGTTGAGAAGTGATTGCATTCAAGAAGTGATTCTTGATGAATAATGTATGCAGAATTCTTAACAGAGCAACTGGCACTTGGAAGCATTTGAAATGAGATGAACATGCCCTTTCTCTGTCTTCTCTTTCTACATACCAAATAATTTCTGATCATAAATCTAGGAAAATAAATTTATTTTTGTATCTGGATTTAGATTGAGGCCCTTAATGCTACAGTAATTGAGAGTCTTATGAAGGACAAGAATGCAAAGAAAGGTCTGGTTCTTTAGAGTACATAAAATGTTTTGCTTTGTTTGTTGGTTTGTTTGTTTGTTTTTTAGTTTTTTGGCACAGGATTTCTCTGTCCTAGAACTCACTCTGTAGACCAGGTTGACTTGGAAGTCACAAAAATATATCTGCCTCTGCCAGTTCTGGGATTAGAGGTGTGAGACACCACTGCCAGCAGAGTACATAAAATGTTTATGGAAGATTGTTTCTGGCCATCTATTCTCCTTTTCCAAGTTTCACTTACAGAATTACTTAAATTGGTAGAGTCTCTGATTTGCAGAGATCTGCTGAAAGCCTCTGAGCAGGGCCTGATTGTATCTATGGATACTTCTGAAGGTTCTATAAACTGCTTTAACTTGAGATTTTCATAACTTTTTGCTGTCTTGATAAGAAATCCCTTTATCATTGGTTGATATTTGTAGATCTAGGGGATGGAAATAAAGGAGAATTCTGCTGGCTTGCTTTGTAGAGTATGGTGGATTATGTATATATTTGTGAGGCTTCTCATGATGGTAATCAAGGTCCCTCTAGCTTCTTCTCAGTGCTTGCATGCAGAATTCAAACAGGAAGAATCTCTGCAACAGTGTTGTGACTAGGGAAACTCCTAAGAGTAATGTGTATTAGGTGTCTATCTGGAGAAATAACTTCAGTAAGTATGAAGATGTGAGTCTATTAGCTCATGCCTTCATCACCTTTGTCTAGGAGAAAGAAATAACTAACTTTATGAAGCGGGGACTTCATTCATTTTATCCTTCATTGGAAATGTTTGGTTGTTTTTGTTTGTTTTGTTTTTGAGTTAGGGTCTCTATTGTATTCCTCTTTGTCATTACATTTGTATTTAATATTTATTAATTCATATATTTATTAGAAAGGGTCTCACTGTGTAACCTTGGCTGGCCTGGAACTCCCTGTATACATCAGGCTGGCTTTAAACTCATACAGATCCACCTGCCTCTGTCTACTGAGTGCTGGGATTAAATGTGTGCACCACCAAGCCTGACCTAGAAATGTGTCTCTAACAATGTCACATACCTTCTGTTTTCTTTGTTGTCCAAGTCCATTGGGGCTGAGGAAGAACATCATGTCCTTTCTTTACATGTGCCATTGCCCTAAGATTGGGGAGATAATTAAGAAGCATTATGTTCAGGTATTGAGCCCTTCCCATGGTTGTTCATCAGTATGTGCTAACTCATTGAATGGCTGGTGGTTGTTAACACAACTTCAAATTTGTTACTGTGATGCTCGTTGCCTGTTCCTCTTTGTTCAAATATTTTCCTAAGAATTGATTTCTTAGCTGGGCGGTGGTGGCTCACGCCTTTAATCCCAGCACTCAGGGCGCAGTAACAGGTGGATCTCTGAATTCAAAGCTAGCTTGGTGTACAGAACAAGCTCCAGGACAGGCTCCAAAGCTACAGTGAAACCCTGTCTCAAAAAAAAAAAAAAAAAAAAAAAAAAAAAAAAAGGAGGAGGAGGAGGAGAAAGAATCGATTGCTTAGAAATTTTTACTCATTGGTTTTTTTTTTTGTTTTGTTTTTTTGAGAGGTGTCTCTGTGTGACCCTGGCTGTCCTGGAACTCACAGCGATCACCTGCCTCTGCCTCTGAAATACTGCGATTAAAGACGTGCCACCACTGCCCAGCACTCAGCTTTTTATGTGACACAATTATCCTGGCTTTCTAAGGTGCAAGGAAGTAGGATATTATTACCACCTAACATGAAAATTACTTCTGACACCATTTTTTTCTGCTGTGAGAAATGAAGGCTGTGAAATACATGATGTTTTACAAAACTTTTTTCCTGCCAACAAAATTAAGAGAGTTTAGATTATTTAAAGAGACTAGGGGGACTGTGAAGGCCTATACAGGAAGCCAGGTCTCTTTTATTTTTACTTTTTGTGTCTTAAAAAAATTTTTCTAATTAGTAAACTAAGTGTGTTTGTGAGTATGCAGGCCACAGTGCATGTGTGGATGTCAGAGGACAACTCTGTAGAGTTGGTTTTCTCTTTGCATTTTTCTAGGGCTCCTGGCATCAAACTCAGGTTATAGGTTTGGGTGCAATCTGTTTTTACCCCCTTAGCTAGCTCACTCAGCTCACAAATCTTTTGTTTGTGCTTTGAACCAGGGTCTGTTTCTAGTCTGGGCTGGCTTCAACGTGATGATTTTCTGGCTTCAGTCTCTAAAAGTGTAAAATTATAGGTGTGTACAAAATCCTTTTTTTTGTTGTTTTTGTTTTTGAGACAGTTTCTCTGTGTAACAGATTAGTAGACTAGCCTGGCCTCGAACTCACAGAGATCCACCTGCCTCTGCCTCCCAGAGTGCTGGTATCAAAGGAGTGCGTCACCATACCTAGCGCTTTTGACTGGCTTGAAACTCCCTGTGTAAACCAGACTGTCCTTGAACTCATCGAGCTCCAACTATCTCTACCTCTGGGACTAGTGGTGTGTACAGCCACCATTCCAGGTCTAAAACAAAACTTTAAATGTTATTTGTCATTACGATTGAAATTGATGCTGTAGGGGAAAGACTATTTATGGTCCATCATGAAAAAAGTAAACACCAAAATTGTGGACTCATAAGCAAGGTAGTAATAATGACATAATATAATCTGAGACATTTCAGTACTTCAGTTTTATGCATTCTAATAGGCAGAAGCAGCAACAACAAAACCATTATTATTAACAACAGTAAAAAATTAATCTGTGTAAGTGTTCAGAAAATTGAGTTGTCACCTAAACAATTCTTACCTCAAAACCTTTACTGAGGAAAGTGTTGTTTCTTGGACTCATATATATAACTTGTGTCTTGGGTCATGCAATCCTTGCCTGTTTTCCGGGAAACATCTATTTCAATACCTTTTAGTTGTCCTCAATATAGATACCAGCAGAAATGTGGGGAAGTGCAGTATAAAAAGAGTGTGAAGTAAGAATTAGTGAACATCCTTGTTCTTAGGAGAGTTTGTATATTCAAATCAAGACACAGTCTCAGGTGGAATCCAGAACCTGTGGCTTTTTCAGGAGAGTTGCCAGCTTATAAAATCCCAAGTTAGTTTTTAAAAATTACATTTGTTTTATTTGTTTTGTGTAGTGTGAGGGGGGCATGTTTCATATGTGTGGAGGTCAGAGAACATTTTGCAGGAGTCAGTTCTCTCCTTTCACTGTGTGGGTGTCAGGGACAGAACTTGGATAGTCAGTCAAGCTTGGTGGCAAGTGCTCCCGGAACCCACCGAACCAATTTCCTGGACCTAATTTAGTTTTTGAAAGTATTAGTTTTGACTTTTTTGAGGCAGGATTTCTTGTAGCACAGGCTGGCCTCCAGCTTATTGTGTAGCGAAGGCCTTGAACTCCTGATTCTTCTGTGTCCATTCCCCCATGTGCTATAATTGTAGGCATGGTCTACCACACTCAGCTAAGTAAGTCTATTATTGTTATTATTATTTTAGGTTTATTTTATGTATGTGGAAGTTTTGTATTTAGGTTTATTTTATGTTTATGGAAGTTTTGCCTGCATGTACATACGTACAATATATGCGTGCCTAGTGCCTGAGGAGGTCAGAACTGGAGTTATGGGTGGTTGTGAGCCATCATGTCAATGCTGGGAATCAAACCTGGGTCGTCTGTAAGAACAATGAGTGCTATGAACCAGTGATCCATCTCTCTAGCCCCTCAGTTAAGTAAGTCTTAGATTACAACAGCTCCTGTCTTAGTATTATATAGTATGTTTCTAAAAAGAGAAATCAGTGGCTGTTCCCAGGAGTGGGATGGGTTTTTTCTTTTGTTTAGTTTGTTGTTGTTTCGTTTTAACAATATTTCTTTCTTTCTTTTTTTTTTTTGTTTTGTTTTGTTTTGTTTTTTTGAGACAGGGTTTCTCTGTGTAGCTTTGTGCCTGTCCTGGAACTCACTCTGTAGCCCAGGCCGGCCTCGAACTCACAGAGATCCACTTGGCTCTGCCTCCCGAGTGCTGGCATTAAAGGCGTGCGCCACCACCTCCCAGCTACAATATTTCTTTTTTAGGCCTATAGTTGAAATTATTGGTCAGAATACTGCTTCCTAGCCTCCATATGTCTTCTAGTGAGTGTATTAGCTCTTAAATTTTTTTTTAAAATTTTCTCAGGTGAAAGCAAGAGGCAGTGTAACATGAAGTCAAACCATAGTAGAAGTGTAACCTGTGGCTTTAAATCCCTGTGTTCTGACAGCCAGCCTCTAGCTTTGCCACACCTCACACTCTAATTATAAGTACTTCTTTTTGTTTGTTTTTTTAGAATGTTTGGTTTGGTTTGATTTTGGTTTTGGTTTTTAAGACAAAGTTTCCCTTTTTAACAGCACTGTATGTCCTGGAATTCAAATTGTAGATCAGGCTGGCCTTGAACTCACAGAGATCTACCTGCCTCTACCTCCCGAGTGCTGGGATTAAAGACATGCACCAACATGCCCAGTTTATAAAAAGTACTTTTTGCAAATGTGATAAAATAAATAAACATCAATCTCTTTGCAGTTTTATGAGAACTTTCCCAGTATGTCTCCTATGATAGATAAATTTGTGCCTATTTTTGCTATGCATAAATCATGGCTCATTTTCAGTGGATTGAAATAATTTCGTCCTAATTTGTTCTAAATTGGAAAGTGCTTAGTATATATTTTAACTTTGGGCTTCCTTTTCATCACGTCTCTTTGAGCTAGTATTTTTTGCTAATGTTGAATTTTTATAAAATTAGCATTTGTAAGGTGCTGGTTTTCTTAGTCTTGTCAGTTTTAGACCGTGATTGCATATGGTGTCTTGACTTGGTTTCTGTTGTGATAAACACCATAACCAAAAGCAAGCTTGGAAGGGAAGGATTTATTTCATCTTATAGCTTTTATCCTGTCATAAAAGGAAGTCAGGGCAAAAACCTAGAGACAAGAACCAAAACAGAACCATGGAATAATGCTGCATATTGGCTTTCTTTTCATGGCTTGTTCAGCTTGCTTTTTTATATAACCAAGGATCACTTACTTGTCCTGGGATAACACTATCCACTGGAAGCTGGGCTCTTCACATCAACCAACAATCAAGAAAATGTCCCACAGACATGTCCTCAGGCCAGACCAATGGAGGGACTTCATCAATATTTCTTCTTCTCAGATGACTCTAGCTTGTGTCAAGTTGACAAAAAACTAACTAGCACAGAAAAAAACACAGAGGGCTCAGCAGTTAAGAGGACTTGTCACTCTTACAGGGGACCCGAGTTCAATTCCCAGCACCTACGTAGTGATTCACAACCATCTGTAATTCCAGTTTCAGGCATCCAGTGACCCCCTTCGGACCTCAGGCAACAAGCACACATATGATGCACATACATATATGCAGGCAAAACACTCATACATAAATTAAATCTAATAAAATTTTAAAGCAAAAATATATATCATTCTAATTATCAAGCCAGGGGTTAGACAAAGGCATAGCAGAGTCTGTGGTCTTGATTTTAACTTTTGCTTATGCCCTTTTATATGGGGTATGACAGAATCTTTAAGGGCTGGGGGCTAGACAGATGGCTTGTTGGTTAAGAGCACAGGCAGGCCTCCCAGAGGACCTAGATTCGATTCCCAGCACCTGCATGAAAGCTCACAACTGTCTGTAACTCCCTGACCTCTGCAGTTACCAGGCACATACGTAGTGCACAGATACACATGCAGACAAAACACTCATACACATTAAATAAATTAAAAGAAGGGGGCAAATGGGGATTGTGGGAACTGAAAAAAGACCTTTAAATTTTGGGGGGTACACTTTAGGTGGTAGTGATTATCAACTCTTAGGACAGGTATTATAAAAAGGTCTACCAGCCCCCTCTGCTTCCTGGGTGAAGATGTGGCTATTCACTCTTACATATACTCCTTCCATAGTGTGACATCACTCATTGCCCTTACCAGAGATTGAACAATTGGGGCTGCTTGATCTTGAACTTTGTGCTTGTAGAACTGCAAACTAAATAAACCTCTTTTGCTTTATAACTTAGTCCATCTGTAGTTGGAGTTTTCTCCAGTCCAACTCAGACCACAGCCACTCTGACCCAAATAAACACACAGACATTTATATTATTTAAATTGTTTGACCAAATGGCTCAGGCTTCTTGCTATCTAGTTCTTACATCTTAAATTAACTCACTCATTTCTATTAATCTATAAAGTACCTTGTGGCTTACTGGTACCTTACATCTTGTTTCTCATGGCTTCGGCAGCTGGCAGCGTCTCCTGACTCAGCCTTCCACCTCCCAGATTCTCCTTTCTCCTTATCCCGCCTACACTATACTTTCTGCCTGGCTACTGGCCAATCAGTGTTTTATTTATCAATCAATCAGAGCAACACATTCACAGCATATTTTATTTGCGCTGAAATGTGATTTTATTTGTATGTTAATAATAAAGTTGCCTGGGGATCAGAGCTAAAAGCGACCCATTTAGCAGAAGTCCAGTGGTGGTGGCACATGCCCTTAATCCACTCCGATCACATGGCACACAAGAGTTTCTGTGTGATCCAGGACACAGCCAAGCTGTTAACATGGATTTTTAATCCCAGTACCAACCATAGAGACCTGGAGGTCTGTATAGACAGGCAGTGACAAGGAAGTCATGTGTTTGGGTTTAGAGCCAATGAGAAGGCAGAACAGAAAGGCAATAAAAAGGACACAGGAGAAGGTCTCTCTCAGGGGAAGGATAGCAGCGAGTGGTAAGATAAAGTCTGTTCGCTAGTGCTCTGACCTCTGGGCTTTTAACTCTGTATTTGGCTCTGTGTTTCTTAATTAATAAGACCGTTTAGAATTTCATGTACACCCATCTCAATTATTTCAATTGTGGTAGCAATAAGCTTACCAATACAGAAACTTGGTACCAAGAATACTTGCAGATAGTGTACACAGCTAGTCTCAACAGTGTTAGAATTCTGTCATCAATTCTTACTGGTGTTTTTGTATGTGTGATGTTTGGTTGGTTGGTTTTGCTTGTTTTGCTTCTGTTTGCAGGGCAAAGCCCTATACACGTCCAGCAAATGATCTACCACTAGGCTACAGATGGATATATATATATCCTTGTTTTTCTTTTTTTTTTTTAAGTTTGTTTGTTTATGTTTCTGGGAAAGGGTCTCACTATGTAGTCCTGGCTGTCCTGGAATTTGTTATGACTGAGGTCTTCCTACCTCTGCCTCCCAGATGCTGGAATAAAAGGCGGGCATCACCACTGCCTGGCTGACTTTTTTTTTTTTTTTCATAGCTGCTAGATCCTTAATTTGAGACAGAATGTTATTATACTACCCTAGGTGGCCTGTAATTTTCTATGTAGACAAGGTCAGCCTCAAATTTGGAGCAACCCTGTTTCTGTATCTTGAATGCTAGGATTATAGGCATTAGCTGTCATATCAGTCTGGTTTCGGTATCTTTGACAGTCGTTGCCTAGTACTTCTTTTAGGAAATTGAGATGTTCAGAGTAAAAATGAAATGGTGGATGCAGAGGCATGTAAAGGCAAATGATCGTTACCATATTAACTGCCCTGCAATCTTGCTGTAGAGAAGTATAGGTGTGTATATATGAAGGTGGGGGCATATTTTCACATGTGCGCATTTGCCTATGCAGACACATATATAGGCAAAAGGTTAACTTTGGGATTTCTTCCTCGGTCACTCTTCTTCTACCTTATTTACTTATTTTTTTATTTGAGACAGGGTTTCTCATTGAACCTGGAGTTCCCTGTTTGGACTTAGATTGGTTGGCAAGTGTGCCTCCAGGATCTGCCTGTCTCTGCCTCCTATACAGATGCACACTGCTGGATCTGCCTTTTTGCCTAGGTTCTTGGGGATCAAAATTCAGGTCCTCATGCTTTAATAGCAAGCACTTTACCCACTAAGCTGTCTCAGAAGCTCAATGATATTTTTAAAGTTATGATTGCAAGTAGTTCTTCCATCTCACAAGTTGTAGAATGCAGTGAATGTTACTGAACATTTTCTACTATGTTGAACTTAGATATCCTTGAGTCCTATTTTCCACAGGATAAAGTGTTTACATGTTGTTATTCACCCTCTAGCTCATATATTATATATATACACATTTCTGAGTAAGGGTATTGATGGTCATGGATCAGCTTATCTAAAATAGTAGCTGACTTTGCACTTGTCATCAATACCTAAACCCACATAGTAGAAAGCAAGAATTGACTCCCAGAAGTTGTCCTTTGACCTCCACATTTGCCATGGCACATATGTAGACACACACATACATGTTCATGTGCATACCTGGCACTTATGCATGTGTGTGAGACTAAATCTCTTTTTATTCAGTACTGCATATACCAGACTAGGTGGCCCTCCAGCTTCCAGAAAATCTCCACCTCTGCCTTTCACTTACTGTATAAGTGCTAAGTCCAGCTGAGGTGGTTTCTGGGGATCCAGACTCAGGTGCTCGCACTTGTGCTGCAAATGTTCTACCTGCTAAGCCATTTGTTTCCCGAGCCCTGCTTTACTCATTTTTAAGTCAAGTCGTTTTTTTCTTAAATGAATTTTCCAAGTTCGTTGTGTATTTTCAATTAATAGTCTTATATTAGGTATGTCTTCTGCAAATATTTCTCCCATCTGACTTGTCTTGTCTTCATCATGTTTTTTGCAGAAGAAAATTTAGTTTGAATAAATCCAGTTTAATCACTTCTTTCATGCATCATTCCTTTGGAGTTGAATGTAAAAAAAAACTATCTGCACATCTTGGGTCATCTAGATTTTTTCCTTGTGTATTGTCTTATGTTGGAGAGTTTTAGTTTGCATTTACATATGGGTCTAACACTTTTTTAGTTAATCCTCATGATAGAGTAGATTACCGTTTGCATAGGGATATCTAATTGTTTTGGTGTCTTGTTGGAAAGACTACGTTGAGCTAGGCATGGTGAGGCTCTTGGGAAACTGAAGCAAGATTATTGCCTTAAATTCAAGGCTAGCCTGAGCTACATAGTGAGTTGTAAGCCAATCTGAGCTACAGAATGAGTCTGTGTCTCACAACAAAACAACCTTCCCTCCCCAAAAAGAGTATTCTTATCCTCCTGAATTGCTTGTCCTCCTTGTCCAGGTCTCTGTGTGAGGTCTTTTGAGCCCTCTGTTCTTCTGTCAGTAACACTCTGTTTCCTGTGTCTTTATAGTTAGGCTGACAGGTAGGTCAGTCTCTAACTTAATTTTCTTCAATATGTTTATTTTTATTAAGTGTGAGTTTATGGGCTGGAGAGAAAATAGAGATTAAGAACAAGTGCTATGCTAGGTGTGGTGGCACACTCCATTATTCCCAGCACTCAGGAGGCAGAGGCAAGTGGATCTCTATGAGTTCAAGGCCAACCTGGTCTAGAGTGAGTTCCAGAAGTGTGTAGAAGGACCCTGCCTCAAAATAAATAATAAACATTTTTAAAACCATTAAGATTATTTTCGGGGCTGGAGAGATGGCTCAGCGGTTAAGAACACTGGCTGTTCTTCCAGAGGTCCTGAGTTCAATTCCCAGCAACCACATGGTGGCTCACAACCATCTGTAATGAGATCTGGTGCCCTCTTCTGACCTGCAGGCATATAGAACACTGTATACATAATAAAATATATCTTAAAGAATAAAAAATAAGAATTCCAAAAAAAAAAAAAGACTATTTTCATATAAGCTGTAGGATCCTTTGTTGATGTCCACAAATACCAATGTATTATTAGAATTTTGATTAAGAGTACATTTAGGTGTACTTAGCGGTTAAGAGCACTGCTTGTTCTTCCAGAGGTCCTGAGTTCAATTCCCAGCAACCACATGGTAACTCACAACTACCTGTAATGAGATCTGTTGCCCTCTTCTGGTCGGCAGGTGTACATGCACATAGAGCACTGTATATGTAATAAATAAATAAATCTTTAAAAAAAAGAGAGAGAGAGAGAGAGAGTACATTTAAGGACTGGCGAAATGACTCAGTGGTTAAGAGCGTGGGCTGCTCTTCCAGAGTACCCAAGTTCTGTTCCCAGCACTCACATGGTGGCTCACTACTGCCTATAAGTACACCTTCAGGGGACCTGCCACTCTTTGGGTATTTCAACCAGACTGCCACGTTATCTGTAACAAAGACAATTGTGTGTCTTATCAATCTGTGTAAATTTTGTTTTCTATTCTGGCATGTTGAATTTCCAAATACAGTGCTGAAAATCTACTTTTGGAGGATTTTTCCCCTTTCTGGTGTCTGATCTGGTGGGAAAGCATTTAGTTTGTCATCACTAAAGATAGTATTAGCTAGAAGTTATTTGTAGATATCCATCAAGTTGGAGAGGTTTCCATTATTCTTAGTTTACTGAGTTTTTTAATCTTTTTATTTTCTGTATCCACAATTTTTGATAGGTAGTGTTTTCATTTATTGTGAGCTGCTTTTTTAAAAAAAATTCAAAAAAATTTAATTATGTGAATATATTAATTATGTGAATGTATTAATTATATGAATGTATGAATTAACAGAGATCTGCCTGCCTCTACGAAATACTCAAACATAATGTGGTAGTTTGAATGTAATTGGCCCTCATATTCTCATAGGGAGTGACACTATTAGGAGGTGTGGCCTTGTTTGAGAAAGTGTCATTGTGGGGGTGGGCTTTGAGGTCTCTCAAGATATCATCCAGTATCACAGTCCACTTTCTGTTGCCTGAATATCAAGATGTAGCCAGCACTATGTCTGCCTGCACACCGCCATGATGATAATGGACTGAGCCTCTGAAAATGTAAGCCACCCTAGTTAAATATTTTTGCTTTGAGAGTTGCTGTAGTCATGGTGTCTCTTCACAGCAATAGAAACCCTGACTAAGACACATAAAAAATAAAAATAAGTAAAACTTTTTAAATTTTGTTTTTTAAATTATGTCTATGTAGGGGAGGGAGTGCAGGTGCTTGTAGAGGTCAGAGGCCTCAGATACCCTTGGAGCTGGTGTTGTAGGTGTGGGAGCCACCTGACATGGATGCTAGGAACTGTACTTACATACTTTCCAAAAACATCAAGGACTCTTAGCCACGTTGGGCAGCCAAATGTAGCCATAAGTTTTCTCAGGTCCTGCCCAGCCCCATGGGACTGCATTCCTCTGGTCCTGCCCAGCCCCGAGGTCCCTCAGCTGCTTATAAAATAATGATTCAGAGGCTTAATATTAATTATCAACTGTATGGCCTATGGTAGGCCTCTTGCTGGCTAGCTCTTATAGTTTAACCCCACCCATAACTTAATCTATGTATCGCCTCATGTTCTGTGGCTTTATTTGCATCCCATTACATGTTGCTCCTAAGATGGCAGTCTGGCATCTAGCGTCTCCCTCACTCCACCTTTCTCTTTCCTGACTTTCTTGAATTTCCCCCCTGCCTCTAAACTGCCTTGCCATAGACCAGAGCAGCTTATTTATTAATCAATGGGAACGACATATATTCACAGCGTACAGAAAGATGTCACCCAACAGGTCCTAGTGATTGAACTGATGTCATTAGGCATATAGACAGGTGTCTTTATCCTCTGAGCCATCTCAGCAGCCCTTGGATACATTTGGGTTGTATCATGTTTAGTTACTCTATAGCGTAGATTATCATGAGTTACAAAGCTAGTTTATTTAACATTAAACAATCTGTGATAAATAACTTTGCAACTATATCGTCACATAGCATTGACTGCTGTTCCAGAGGTCCTGAATTCAATTCCCAACAACCACATGGTGGCTCACAGCCATCTTAAAAAAAGAGATCAGATGCTCTCTTCTGTCATGCAGGCAAATATGTAGGCAGAACACTGTATACATAATAAATAAATAAATCTTAACAACAACAACAAAGTTGGGCTGTGGTGGCACACACTTCTAATCTTTGCACTCAGGAGGCAGAGGCAGGCAGATCTCTCAGGCCAGCCTGGGATACAGAGCAAGTTCCAGAACAACCAACACTAGAGAGAAACCCTGTCTCAATGCCCCCCCAACAAAACAAAACAACAGATTTGAATTTATGATTTCACTTATACTATTAATAGTTGATAATTAACAGTTTATGATTTAGTAAATGTCAAATTACCGTATAGGAATTTCCCTTATTTATTTTTCTTGTGGTATTTGGGAGCATTTGCCTTTATGTCCAAATTAGTGTATAATGTTAAATAATAAAATACTTGTAGTTAATAAGATACTAGATAGTAATAAAATGATGTTTGTTATTGTATCTTATAGTTTTCTGTGTATTTTAAATATTTCATTCTTGTTTTAACATTGCCAGCAGAGGTAAAGAAACAAATTAGCTGGGACTGGTGGTGTACACCTTTAATCTCAGCCCTCTAGAGGTGGAAGTTAGGCTGATCTGTAAGACCAAGCAGGAAATTAGTCACTATTCCTATTTTAGATTTATTAGTTTGGTAGAAGATTTTTACATGTGATTTCTACCTATTTACATTTCTTTTATAATTATTGGTTTCTGTAGAAGGAATCTTAAAAGTTCTTATTAATAAAATCAAACCCGAGGCCAGTTATTGGGGTCAATGCTGGTAGATCAGAGAGACAGAACAAGCCACAGCTATCTCACCTCGCTGGATCCTCAGCTGGTCCTGTTTCCTCAGACTGGAGGCCTCTGAGTCCTCATCCGGAATGAATCTCAGCTGAACTGTGTTGCTCCATAGCCTGAAAGCTTAACCAGCCAAATGCTTAACCAGCCAAATGCTTCTAGTTTCTGGTCCTCACGCCTTATATATCTTTTTGCTTTCTACCACCACTCCCTGGGATTAAAGGCTGGCTTTCTGGGATTAAAGGCGTGTCACCATGCTTGGCTATTTCCAATGTGGCCTTGAACTCACAGAGATCCAGAGGGATTTCTATCTCTGGAATGCTAGGATTAAAGGTGTGAGTGCCACCATTTTCTAGCCTTTGTATCTAGTGGCTGTCCTCTGACCCCAGATAAATTTATTAAGGTACACAATATTTTGGGGAACACAATACCACCACAAGTTTCCATATATATTCAATCAAAAAAAGGAAAAATAGAGTATTTTGGTCACCCTGTATAGTCTCTCTCTTGCTCTAAGATTTTGTTTTATTTTTATTTTTATTTTTTGGTTTTTCAATGTAGCCCTAATCTATCTTGAATTCACTCTGTAGACCAGGATGGCCTTGAGCTCAGAGATCCACCTGCCTCTGCCTCCTGAGTGTTGGGACTAAAGGGCTGTGTGTGTTTTCTATAAGATTGCCAGATTAACACCTGACTCATTAGCTCAGTTGTTTAGAGCATCATGCTCATGATAGAAAATAATTACTTTACCTAGAATGACTCTTTGTGAAGAATCTGAATAAAATAGGCAAGTGCACAAATGTGAAGAGCATGTCCATAGGTATTTTATGTCCATAGATGTTTTTTCTTTTTGGTCTATAACTAAAAATATCATAGCATAAATGTATTTTTACTTAAAAATCTCATTTAACTAATTTCAAGGTCTTTAAAGAGAACATCCCTTCTTATATGGAAAACTTCTCCTGCCCCTTCTGGTCATTATCCTTTATATCCATTCTTAAATTTTAAGTGGGGTGTGGTGGTGCACACCTTTAATCTCAACACTTGGAAGGCAGAGGCAGGAGGATCTGTGAGTTAGAGACCTGCCTGGTCTACAAAGCAAATTCCAGGACAGGAAACCCTATCTCGGAGAAAGAAAGAAAAAAAGAAAAGAAAAGAAAAGTTTTAACACCATATAGGTTTTTTTGTTTTGTTTTGTTTTTTGTTTTGGTTTTTCGAGACAGGGTTTCTCTGTGTAGTTTGCGCCTTTCCTGGAACTCACTTGGTAGCCCTAGGTTTAAAGTGTTAGGATTAAAGGCGTGCGCCAGCACCGCCTGGCGGTTTTTTTTTTTTGTTTGTTTTAGGATTATTCTTTTGTGTAGAGTTATATATGTATGTGTATGCTCCCAGTGTGCAGGTCCTTGAGAAGGCTAGAAGAGAGCACTGGATACACTGAAGCTGCATTTAAAGGTAGTTGTGACCCACCTTATGTGAGTACTGCAAATTGAATTTGGGTCCAATGGATTGAAACAGGTCCCCTTAACCAGAACTATCTTTCCAGCCTCAAGCTGTAGTCTTCTAACTTTCTTTGTGTGTTAGGGTTTAAGGAAGAAAGGAAGGAAAACATGTATAGTATATGTGTGTTGTACTTACATATTTGTATTTGGGGTTTGGATCCATAAGTACTGGGATGCACATGTGGAAGTCAGAGGATAACCAGGTGTTTTGGTCTTCCGCTTGTTTGAGACAGACTGCTCTGTACCCCTTCCACTTCACATCGTGTTTTTCCTGATTTCTGGGGATCGGAACTTCAGTCTTCGCCTATATACAGCAAGCACTCTGCCCACTGAGCAGCTCCCAGCCCTGTTGTTTTAGTTTTCATTCTCCTCGCCCCTCCCATTTTCTTTCTTTCTTTTTTTCTTTTTTTCCAAGACAGAGTTTTGTTTTGTTTTGTTTTTTTTAAGGCAAGACTGGCCTGATATTCTCTATGTAACTGAGGTTGTCTTTGAACTCAAAGCAGTCTTCTTGTCTCAGCTTCCTGCTGTTGGGATTACAGATATGTGCCACCATATTCAGCTTTTAGTACTGTTTCTAAAATTCATTGTTTCATGTAGTGGCAATATCCGTATTTTATTATAGCCACTATACAGTTTTCTAGTCTAAGAATCTAGCACTAGTCACATTTTTATTGTTCATGTAGTTTCATTCCATTTTGGACTACTTCAAAGTTATTTCCTCTTGGTGTATAAGTGGACTCAGACACTTGTGTGACTCTTCAGTCTGTCACCTTTGAAGTAAGCCTCGTTTGCTGCCTAGATACTTTCTGTAGACGAATTTCTAAATGGTCTTATTAATAAAAAAAGAAACATGGAGACAGATATAGAGGTAAGAACCTAAGAGATGAGGGAAATAGGGAAAGCCACAGCTAACCTCACCTCATCAACCTGCAGCTTCCAAAAGTTAGCTACTTCCTGTTTACCCATATGCTTTGCTGTTCTGCCATCTGATTTGCTCTCTGTCCAGCTACATCACTTCTTTTTCCTGCCCAGCTGGGTCACTTCCTGTCTGTCTGTACACACCTCCATGGTTAACTAGCCTTGGAATTTAAGGTGGGTGCCACCATGCCTGACTCTGTTCCCAGTCTGGCCTTGAACTCACAGAGATCCAGACAGATCCCTGCCTGCCATGTGATAGGATCAAAGGCATGTGCTACCATTGCTTGACTTCTATATAGTGGCTGGCTTTTTCCTCTGCTCTCCAGGCAAGTTTTATTGGGACACACAGTATATTGGAGGACCCAATACAACTAACTATCAGTCATTACTATTTCCCCTGACAGAAGCTTACCACCGTAGGTACCAAAGGCAATAATTAAGACCACTTTATTCTTTTTAATTTATTACATTTTATAAATTAAATTTATTTATTTTGTAAACATACTTTCATATGTGCTATGGCATGAGTATGAAGGTCAAACGACAGTTTGTGGGAGACATCTCACTGGCCTTTTTTTTTAATTTATTCATATTTATTTTATGTGCATTGGTGGTTTTTGTTTTTTGGGTTTTTTTTTTTTTTTTGCCTGCGTGTATGTCTGTGTGAGGGTGTTGGGTCCCCTGGAACTGGAGTTACAAACAGTTGTGAGCTGCCAAGTGGGTGCTGGGAATTGAACCCCAGTCCTCTGGAAGAGCAGTCAGTGCTCTTAACCACTGAGCCATCTCTCCAGCCCCCCACCCCCACTGGCCTTTTTTTATAATTTAAATGTGTAAAACTAATATTCACTTACGTTAACATTGGTCAAATTTTTTGGCTGCCTTGTTATGGGGAAAAATGGTTTCAGATTTATTTTCAGGGGCTGGAGAGATGGCTCAGTGGTTAAGAGCACTTGTTACAAATGACCCAGGTGTGATTCTCAACACTCACATGGGTGCTCACCACCTCCTCAGGCACCAGGCACGCATGTGGTATACAAACATACATGCAGGCATAACCTTAGTAATAAATAAAATATATAAATAAAAAGTAGTAAATTAAAAATATATGAATAAAATATACATAAAATAATAAATAATTTTTTAAAAGATTTAGTTTTAGCTTTAGTTATGTGTATATTTGTGATGATGTAATAGGTACTGTTAGAGGCCAGAAGATGGTTTTGTATTCCTTGGAGTTGGTTGGTTAATAGGCAGTCATCAGCTGCCTAATATGGGTACTAGGAACCAAATTCAGATCCTCTAGAAAAGCATCAAGCATACTCAGCTAATGAGCCATCTCTCCAGATCCCCCGAAAAAATGATGTCTTTTTCTAGCTAGGAAATATAGGGAATCAGAACTTTGGGTGAGAATTTAAATGTGATGAGGAAAATTAGTCTAGCAAAAATGTGTGTGGTTAGAGGAGAAAGATTGGAATTAGAGTGCTTACCAAGACACTTAGGATAAGGCTGGTCAAGTGACTTAGGGAGAAAGGGGCCTTGCCACCAAACCTGAGAATATGAGTTCAGTCCTTAGAACCCATGTGGTAGAATGAGAGAACCAGCTCCTACAAGCTATCTTCTGCACCTGTGATAAACTGTGACCAAATGGTTTATAATCAGGTGTGCTTGCATGTCCATAAAGTATCATTACTGTGAGGTCTCTCTCATTTCATCAGTTTATAAGACAAAAGAACAGCTGATACTAAAGTAGCAAATTTGAAGGATAAAATAGAAATCCTATGTTGGTGACAAGGTTACATGGTTGAAAGAGTGGTTTCTTCCTCCCTCCCTCCCTCCCTCCCTCCCTCCCTTCCTTCCTTTCTTTCTTTCTTTCTTTCTTTCTTTTTGGAGACAGGGTTTCTCTTTATAGCCCTGACTGTCCTAGATCTTGTTCTGTAGACCACACCGGTCATGAATTCAGAAATCTGCCTGCCTCTGCCTCCCAAGTTCTGAAATTAAAGGAATGTGCCACCACTACCTGGCTATTTTATTTTCTAAAATAAAAATAATTTTGCAAACTGGGAATGATGGCACATACCTGTAACTCATTACTCAGGAACCCAAGTTAGGATTGCCAATTTGAATCCAATGTAAGAGCGTACTTAGGCTTTGGAACAGACCACCATTGATATCAATGTCAGAACCAGTCTGAATACAAGATCAGTAGACTCAAATGCTAGGAGTTACAGAATGGGACTGTGTGGTATGTGGTGTATTAGGTTTTATTGTTATGAAGTACCATGATCAAAAGCGACTTGGGGAGGAAAGGGTTTATTTGGCTTATAGGTTACATTCATCAGGAGAAGCCAAGGCAGGAACTGAAGCATGGACCATGAAGGCTCACTGCTTTCCTCAGACTGCTTTCTTATACCACCCAGGACCACTGCCCAAAGCTGGCACCACCCCAGATCATCTGGGCCCCCTCATATCAATCATCAATCAAGAAAATGCACTACAGACTTGGCCTATGAGCAATCTGATGGAGGCATTTTCTCAATTGAAATTTCTCCTCCATGACAATTCTATCTTGTGTAAGGTGACAAAAAAACTTAATTAAGACAACTTTGAATGTACTTTTTCTGCTTTAAGTTGTTCTGTATTTTATTCACCTAAACAAAAGCAGAGGTGGAATGCCTCTAGTCTAAAAAGACTAACATTTCCTCCAGGTTTATCACAGCAAGAATAAAAATTTACTTGCAGTCTTAGGGTGGTTTATCATTTTATCTCTTACCCACCTCCAGCTTCATATGTTTGTTGTGTGATGTTTGCTGGAGAAACATGAATAAACATATATTTGACAGACCAAAGCTAACAGTTCCACCAGAGTCCAGCTTATTAAACCAGTGAATTTATTGGTATTAATTATCAGGAGTATGGACAACTCAAAGGCAACAGCATGACCTAAAAGCCCACCTCGGAATGGTTCCTGTATAACTTTTAGACTGCTTGGCTTTAAATGAAACTTCTCACCAGCAATTGTTCACTGCTTATAGAGCCTTGGGGGAAGATCTTAAATTAAGTCTTCTAAGTTACAGGAACTTCCTAGCACATGGAAGTTTTGCTTACTTGTTTCTTTTTAAATATTTATTTTGTGTGCATGCACAAACATGCACATGCTGTATATGGATATGTATATCAGAAGACAACTTTCAAGAATCATTTCTCCCCTTTTGCCATTGGCTTCCGAGGATCAAACTCAGGTTTTCAGGGGTAGTGGCAAGTGCTTTTACATTGAGACATCTCCTTCCTAAATCTCTCTTTCTCTCTCTTTTTTTTTTATCTAAGTATTAATGAACTTCTCTCCAGGATGGAATGCTTGAAATCAGATGACTACACAGCATCATCTTGTATGTAATTCATAATGAACTTTATTTCTCAGGAATTGTCAACACAGTTGATACAGAGTTTATTCTATGTTTGGTTCCTTTCATTGCCAGCAACATTAGAGGATTCTTTTCATTCTGTTCCTTTGCCATCAGACTATCATAGAACAGGGCTGAGAGTATAGGTCAGTGATAATAAAGTGTATGCCTGCCATGTACTAGACCCTGGGTTTAATCTCCAGCACCACTACCCTAACCAAGTTGTGTAGTGTATATGCTAATGTACTTGTCTATTATCTTCCCACAGTAAAGCATACTCTTCCGTCAGGCAGTGGTGGTGTACACCCTTTAATCCCAGCACTTAGGAAGCAGAAGCAGGATGATCTCTAGGTCAACTGAAATCCACAGAGAGTTCCAGGACAGCTAGGGCTACACAAACCCATCTCAAACAAACAAACAAAAACCATAATCTTCAGGAGAGCATTAGCAGTCACCGCTAAAGCCTCAATGCTTAGTTTCTCAAAATGTATTTGTTGTTTAACAAAGTTGCCCCACAGAAGAAATAGAACACTGAATCAGAATCTCTTGGAAGGCATTATGTGAATTACTTGTAAATTATATCTTTACTATCTTCCTGTAAGCCTCTGATTGGTTTATGCTGACACAGTCCTTCAGTGGAACTGAACACAATATTGAGCCTGCATGAGAAAATCCATGTACATAGCTGCTTCCTCATATTGTTTTAAGTCCTCCATTTAATGGGTTCTTTTTCACAATATTTTATTGGACAATTTCATCTTTATAATCATTTAACACCTTAGAAATTTTGATAGTTTTTATACCAAAAAGATACCTTATTTACACCTTTTCCCTACATACTGGGGATTGAACCCAGGGCCTTGCACATGCTAGGCAAGTTCTCCATCACTGAAATACATACATACCCAAGCTCTTCTCTAACAAATACCTTTTGGGCTTGGGAGACAGCTCAGTTGGTGAGAGGCTTGCTACAGGAGCGTGAGGACCTTAGGCAGGTTGATCTGTGGGTGTTCAAGCCTAGCCTCTTCTACAGAGTGAGTGCCCAGCCAGGTAAGGCTGTCTAGTGAGACTTCTACCTGTAAAGCAAACAAGTTTTTTATTTTTTGTGAGGCACATTCTTAAGTTGTTCTGAGTATTAATAGCTGCAGCTAATATATTTTCTTTTTAGTGAAATGTCTTTAATGAAGGAATACCGTATCTACCTGTTAGTTTCAATTTCTGTCACACCTTTGGCTAGTTTGTTGTTTTTGTTGTTTGTGTATGTGTATTGTTAAAGTGGTACTGTCTTGGTTGGGTGAGAGATGGCTCACTGTGTAAAGGCACTTGCTGCCAACCCTTATGACCTGAATTTAATCCCTGGAACCCATATGGTGGGACGAATAAACCAATTCCCAAGTTTTCCTCTGATCTCCACATGTAAACATGTGTGCTCATATGCAGATGTGTACACATACATGAATAAATAAATGATATAAAAAGGTTTTTTTGTTTTGTTTTAAAGCTGTAGGTCAGCTGAGTGGTGGTGGAACACACCTTGCCTCTTGGGAGGCAAAGGCAGGCAGATCTCTGTGAGTTTGAGGCCAGCCTGGTCTATAGAGTGAGTTCCAGGACAGCCAGGGCTGTTACACAGAGAAACCCTGTCTCAAAAAACAAAAACAAAAACCAAAAAAGCTATGGGTTCTGAGTCCCTGTGTCACCCAAACTCATCTCAAATGCCAGGGTTTCAGCAATGCTCCTGCTTCAGTTCTGACCAACTGGCCCTATATGCATATACTGCTATGCTCAGCTTCCTTTGGCTGTTTTGATTACAGTAGTTTCATTTATCCAAAAAGAACACATTCTGTACTCAGTAGGTATCTGAAGCCACAGATGAATCCTGTTTATACTGTTTTCCCATATTTTGTTCCTACATAACACAAATTAATGCCTTTTTTGTATTTTACCTAAGTACTTACTACTCACCTTCATAATTTCGTGAATAAAAAATTTATTATTACAAACTGTAGAAGTCAAAGTATAGACTTTTCCCCCTTTCCTTTTTAAATTGAGAGCTTAACGTTTTTGATTAAAGATAGAACTTTATGCCTGATAGTGGTGGCACACACCTTTTAATTCTAGCACTTGAGAGGCAGAGGTAGATGGGACTCTGAGTTCAAAGACAGCCTGGTCTACAAAGTGAGTTTCAGGACAGCCAGGGATAGACAGAGAAACCCTGTCTTGAAAAACAAACAAACAAAAAGCTCTTCTTTACTATATTCAAATTGTGAGCATTATTTCTTCCACATACGTGCCCATTATTAACAAAGTAAGGACTATTGGAATGTTACTTAGAACTGTGATAATGAGATAGCACATCTTTCTACACTATACTATCTGAATGCACACAATCTCAAGAATCTAAGATAGTAATCTGATAACATGCTGCTACTAAATGATCAATGCACTGTGAATAGTGTGAGTATGTCTCAGATCTGATGGAGCTGGAAATGGAAAGTTTTATCATGCTACTCAAAACTATATGTAGTTTAAACCTGATGAATTGTTTGTCTTGAATTTGTGTTTAATATTTTGGACTGGTTGACTATGGGCAACTGAAGCTGGAAAGTGAAACCAAGGATAAGCGTGGGAAGCTGCTATGTTTATTTGTCTTGTTTATATTTTACCTCTGTTTTTGCCACAAATGAAAATTGAAGAGCCTTGCAGATCTGAAAGACATGTCTATTCTTCTTAGAAATAAGTTAATGCAGTTATCTCCAAGACTAGATCATTAGTTTTCTTTGGTAATGACAAAAGATTTTTTTTTTTTTTTTTAGAAATAGGATATTTAGCCGGGCAGTGGTGGCGCACGCCTTTAATCCCAGCACTCGGGAGGCAGAGCCAGGCGGATCTCTGTGAGTTCGAGGCCAGCTTGGGCTACCAAGTGAGCTCCAGGAAAGGCGCAAAGCTACGCAGAGAAACCCTGTCTCGGGGAAAAAAATAAATAAATAAATAAATAAATAAATAGGATATTTAAAATAAAAACAAAATAATTGGGGTAAGAGGGAAACATATGTGGTAAAACATGTCTGTAAGCCCAATAGTTAGGGGATCAGGAATTAAGGCCATCATCACCTACATAGCAACTTTGAGACTAGCCTGTCTCCCTACTACCACCACCACCACCCTTCCCCGTACCAAAAAAAAAAACCAAAAACATAAGTAAAGGTAAGTGAGATGACTCAGTTTGATTACTAGAACCCACATGGTAGACGGGGAACATTGACTTCTACAAGTCGTCCTCTGACCTCCACATGTATACATAATACGGTATGTCACCCTCCCCCACAGATAACATATTGTGGAAATTTTTAAACACAAAGTCACACACACACACACACACACACACACACACACACACACACACACACACACAAGATTGAGAATGGTAATTAAGTGGGTAAGCTGTGTTCTCAGTGCTAGACACTGCTAAAATAAATAATTCCATATATCAAGGACTGGCCTCCAATGTATTGTGTTCCTGAAGCCAAATGCATCTTGAAGCCTTGGTTAATTTTGACTGTACTGAGTAGGGTGTTGTGGAATAGTCCTTTAACTATGTAAAGGTGTTTATGCTGTATTTATTTAACAATGTAAAGATGTGTTGCTTTGCCTGCCTAAGGCACCTAATTGGTGTAATAAAAAGCTGAACAGCCAATAGCTAGGCAGTAGAGGGATAAGCAGGACTGGTGGGCAGAGAGAATAAATAGAGAAAGAAAAAGAGAGAGAAGAGAAAAAGGGAGACACCCAAGGCCAGGCAGACAGCCGCCAGACAGACAGACGTGGAGGAAGCAGTGAAAGTAGGACATAAACAATGAAAGAAAGGTAAAAATCCCCAAGACAAAATGTAACTGAAGAGAAACAGTTAAGTTAAAAGACCTAGCAAGAAACGAGCCTAAGCTAAGGCTGAGCATTCATAACTAATATTAAGTCTGCATGTCATGATTTGGGAGCTGGTTAGTGGCCTAAGAGAAAGCCTGCTATATTAGGGCTCAGTAAAACAGAGTTGCCATCTTGCTTTGAAAAACACAAGTAAACCAGGCTTGATGGAGTATGTCTTTAATCCTGGCACTTGTGAGGCAGAAACGGGTAGGTCTCTGAATTTAAGGCAGCCTGGTCTAGATAGTGAGTTCCAGGTCAGCCAGGGCTACACAGAGAAGCCCTGTCTCAATAAATAAATAAGTGGATGGATGGATGGGTGGGTGGGTGGATTGGATAACACAAGTGAGGGAATGGAGAGATTGCTCAGCAGTTAAGAGCACTGGCTGCTCTTCTAGAGGACTTATGTTTGATACCTGGCACCCACATGGAGGCTTAAAACCATCAATGACTCCAATCTCAGGAGATCTGACACCCTTTTCAGACTTCCAAGGATATTGCACATGTGTGGTGCACAAAAAGATGTGCAGGCAAAATGCCTATACACACAAAATAAAAATAAAAGTTTAAAAGTAAATTTTTAAGCACAAAACGGGACATAGTAGTACATGCTTACTGGAGGTGGAGGCAGAAGGATCAGGAGTTCAAATCCAGCTTTACATAGTAAATTCAAGCTTAGCATAGGCTACATGAGACTGTGTGGGGTCCCTCCTCTTTGCAGTAAAAAAAAAAAATAAGGGGGAGCTGAGGATACACTGTACAAATATGTGGACCTGAGTTTAGAAAAAGTGGAGTGTGACAAGGGTGTACCTTTAATTTCAAAGCTGAGAAGGTGGAAACAAGCAGAATCTTGGATCTCCAGCCCAGTATAATCAGTGAGCTCCAGGGTAAGTGAGAAACCATGTCTTAGAGCTAGGCAGTGGTAGCGCATGCCTTTAATCCCAGTACTTTGTATGTGGGAGTAGTATGACTCAAATTGAAATATTTTGTTCCTCGGCCATAAATTGGACCCTGAAGTAGGATTCCTGGCCTCATCACTTGGATTCTCAAAGGACATCACAGATCTTGTTCCGTCAAAGAGCAGTCTACACATAGGGGATAGAGAAGATCAACCAGCTAACTACAGAATTGCCACAAGGCAAATATTTGATGTTCCCCTCAAAATTTCTGTTCTCTACTTCATTTCTTGCTCTTTTCCTTTTGTCCTGTTTGTTTTTTTGTTCCTTTGTGACAGGCTTACAATGTAATGTAGACCGGCCTTGAACTCATGATCCTCCTACCTCAGCTTTACAGGTGTGTGCCACTATACCTTGCTTGTATGTGATATTACACATACACACACACCAGGTCACATTATGTAATTGTGTAACTCTGCTTTGCCTGAAGCTTGCTATGTAGACCAATCTGGCTTCAACTCAGAGATCCACCTGCACCCTGAGTTCTAAAATTAAAAATCTGTGCCACCTTGCTCTTGTCTAGTTTTGGCCTTTGGGAATACTTTTTATAAAATATTTGAACCATAGCATAATCCTTGCATTGCTTTGGTGGTGCGGGAGACATGAGACAGACTTGACTGCTAGACCCAAAAGAATTCTATAAAAAGTATGCTTTTGTGGCTGGGTGGTGGTGGTGGTGCACGCCTTTAATCCCAGCACTCAGGAGGCAGAGCCAGGCAGATCTCTGTGAGTTCAAGGCCAGCCCAGTCTACAGCTCAAGATCCAGGACAGGCACCAGAACTACACAGATAACCCTTGTCTCGACAAACAAACAAAAAAGTATGCTTTTATTGACAAAGAGTTGTCATATATTTGATTGCTTTGCAGTGCTGAACCTAGGGTCAGGCAAGCAAGCAGTCTACCACTGAGCCATGTGTGCTTTCAACTCCAATATATCTGTTTTAAAAAGATGTTATAGGAGCTAGGCCTGTGACACATACATATAATCATAGCACTTACGTAAGGAGGTAGAGATAAAAGAATCAGAAGTTCAAGACCAGCCTGGGCTGCTAGACCAGTAAATAAATAGCTATTATTTTACTTTTATGGTACTTGAATGTACTAGTAACAGCCACTTGATAGCAACCGTTTACCTCACAGCAAAACATCTAAAGTAAGTTTAGAAACTTTAAGAGCAGAACTATCACTTTGAGAGCTAGTTTGGGAGCTCAGCAGTGCTCTCAAGAAGCAAGGTCTGATGAGCATAGTAGCACATGCCTGTAATCGCAGCTCTCAGGAGGCTGAGGCAAGATGATCATAAGTTTGAGGCTAATGTGGGCTATATAGTGAAACTCTGTCTCTATATATCAACAACAAGGACTAGAGAGGTGACTCAATAGTTAAGAGTATATACTATTCCTGCAGAAGACCTGAATTTAGTTCCTACCACCCAACATCAGGTGGGTGGCAACTGCTTATAACTGAAGTTCCAGGGAGGCTCTATCCTCTAGTCTCCTTGGGTCTCTGCATTCACATGCACAGACACATACACAATAAAAAGAAATCTTAAAAAAAAAAGAATAACAGCAAAAGAAGCAAACTTTGGCAGGGCGGTGGTGGCTCACGCCTTTAATCCCAGCACTCGGGAGGCAGAGGCAGGCGAGGCGAATCTCTGTGAGTTCGAGGCCAGCCTGGTCTACAAAGTGAGTTCCAGGAAAGGCACAAAGCTACACAGAGAAACCCTGTCTCACAAAAAGAGGAGGAGGAGCAGCAGCAGCAGCAGCAGCAGCAGCAACCTTTGATGACAGTCTCTGTAAACTTATTCTGGGTTCATTGCCTGTGAATTTCTTTAATCTTTTATCTTCAGCATCTTCAGAAACTACCTCATTGGTGTAGCAAATGTCATGAAGCAAAGAAAGCCTAGTTAAAAAGAAAATCTGACTTTTCTACTATATATATTGCTAACTAGCTCTGTAATCTTGGATAGGCTATTCCATGTGAATAGGTTTTAGGTATAGTCTACTCAGGAGAATTGAGTGAAGTTGAGATGATAGTTGTGAAGAATGACTTTATAATGAATTGTTCTATAAATAAAGGTCATTATTTCCAGTCAACAGTGCTAGTTCTTAGCCATCAGTGACCTCATCCTCTCATCCTGTGTTTGCAAGAAAAGTCAGCAAAGGGATTGTGATTTTTCAGTGTGAGTTACAATCACAAAACTTACATATTTTCTTCTACTTATGAACCTCTTTCTTTCTGTGTGTAGTTTAATGTTTAATGGAAAGGACCTCTATGTTACCCAGCAATCATAGTCTCAGTGGTGGCAGTGGTCTTGTACTTCCCAGTACCTTAAGAATTCTTGAGGCTTGGTTACTAGAAAGTGGGGCATATCTTATTGTTATCCTGGAGTTCCAGCCTCCAGACAGCACAGGATTTGTTTTTTTAATAAAATCCCCAGTGTTGGTGTAAATTAGACTTTTCTATCTGAGGGGTTTAGGAAAAAGACACACTCAAACCTGTTGATGGTTTCTTTTCTCTTTTCTTTTCAATTCTTTCATGTTGGCTCCTCTTTGTTCTTCACAGCTAATATATACCCAACAGACTCTTTCGTGTTGAATATAGGAGTTATTTTAAGGCCATATTCCAATTTTTAAGAAAATGATAAAAAAAAATTCATCCCAACAACACACATCTAATAAGTCTTAACTTCCTAATTGGTATGGAGCTAAACACTGTCCTATGTTATCAGTCAGACCTAGGAGAGAGGCTGGCACTGAGATTAAGATGCTTTGCACCTTTTTTTTTTTTTTTGGTCATCAGCCCAAGACTTTAATTTTCTCATGACTGCTTTTTTCCCCCTTTTTTAAAAAAAATATTTTTCTATTATCAGCTTGATACAGTATAAATTCTTATCCTAATTGTAAAATGTTTCATTGAGGCTTGCCCAGTAATTGAGTAAAACCAAAGCTTACTATAAGCCACAGTCATCCTAGGGTCCCCCTGCTATGGAGCCTCCCTGGTTCTGTGGGTTGCAGTCTGATTGTTCTTTGCTTTATATCTAGAATCTACTTATGAGTGAGTACATACCATGTTTGTCCTTCTGTGTTTGGGTTACCTCTCTCAGGATGATTTTTTTTTTTCCAGAGCTAAGGACCGAACCCAGTGCCTTGCGCTTGCTATAACAAGCACTTTACCACTGAGCTAAATCCCCAACCCCAGGATGATATTTTCTAGTTCCATCCATTTGCATGCAAATTTCATGCTGTCATTGTTTTGTTCTGCTGAGTAGTACTCCATTGTGTATATGTACCACATTTTCTTTCTTTCTTTCTTTCTTTCTTTCTTTCTTTTTAAGATTTATTTATTATGTATACGTGTTCTGTCTGCATGTATGCTTGCTGGCCAGAAGAGGGTGCCAGATCTCATTACAGTTGGCTGTGAGCCACCATGTGGTTGCTAGGAATTGAACTCAGGACCTTTGGAAGAGCAGCCAGTGCTCTTAACCTCTGAGCCATCTCTCCAGCCCCCACATTTTCTTAATCCATTCTTCAGTTGATGGGCATCTAGGTTGTTTCCAGGTGCTGCTATGAACATAGTTGAGCATGTATCTTTGTGGTATGATTGAGCATTTTTTGGGTATATGCCCAAGAGTGGTATGGCTGGGTCTTGAGGTAGATCGATTCCCAATTTTCTGAGAAACCGCCATACTGATTTCCACAGTGTTTATACAAGTTTGCATTCCCACCAACAGTGGAAGAGTGTTCCCTTTGCTCCGCATCCTCTCCATCATTGACTGTTATTAGTGTTTTTGATCATACCATTCTGACAGGTGTAAGTTCGTATCTCAGAGTTGTTTTGATTTGCATTTCTCTGATGATTAAGGATTTTGAGCATTTCTTTAAATGTCTTTCAGCTATTTGTGATTCTTCTTTTGAGAATTCTCTATTTAGCTCTTCAGCCCATTTTTTAATTGGATTGTTCAGTATTTTGGTGTCTAGTTTTTTTATATACTTTGGAGATCAGTCCTCTGTCAGATGTGGGGTTGGTGAAGGTCTTTTCCCATTCTGTAGGCTGTCTTTTTGTCTTATTGACCGTGTCTTGTGCCCTACAAAAGCTTCTCAGTTTCAAGAGGTCCCATTTATTAACTGTTGTGCTCAGTGTCTGTGCTGCTGGTGTTATATTTAGGAAGTGATCTCCTGTGCCAATACGTTCAAGAGTACTTCCTACTTTCTCTTCTGTTAAGTTTAGTGTAGCTGGATTTATGTTGAGGTCTTTGATCCACTTGGATTTGAGTTTTGTGCATAGTGACAGATATGGATCTATTTGTAATCTTTTACATATTGACATCTAATTATGCCAGCACCATTTGTTGAAGATACTTTCTTTTTTCTATTGTATAGTTTTGGCTTCTTTGTCAAAAATCAGGTGTTCATATGTGCGTAGATTAATGTCAGGCTCTTCAATTCGATTCCATTGGTCTGTATGTCGGTTTTTATGCTAGTACCAAGCTGTTTTTATTACCTTAGCTCTATAGTAGAGCTTGATGTCAGGGATGGTGATGACTCCAGAGGTTGCTTTATTATACAGGAATCTTTTTTTTTTTTTTTTTTTTTTTTTTTGGTTTTTCGAGACAGGGTTTCTCGAAAGAAAAAAAAGACTCAGGATAGCTAAAAGAATCCTGTTGCCGGGCAGTGGTGGCGCATGCCTTTAATCCCAGCACTCGGGAGGCAGAGTCAGGCGGATCTCTGTGAGTTCGAGGCCAGCCTGGGCTACCAGGTGAGTTCCAGGAAAGGCGCAAAGCTACACATTACAGGCGTGAGTCACCATGCTTGGCTGTATCCTTGAACACATGGATTTCTGCCTCTGGAATGCTAGGGTTAAAGGCGTGTGCTACCACTGCCTATCCTAAGTATCTAGTGGCTTTTCTGTTCTCTGACCCCAGATAAGTTTATTAGGGTACCCAATATTTTGTGGTACCCACCACAAGTTTGTTTATATGGTGTATTACATTGACAGATCTTCATATGTTGAACCATCCTTGCGTCCCTGGGATGAAACCTACTTGGTCATCCTGGATAATTTTTTGATGTGTTCTTGGATTTGCTTTGTCAATATTTTGTTGAGTATTGAGTATCAATGTTCATGAGGGAGATTGGTCTGTAATTCTCTTTCTTTGTTGCATTTTTGTGTGGTTTGAGTATCAGGGAAACTGTAGCCTCATAAAAAGAGTTTGGTAATGTTCCTTCTGTTTCTATTGTGTGGAACAATTTGAAGAGTATTGGGATTAGTTCTTCTTTGAAAATCAGGTAGAATTCTGCACTGAAACCATGTGGTCCTGGGCTTCTTTTTTTTTTTTTTTTTTTTTTTTTGAGAGACTTTTGATGACTGTTTCTATTTCCTTAGGGGTTATTGGTCTATTTAAATAGTTTATCTCGTCTTGATTTAATGTTGGCATGTGGTATTTATCTAGAAAATTGTCCATTTCTTCCAGATTTTCCAATTTTGTGGAGTACAGGTTTTCAAAGTATGACCTGATGTTTCTCTGGATGTCCTTGTTGTCTGTTGTTATTTCTCCCTTTTCATTTTTGATTTTGTTACTTTGGGTGCTCTCTCTTTGCCTTTTGGTTAATTTGGCTAGGAGTTTGTCTATCTTGTTGATTTTGTTTTTGTTTTTTTTTGTATTCTCTTGGTTTCTATTTCATTGATTTAAGCCATCAATTTGATTATTCCCTGGTGTCTATTTCTCCTGGGTGAGTTTGTTTCCTTTTGTTCTAGAGCTTTCGGTTGTGCTCTTAATTCATTGGTATGAGATTTCTCCATCTTCTTTATGTGTGCATTTAGAGCTATGAATTTTCCTCTTAGTACTGCTTTCATAGTGTCCCATAAGTTTGGGTATGTTGTACTTTCATTTTCATTGAATTCTTGGAAATCTTTAATTTCTTTCTTTATTTCTTCCTTGACCCATTGGTGTTTCAGGTGGGCATTATTCAGTTTCCATGAGATTGTAGGCTTTCTATAATTTTTGTTGTTGTTGAATTCTAACTTTCAGGCGTGGTGGTCCAATAAGATACAGGAGGTTATTCCAATGTTTTTGTATCTGTTGAGATTTGCTTTGTGACCAAGCATGTGGTCAATTTTAGAGAAGGTTCTATGGGGTGCTGAGAAGAAGGTATATTCTTTTGTGTTTATAATGGAATGTTCTGTAGAGATCTATTAAGTCCATTTGAGTCATAACATCTGTTAGGTTCGTTCTTTCTTTCTTTCTTTCTTTCTTTCTTTCTTTCTTTCTTTCTTTCTTTCTTTCTTTCCTTCCTTCCTTCCTTCCTTCCTTCCTTCTTTCTTTTTCTTTCTTTCTTTCTTTCTTTCTTTCTTTCTTTCTTTCTTTCTTTCTTTCTTTCTTTCTTTCTTTCTTTCTTTCTTTCTTTCTTTCTTTCTTTCTTTCTTTCTTTTTGAATGCAGAATGCCATTTATTGAAGGGGGTAGGAGGTCTTAAATAAAGGCTTATAGCACAGTGGGGGAACCCCGGAGGGCAGAAGTTGGCTACTGATGTTTTGCAATCTTGCATCTAAGCTGTTAACGCCCAATATGCAGGTTACACAGACAAGGAACTTCTTTAAGCATTCAGGAGGGTGGAACCTGGCAGGGAATTAGCATAGGGAAGATACCAAGGTCAAGGTCAGCAAGCAAGGCAACAGTTACCCAAAACGGGGGCCAGGGCCCTACCGGTCCCCCTTTTACTAAAAAATGAGCTTCTGACTTAGGTTTCGTGGGAAGTCAGCAGGTCACCTTATCGGTCATGGAGACGCCTGCCCAGGCCACACAGGCGCTCTGTCTTGGGTTGGTGAGCGCCCCCAGGCATTACCTGTCTCTGAATACTCATTATCATATAAGCTCAATCTTGTGTGAGCTGCAGAGTTAACTGCTGCCAAAGATCTCAAAGTGGCACTGGGCTTGCAATCTGTGTGTTCGACACAGAAAAGACCAACAGAAGTCCTAACCCACCCATAGCCAGTAGGCTAAAGGCAACTGAACCATTCCCTTCCTTAATGAGCTTTACTGCAAATTGGAGTCCTTGTAAGATGGTATCCCAAAAGCAAATGGAATTTGAGTTTATAAATTTATAATTTTCAAAGCCAATCAAAACGTATATAACTATTGAATTAAATTTATCATGCCCAATAGAATGAAAGATTAACTAACTGTGGTAGCTACTTTTGCTGTCAGGGTCTCCACTGTGCTAGCTGTAGTAAGCAATTATGAAATGGCAATCCCAGAAACAGTAGCAGCTGTGGCTGCCACAGCTATAGCAGCAACAACGGCAGCAGCGATGTCAAATCCTCTTCTGGAGTGTGTGGGCATCTACTGGTACGGACATAACTCCAGGAACACAAACCACCAAGGCCCATTTTTCTTGATCCCAGCACGCCTTTATTTCTTTGTTAAGTTTCAATCTGGTAGATCTGTCTTTTGTTGAGAGTGGTGTGTTGAAATCTCCCACTACTAATGTGTGGGGTTTGATGTGCGATTTAAGCTTTAGTAATGTTTCCTTTATGAATGTGGGTGCCTTTGTATTTGGGGTATAAATGTTCAGAATCGAGACTTCATCTTGGTGGATTTTTCCTGTGATAAATATGTAATGTCCATCCTGATCTCTTTTGATTGATTTTAGTTTGAAGTCTAATGTATTAGATATTAGGATAGCTATACCAGCTTGTTTCTTTGGTCCATTTGATTAGAAAGCCTTTTCCCAGCCCTACTCGTAGGTAGTGTCTTTCTTTGAAGTTTCTTGTATGCAGCAGAAGGATGGATCCTGTTTTCTTATCCATTCCAGTAGTCTGTGTCTTTTTATAGGTGAGTTAAGACCATTGATATTGATGGATATTAATGACCAGTGATTGTTAATTCCTGTTTTGTTTTGTTTTGTTTTTGTTGTAGTGTTGCGTTTTCCTTCTTTGGTATTTGTTGGTGTGGGATTATCTATTGCCTGAGTTTTCATGAGTGTGTTTAGCTTCTTTAGGTTGGATTTTTCCTTCTAGTGCTTTCTGTAGGACTGAATTTGTGGATAGGTATTGTTTAAATCCTCATTTGAGGAAATGCCTCCATGAGATCCAGCTGTAAGGCAATTTCTCAATTAGTGATCAATGGGGATGCCTCAGCCCATGGTAGGTGGTGCCATCCCTGGGCTGGTGGTCCTGGGTTCTGTAAGAAAACATGCAGAGCAACCCAAGAACAGCACTCCTCCATGGCCTCTGTCTGCATCAGCTCCTGCCTCCAGGATCCTGCCCTGTTTGACTTCTTTTCCCAACTTCCTTCTGTGGTGAACAGCAATGTGGAAGTGTAAACTGAATAAACCCTTTCCTCCCTAACTTGCTTTATGATCATGGTGTTTTGTCATCTCAATACCAACCCTAACCAAGACACAGGATTTTGGACTTGAGGAGGGTTTGTGGTTTTTAGTTTAATGTAAACTTAATCTAGCACTGTAGAAAAGGTATGTCTTGGATTTTACTTTTAAATACATGATACTTTTTTTGGGGGGCCGGCGTTCAAGACAGTTTCTCTGTGTTGTTTTGGTGCCTGTCCTGGATCTCGTTCCTTGTAGACCATGCTGGCCTTGAATTCACAGAGATCTGCCTGGCTCTGCCTCCCAGTGCTGAGATTAAAGGCGAGCACCACCACCACCTGGCACGTGATACTTCTTTAGGAACTAGGCTACCATGTTTAGTTAGACTAATGGCTTTCATAGTACCTTTGCTTTTTTAACCTAGTGATCTTTTACATGATGAATAAACATTCTTAATATATGAAAATGATAGATAATAGACAATTACATGTAGACAACCACTAAAAATGATTGTGTCATTCTGTTAGTTTATTAATTCATCTCCCTACAGGTTAATTTCTTGATATCTGGAAAAGGGCTGGCAGAGTTGGGAAGGAGTGTAGTGAATAGATCTTACAGGTATACTTTGTATATTGGAGCTACCCATGTTTGATGATAATTGGGTAATCAAGCCATAGATAACCCTGATTGTTTTTGTTTAAACTTTTCCCATGACTGTTCTTACTAGAACAATTGGCTGTTCTTCAGCAGAAATATTAAAACCATTTCACAATCTTTAGCAGTTTCATTGTAGCTTGATATCTAGTGTGTGCAGATTGAATATAAAGGCTGAATAAAATATATAAAGGCTACTTGAGCTGTAGGAGAAGATGAGGAATTATTGCTTTTAAGCTGAGCTTGTTGGCACATGCCTGTAATTCCAGTCCTGGGTAAGTAGAGACCTGAGAACTGCTGGAAGTTTAAGCAAAATGAAAACTAAGTTTAGTGTGGTAGTATATGCCTTTATTCCCATCACTCAGAAGGCAGAGGTAGGATGATTTCTGTGAGTTCCAGGCTAGCTAGAGCTACACAGTAAGACCCTTTCTCCAAAGAGAGAGAAGAGAGGCCCCTTTTGAAACATATGAGATAATCTCAAAGTTGGCATACCTATGAGGACTTCTGGTTAGGGTAGAATAGTTCATTCCTGTGATAAAAAGTTATCCATTGAGCTGGGCGGTGGTGGCGCACCCCTTTAATCCCAGCACTTGGGAGGCAGAGCCAGGTGAATCTCTGTGAGTTCGAGCCCAGCCTGGGCTACCAAGTGAGTTCCAGGAAAAAGGCACAAAGCTACACAAAGAAACCCTGTCTCGAAAAACCAAAAACCAAAAAGTTATTCATTGAAACTGCTGAAGCAACATATTTGTCTTTTGAGAATTATAAAAAGTATCCCATGACTTAGTAATTCCTAAATCTACTGATACCTCCAAGTGGTGAATTCAGAATATACAAATTCACAGTAGTGCTTTGCCTGATGACTGTTGTTCACTGTTCAAATGACACACCTCATGTTTTGGGGGTTGGGTACATAGCTGTGTACTCTGAAAGCGATATCTCCCTCCAGGGGAGCATTCTGGGCCTCTGAAAATGATTCTGTTCAGTCCTCTGTCTACATAACAAAAACTTATTAAGCTATATTAGCTATATGTTTGGTGCTGATAAAAAGCCAGCGAGGTTTAGTGTGGAGTTTTAAGACATGGACCAACAATTTAACAACTAACACAGTGTTATCAGGTAAAGATTCTGGCTGGGAGTAGTAAGATACTTCTTTAAATCCAACACTAGTGAGGCACAGTTTGGTGATCTCTTAAGTTTGAGGCTAACCTGGGTCTAGCCAGGACTAAATAGAGAGACCCTTTTTTGAAAACTTAGTCTCTAAGACTGAAATAGTTTGTGAAATGTTCTACTTGACAAACTAGTAAGGCAAAGTAGTGAATATTTGACCCCATCTAGTTGCACCTACTGATCCTAGTCCTTTTTTGAGAATTTAGTGTTCAAAGAAATCAACATTTATTTAAGCCCTCACTTTTTAATCTATAGTAGGCTTTTTACATGGACTAATTAACATAATCTTTACCATTATCTGGTGAGTTAAGAATTGTTAGCTGGGTGGTGGTGCGTCTTTAATCCCAGCACTCAGGAGGCAGAGGCAAAGCAGATCTCTGTGAGTTCAAGGCCAGCCTGGGCTACAGAGTGAGTTCCAGAAAAGGCTCCAAAGCTACACAGAGAAACCCTTTCTCAAAAAAACAAAAAAACAAACAAACAAAAAAATCCCTGGCTAGACAATTGTGGCTCACGACATTAATCCAGGCAGAGGCAAGTGGATCTCTTGAGTTCAAGGCCAGCCTGGTCTAAGTGAGTTCCATTGACAGCCAGGGATACACAATGAAATCCTATCTCGAAAAAACAAAAAAAGAATTGTTAATCCCACTTGACAGATGAGGAAGCTGAAAAATAAAGACACTGACCTTTCTGAAGATCTTGGAGTAGAGGCAAAATTCAAATCTAGAGAGCCTACTCCAGAGTCCACACTGTTTTAGCTTTTCTTTTTTTCTCTCTTTCTTTTTTGTTTGTTTTAGTTTCTCTTTGTAGTCCTGGCCATCCAGGAACTTGCTCTGTAGACCAGGCTGTCTTCGAACTCTCTGAGATTCACTGCTTCTGCTTCCTGAGTGCTGGAATTAAAGGCCTGGCTCCTGAGTGCTGGGATTAAAGGCATGCACCATCACCACCTGGTGTTTTAGCATTTTGTTGTTGTTGTTTTGGTTTGGTTTTGGTTTTGGATTTTACATTTATTTAAGAGACAGAGTTAGCAAGGCCTGGTGGCACAGGCCTTTAATCCCAAAGGCAGGCAGATTTCAAGGCCAGCCTGGTCTACAAAATGAGTACCAGGAGAGCCAGGGCTGTTACCTAGAGAAACTCTGTCTCAGAAAAAAAAGAGAGACAAAGAGACAAAGTGTATTAGTAGGTAGTGTGCCATGGAGTGCATGTAGAAGTCCTCTCCTACCATATGGGTTCTGTGCATTGAACTCAGTTTGTCAGGCATGGTGGTAAGCACCTTACATACTAAGCTATGGTGCCAGCCTGGTTTTGTGTTTTTGTTTGTTTGTTACTATTTATGTATTAATACTTTTGGAGGGGCAGGGTCTTACTGTGTAGCATTGGCTGGCCAGGAACTTGCCTGTAGATCATGCTGGCTTTGAACTAATAATACTCCTGCCTCTATCTACTTCCTGAGTTTTGGGAGAGCCCATGCTCTCCCAAATGAGATGCCCTGTCTTCCAATTTCGAAAGGTGTTACATTTACCAGTTTTTTCTTTGCGGATAGAGCATAACAGAGAAGTTCAACCTTGACTCTTCCTATATACAGATCTCTTTCCTGATTGACTCCTGAGGATAGATTACCTGTTCCTAATACCAAGCACAAGTTGGTGAATAAATGAGCCAAAAGGCCCTTCTCTAGAGACCTAACTGAATCCTATGCTGACATTCACCAACTGGTCATCTGGCCTCTCTAAAAGTGGTTTCTTATCTGTAAAGTAAAAGTATTGCTTCATGGGATCATTTAGGGGATTAAGCAATATAATAAACTTAGCAGTTTCTGGCTCTGAGTAAGTGCTTAGTAAATGTTAGCAATTTTTATTAGTATTGTTCTTTAGCTTGTAGAGCAATACTGAAGCAGTTTATCAGAAACTACATTCTAAGACCCAATTAGGTGGGCAGTTTTCTTTTGGTTTTATTTAACAAGACAATAATCATATTCTATGTATTTCTCTTGACTCTTTTGGTGTGAAAAGCAGAGAGGTAAAGCATTATTTGACAGATGTATGGATTCAAGCAAGAAACTGAGGTCCAATTGCAAGGAAATGACTTGTATAATTCAGAGCCCTGTCTGAGGAGACACAGAGGACCCTAGAGGGCGGAGAATGAACACAGCGCAGGGGCTAGTTCCAGAGTCACATCTTCGGTTAGTTCACTTACCAGTGTGGGTGAGGGTCCCCTCTCAGCAAGCAGAGACCCCTCCCCCTTCTGCTCTAATATATCTGCTGGCTTGTGTTTATTAAAACTTTTTTTAATGTGAAGTAGAATTTGGGACTTGTCTAAAATAGGTAAGGAAGCTCTATTTATAGAGCCAGATTTTGCCAAGATTTATTTGCCAATTGTTGCTCCTCAGACTTAGGGTTGGCTCACTCTGTAGGCTCCAAATCTGATTGGTAATGCTGCTGCTGCCGCCGCCGCCACCACCACCACCACTGCAACCGCCACCGCCACCACCACAGGTGTTGCTGCTACTGGCTAATCATAGTTTGCTGATATAAGAATATATTCTGCTTTGAAACTTTCACCTTCCTCCTTCCTTCCTGTCTTTGGTGTTGTACTTCTTTCTCCTGGTGCTTTTGCTGTACAGCCAGTATTCCAAAGAAATACTGTAGACATCCAAGTCACGAGCGCATTACCTCTCCAAGGAGATGTGTTAGCCATAGAAAAGAGGGTAATTTAAAGAGAACCTATGCCTCTGTGCTTAATAGTGTTTGGGAGCAAGGGATAGGCACTTGCTGGAATTCAGGAGAGTGTTCAACAAGACCTGGAAAAGGAACTGGGCATAACCTGCCCAAGGACTGTACCCCAGCCTGCTGGAGCCCAAGGCTGAAAACAAGTTTTACCTTCTCCCACCCACTTCCCTAAACTTAAGCTTGCTTTGCCACACTGTCCCAAGTCTGTGGCTTAAAGCAGCCATCTCACCTATTGGTGAATATTCATACTTCTCATAAAAAGTTTCGGCTTGGGGACTGACTGGAAAGGCCATCTGTGTCTTCCTGTCTCTGTTACTCTAAGGGTTTTAGTTAATGTCTTTTGTCTTTCTTTTTACAGGGAACCCTAATGATCCGTGACAAAGAGGTCACTCTTGAGTATGTACCAAGTCCAGATTTTTGGTACTGCAAACGAGTAAGTACTAAAAACTCTGCTTTTAGAAATAAGAATTCCAGAAACAATATTCTAGTTACCACCTAGCCCACTGTTTCCTTGGATTGCACTCAATAAAATAGTCTTTAAAAGAAAAGAAATGAACATTCCACATCTCTCTATCTCTGGGTATGCTGCCTATGAACATTTTAAGCTATACTTCTTATTGGAGGTGTTATTGCAATGAGTCTGAAAATGTAATTTCAGTTTTTATTGCTAATAGTTTAAAATTAATTGCAAGGTCTGCATGATAGTGTACACTGTTAATCCCAGCAGCACTTGGGGAGGTAATGACAGGTGAATCTCTGAGTTTAAGGCCAGCCAACCTTACACAATGAGACTTTGTTTCAAAAATAGCTATACAGGAAGACGGGAGAGACCAGACTGGGGGTCAGGGGAAGGAGGGGGAACTCTGGTTGGGATGTAATATATGAGAGAAGAGTTAAAAAAAAAAAAAAACTATAATAAATTTATTACACACCAAAAAATAATTACAAAAAAAATATGAAGTTTATGGAAGCATGATTCATGGTGGTGTGTGTGTGTGTGTGTGTGTGTGTGTGTGTGTGTGTGTGTAACCTGGGGAGATAACTCATTGGATAAGAGCACTTGCTGTTAAAGTAAGAAAACCTAAATTCATATAAAAGCTAGATATGGCTGCTCTTGTAGTTTGCCTTTTATTGCTGTGATAAAACAAAGCAATTTAAGGAGGAAAGGGTTTGTGTGTGGTTTGATGAAAATGTCCCCATAGGAAGTGGCATGACTAGGAAGTATGGCCTAGTTGGAGGAAGTGTGTCACTGTAGGGGTAGGCTTTGAGGTATGCATCCTATGCTCAAGCTACACCCAGTGTGGGACACAGTTGACTTCCTGTTTCCTGCAGATCAAAATGTAGAACTCTCAGCTCTTCCTCCAGCACTATGTCTGCCTGCATGCCACCCAACCTGGTGATAATGGACTAAAGCCCTGAACTGTAAACTAGCCCAAGTTAAATGTTTTCTTTTGTAGGAGTTGCCATGGTCATGGTGTCTCCTCATAGCAATAGAAACCGTAATTAAGACAGTTTATTTCATTTTTCTTACAATTGTAGTCCACTGTGAAGGGATGTCAGGGCAGAAATTCAAGCTAGAAACTTGGAGGCAAAAAGTGAAGTGGAGGCCATGGAGGAGTGCTGTTTACTAGTTTTCTTCCCTGTCTTACTCAGTTTGTTTTATTTTCTTTGTTTGTTTTCCCAAGACAGGGTTTCTCTGTGTAACAACTCTGGCTGTCCTGGAACTCACTCTGTAGACCAAGCTGGCCTTGAACTTAGAGATCCACTTGCCTCTGCCCCATGAGTGTGCCACCATGCCCGGCTGGCAGGGAGTCTCAAACAGTATAAGAGAGGAGAAAACCAGCTGATAGCAAGCAAGCAAGGATGCATTTATTATCTTTGCTTTTGACTGTGAATATAACGTGACTAGCTGCTTGAGTTTCTGCCTTGACTTCCTTTAAATGATGGGCTGTAACTTGGAATTGTAAGCAAAATAAACATTTTTTTCTCCTCTCTGTTGCTTTTTGTCTGGGTATTTGTCACAGCAACAGAAATGAAACTAGAGTAGGAGACTAAGGCAAGAAGATCACAAATTCATGGACATTCTGGGCTTTGACCCTGCCTCAAAACAAAACACATAATTCAGTGGCACATTTAGGTACCTTCAGAATATTGTACAACCATTAGTACCATCTAGTTACAGAACTTCCCCCCTCCCTCAGAGGTGGAGCCAGGGATTGCTGGTGACCAAACACAAGATTTAACCTTTGCTAAGCAAGTGTTCTACTATTGAACTGTATCCTCTGTGTCCAAACTTTTATTATTTTTACAAAAAAAAATTTTTTTTAAAGACTAGAGTCGTGGTAGAAGTGGTGGCGCTCGCCTTTAATCCCAGCACTCGGGAGGCAGAGGCAGGCAGATCTCTGTGAGTTTGAGGACAGCCTGGTCTAATGAGCTCCAGGATAGCCAGGGCTACATAATGAGACCCTGTCTCCAAAAACAGCAACAATAACAAATGAAGTTTTATGTTGTCCAAGCTGGCCTCAAACTTGTTATGTAGCTGTGAATAACCTTGAACTTAAGATCCTCCTGCCTTGGCCGGGCGGTGGTGGCGCATGCCTTTAACCCCAGCACTCGGGAGGCAGAGGCAGGCGGATCTTTTTGAGTTCGAGGCCAGCCTTGGCTACCAAGTGAGTTCCAGGAAAGGCGCAAAGCTACACAGAGAAACCCTGTCTCGAAAAACCCAAAAAAAAAAAAAAAAAAAGATCCTCCTGCCTCCACCTCTCTAGTGCTGGCGTTGCATGCACATGTCACCATATCTGGTTTTTGAGATGCTGCAGATTGAACACAGGGCTTTGTACATGCTAGACAGGCACACTCTGCTGCATTCCTGGTCCTCAAGTTTACTTATCTCAAGAATAATTCTTTAATCAGGCACTTCCCTCCCTCAGACTCCCTTCTTCTAGGGCTTAGCTTGCCATTAATCTTTTGTCTCTGAATTTGCATATTCTGGACATTCTACACAATAGAATCAGAAAGTTCATAGCATTAATCATTGCTTCATTCTTTTGTAGCTGAATATTAAGCAGATTTACATCATTTTGTTTATCATTCATTAATTGATGTGTATTTGTTCATTCTGCCTCTTCACTATTGTGAATAATATAACTTCTGTACTAATTTTTGTTTGGACACATCTTTCTAATTCTTGGCATATGTACCCAAGAATGGGATTGGTGGGTCATAATAATAATTTTATATTTAACTCGTTAAGGAACTACCAAACCATTTTTTATTCATTGCTGCTGTATCATATACATTCCCACCAGCAGTGTATAAAGGACTTCAAACTTTCCACACTCTTACCAACATTTGATATTTACCTTTTTTGTTTTTGTTTTGTTTTTTGTTTGTTTGTTTGTTTTCTTAGACAGGATTTCTCTGTGTAACAGCCCTAGCTTTCCTGGAACTTGCTGTATAGACCAGTCTGGCCTCGAACTCACAGAGATCTACCTGCCACTGTCTCCTGAGTGCTATGATTGAAAAGGCATGCAACCACCACCACCCGGCAATATTTACCATTTCTTGATGTTGACCATCCTAACTAGTATATAGTAGCATTTTATCATTTAAAAAAATTATTACACTATGTATTTGTATTTTTATTTATTTTTTGAACATAAAAACAGGTCATAATTCAAAAGTCCAGGGTTATTTTAAACAGTAAAATATTTTCTCTGTAGAAAATAGTAAAAATGATAGCATTTCCCAATAAGCCCTGTTAAGCCAAATGATAGCTGAATTATACATATAAATATTGATTAGATTCTGGGATACAGAAGAAACTTATCTTCATCTGTTCAGAGAGCTATATTTTACTTAAGTTGTGTAAGTGAGATTCCTATTCATCTTCCACTTCACTGTTTGATTTATGGCAGACATTGTTCTATAGGCTAATCCATAATCTATAAAGATTTTAACCTCCCTTCCTGAAAGTATGGCCAGCATTTTCTTTCATCAGCTTGATACAGTACAATTCTTATCCTAATAGCGAAATGTTTCACTAAAGCTTGCCCAGTGATTGGGCAAAACCAAAACTTTTATAAGCCACAGTCATCCTAGGGTCCACCCTGCTAGGTAGCCTCCCTGGATCTGTGGGTTGCAGTCTGATTGTCCTTTGCTTTATATCTAGTATCCACTTACGAGTGAGTACATACCATATTTGTCCTTCTGAGTCTGGGTTACCTCACTCAGGATGATATTTTCTAGTTCCATCCATTTTCCTGCAAACCTCATGATGTCATTGTTTTTCTCTGCGGAGTAGTACTCCATTGTGTATATGTACCACATTTTCTTAATCCATTCTTCAATTGACAGACGTCTAGGTTGTTTCCAGGTTCTGGCTATTATGAACCTGGAAACCCACCTGCCATGTCACCAATGGCAGAGGACAAATTTTGGGAGTCAATTCTTTCCTACTCTGTGGCTCCTGGGGATTGAACTCAGGTTGTCAGGCTTGGCAACAGGAGTCTTTACTCATTTTACCATCTCACCAGTCCTCATTTTATCATTTTTAAATTATTTTATTTTGTGTGTGTGGACACAAACATGCCATGTTGAAAGTGTGGGGGTCAGAAGACAACTTGCAGGAGTTGGTTCTAGCCTTCTCTCATATGGATCCTGAGGATAAAACTCAGATCCTCAGCCAGGCGGTGGTGGTGCACGTCTCTGATCCCAGCACTCAGAAGGCAGAGCCAGGCAGATCTCTGTGAGTCTGAGGCCAGCCTGGGCTACAGAGCAAGATCCAGGACAGACACCAAAACTACACAGAGAAACCCTGTGTGGGGGTGGGGACCTCAGATTCTCAGTTTTGTCAGCAAATGCCTTTACCCACTGAGCGATCTCACTGTTTTGATTTGTGTGTCCCTAAGGACTAATGATTAGGTATCTTTTATGTAACCATTTGTATAGCTTCTGAGGAGAAATGTTCAGTGTGTCTTTTGCCCTTTTTAGTTGATTTATTTGGGTTTTTGTTGCTCAACACAAATTGCCCAATAAGATTTATGAATACTTAACCCTGTATTTTAGTCTAGAAGTTTTACTATCATTCTTCAGGGGTGGGTGAGTAGCAGATTGGTTGGTTGGTTTTAAGATAGAGTCTCACTATGCAGCTCTGGCTTGTAGGGATTGTCTGCCTCTGCTTCCCAAGTGCTGGGATTATAGGCATGTACTACCACTCCTGGCATACTTAGTTGTTTGATCTATTCTATAGAAGTGTTTGGATTGTATTTGTTTTATGGTGCTGGGGATCGAACACAGGACCCTACCATAAAGTTACATCATCAGCCTCTGTTAATTTATTTTGTGTGCAAACTGGTTTTTGGCATTTGGGATTTTCAGTTCTCAGCAGTACCATTTGAAGAAACTATTTCACCAGCTGAATTGTCTTGACACTCTTATCAAAAATCCATATAGCTATAAATGTATTGTAGATTCTCTAATTTTTTAGTCTTAATTTTCATGTTTATTCATATTATCAATACTGTGGTTGTTGGTGCCTTTATTTGTTTAATTGGTTGGTTTTTTATTTTGGTTTTTGGTTTTTGAAGACAGGGTTTCTCTGTGTAGCCCTGGCTGTCCTGGAACTCACTCTGTAGACCAGGCTGACCCAGAACTCTGAAGCCCAGCTACCTCTGTTTCCTGAGTGCTGGGATTAAAGATGTGCACCACCACACCCATCTGTGTTATTTCAATTTATCATAAAACTAATAAAATTTAGAAAGGAAGTATGAGTTTCTGTTCTTCTTTTCAGTGTTGTTTTGGTTAGTCAGAGTCTTTTGCAGTTCGATATAAATTTTGGAGTCTGCTTTCCATCTATGCAAAAGGACCCTTGGGGGATAGTGGGATCATTTAGTGAGTCAAACAGCTTGTTCCTCAAACTTGACACTTGAGTTCAGTCCCTAGAACCCAAGTAAGTTAGAGAATTGTCTTCACAAATTTCTCTGCTGACCTCCACATGCATGCAATGGCACATGTTCTGATATATATATGTCATGTGCACACATACACATGATAATAATAAATAATTTTAAAAGCCATTTTGAAACCATTTTAACCTTTTAGGAGTGTTATTGTAAGATTTTTGGACCCCTCCCCAATTATACTATCCATATTTTAATATGTATTGTTTATTTAAAAAGAAATATTTAAAATTTTATTTTCTAGTAATCAGAAGAAAGTAATTCTAATACCTCATATCACAATTACAGACTATTGCTTAAAAGAAAAGAATGGTTTAGTTGTATCACAAGTTACTTGTTCCATTAACTCTCTCAGAAGTATTTTACACATTCTGGGCTTCTTAGAATGGTAGAGGTGTTGTCCCAATGTATGCAGAATTTAGCATGTTATAGATTGTTTTGTTTGTTTGTTTTTTTCAAGACAGGGTTTCTCTATGTAGCCCTGGCTTGCCTGGAACTCCATCTGTAGACCAGGCTGGCCTTGAATTCATAGAGATCTACCTGCCTCTGCCTCCCAAGTACTGGGATCAAAGGTCTGTGCCACCACTACCAGCATAGATCATTTTTAAATGTCATTTGGTGATAAAAGGAAATGGAGTATTAGTATTTAGATGAACCTTAGAAATGTTATGTTGAAGAAATGATCATATATTGTCCAGTTTTATGGGTCTGGTGTTAACGATGGAAAATAACTTCACTAGGTTTCTTTGGGAAAGATGAAAATGACTTTAAGCGGCAGTGGTGGCTCACGCCTTTAATCCCAGCACTGGGAGGCAGAAGCAGGCGGATCTCTGTGAGTTCGAGGCCAGCATGGGCTACAGAGTGTATTCCAGGACAGGCTCCAAAGATACACAGAGAAACCCTGTCTCAAAAAGCCAAAAAAAGGGGGCTGGAGAGATGGCTCAGAGATTAAGAGCACTGACTGCTCTTCCAAAGGTCCTGAGTTCAAATCCCAGCAACCACATGGTGGCTCACAACCATCTGTAATGAGATCTGGTACCCTCTTCTGGCCTGTAGTCATACATGCTGTATACATAATAAATAAATAAATCTTTTAAAAAAATGGCTTTAAATAACATTATGGCAGTGGTTGCACTACACATTTACTAAAAATCATTGAACTGTACCCTTAAAATATAGTACTTAACTATGCCTGCCTACTGAGTTAAGATCCTGACCCCACTGTTTACCATTTGAAGTATTTTGTGCTCCAACTGTGCTGTCATAATAAACAAACTAATTATAGAAACTTACAATAGCAAGCACATTCTTCACTCATATGTCAAGAGCTTTGGTTCTTCTCATTCCTGGATTTAGGCTAAAGGATACTCCAAGCCGGGGCGGCGGCGGTGGTGCACACCTTTAATCCCAGCACTTGGGAGGCAGAGCCAGGCAGATCTCTGTGAGTTCGAGGCCAGCCTGGTCTACAGAGTGAGAACCAGGACAGGTACCAAAACTACATGGAGAAACCCCGTTTCGGGGGGAAAAATAAAGTCAGCTAAAATATCATCCCGTTATTTTCAGAAAGATTAGACATTATCTCAGGACAGAGAAGAAAGGAATATAGAGCAATGACTTCCTAAGTACAGAATCTCTGTTTGGTGTCATGGACAAACCCCCCAAATGGACAGTAGTATCAGGACATAATGTCATGAATGTAATAAATCAATACAATTAATGTAATTAATGAATACCAAAAATATAATTATTGAATGAAAAAAAGGATAGTTTCCAGTGTGAGATTGTTGTCAATGTGTCAATTTTTTTTTTTGTCCTATTCAAATGTATTAGTTTTTGTTTTATGTTTTATTTTATTATTATCCCTAGGAAGCCTGTTTGTTTTCTAATGAGAGACAGAAGTGGGGGGTGGATCTGGATGGGAGGAAAGGTAGGTGTTATGCCCGCATCATGAGCAATCCCAGAGATCACCAGGCGGAGTTGCCCATTTCTGTGCCCGTTGTCTTCTTGGAGACCTTGGAAGTCACTGCTAGGATCTGAGAGTCTCTGCCTGTCATATAAGTTTAAATATCTTAAATGCCAACTTCAGCAAATCTCTGACAGTTTGAGAACTTGAACATTTGTTTTTAGTTATTTGGTTTAGGCTATACCTTGAAAACATTGACAAAAACAGAAGCAGAACTAAAGGAGTTAAAAAGCAAGGTTAGCACATTTGAATATTTTCCCAGAGTTATAAACATTGATAGATTAGATCTTTGTTTTAAGGCTACCAATGTAGCCTTCTGATCATTAACCTTGTGTTAAAAGTTTTGAGTTAATCTTTTTTTTACAAATATTTTAGATTTTTAACTATATCCAATAAATTTATAAACCAATAATTTTTTGGTTGCTTTGGTATTATTCTTTCCACCTGCCAATTTTTGACCTCAGACAGAGAGACTTTAAAAGCAAGTCTGGGTCTGAAAAATGGTGGGTCATAACCCAGTTTCGGAGCCAGATTTTTAATAAAACAGAACAGTAAAAAACAGGTTTTATATAGGGTGTAGTTCTAATGGCCAGAACGCCCAGAGATAAATCTTGAGCCTGTGTGGCTGGCTGCAACCGAGACATACAAAACATAAGCTCATACTTTGAAGACCAGTCAGACAAACATTCAGTGGCCATATTCATGCATTCAAACATTAAAATAAACAGACAAAACTTTTCTTAATTCCTCCAGCTGTAATTTCAAGGAGAGGTGCCTTGCTATCCATTGGGCCCAGTTCTCATGGGCACCAGAGAAAGCTGCCCACAAGCCCAAGTACTGCATTCTGCAACCATACACTGTCAGTGAATTATTTCAGGTTGCAGCCCTGGGCAATGGTGATCCAGTGGTTTAAAGGAACTGAGGGTACAGTGCTCCCACAGCAGAGCCAGCTTGTTAGTTTTTTCTTTGAGGGCCAAGATAATTTTTCTTGGTGGTCCTATGGAAATAAAGGGTTTTAGCCAAGAAGGGGGATGCCGGACTAGATCCTGCCAGGTGACAATGTAGGGAATCTGGTCCAGATGGCCAGGAGTCCCGAAGATGACATCTTTGGCACAAGCCACCAGGTAGGGGTCAAAACTTTGTTCTCCTGACCAGCCTATATCAAAGGAGGATCATTCTAGCTGACAGAATGTGATTTTTTTTTTTTTTTTAGTTTCAAACTCGTCTTTATGTGCTCTAGTCTTAAACACCTGAAAATGATCAAGAATCAGAGTCAAGGGAGTGGGAGTACTTGGTTGTCCCATAACATCAGTCGAGTGTCAGACACAAGCAGTCCAGAAGTAAACAAAACACTAAAACAATGTGAATTCTTCCTGGCCAGGAATTCTTCCTGAGGAGAAGCTGATTCCTCCTGGTCAACTGGAGGAAAAACTGAAACTCAGACAACGGCTTGTTGCCTATCAGTGGGCGCTACTCCACCTCCTCTATTCAAAGAATCTAGGGAGATCCAAGATCCAATCCCATACAGAAGGGTCCTGGGATATATCCCAGTTCCCCAGCCTGCAGTCTTTCAAGCGTTCCTGCCTAGACCTTCTGCAGGCAGCTTGGAAATTGGACCAAAGTACAATGTAAGACAGAAACAAAGTGGAACCAAATGAGACAAACAGACACTCACAGGCCTGTCAGAGGCTCCATGAGTTAGGGTCCCAGTGAGTCTGGAAGATCTCGGACAAGCCCCCAAATGTTATATCAGAGTCATGACTCCCCCCCCCCCAGACCATCAGGAGTCTGAGTTTGTATGCAAAGAGCCTTTATTGCAAGCTCAAGCTTGAGCTTCTGGTCTGTTCTGGTCAGACACAGTGGTTGGATCAGGGAGAGCATTGAACTAAGTTATGGCAGGGTTTTTAAGGAGTAAAGGATGGGGTTGTAGGGGAATTCAAAATTCGGATGGGGGTTGAACTCCTGATTAGGCAGGAGTGAGGTAACAGAAGTTTTGTCAAACAGTGGTTGGTACTGGCATTGCTGTGAGGAAATTGTCAATCTATACACAGATTATGTAAGCTATCCTTTATGTTTTAGAGCATTTAGTACTTGTTTGTCTCAATTTTGATTGGTTCTCTGCAGGGTATAGTTTGTGACTTTTCCTGGTTATTGTGATGGTGAGGCCTAGTCTCAGTATTGTTAGTTTGCAGCCCGGCATGGCTGCACTAATGTTGAGTTAGGCCTCTTCATTGGAAAGGAACTAGGAGGAGTAGAGAGGGGGAAGCCATAATCTGGATATATTATGTGAGAAAGAAAGCTATTTTCAGTCCTACTGCCTCAGCCTCCTGAATGCCAGGATTATAGGCAGGTGCCATCATCCCTGGCAGTTGTAGGTCTAATCACTTCTGTCAGACCTGGCATAGTCATATCCACTCACATTCTGTTAGTAAGATACATGGTGATGGCTGACAGTGGAAAGGAGAGGGCTTCACCCAGCAGGAATGCACCACTGCTGCTTGGACAGGAGAAAGGGATGTATATGTAACCTAACTGTGGAAATAACTGACTTGGGTGATGCTACTAAAATTATCTATCCTCTGTGGGACTCACATTCTACCTCTACAAAACCAGGAGCTATTAGTACCTATATTGTGTGGTTGGTGGGGTTATTAGGATTATTGGATGATAGCATATAAAGTGGGCATTAGCCATTGCTGCTATTCTTATTTCTATCTGGTAAACTGTTATGTTACAAAGTCCTATTTGCATAGTACCTTTTTTATGGTTCCTGTTCTTTTGTGTCATGACAACCAACTCTTCTGCTTTTTGTAGCTCGTTGTTGAAAAATTGAGGGCTTTTGAAGTTGAGTGATATGCTTAATTACCCCCTTACCTAGTTAAGATAGGAACTATATTCATACTGCAAAGTGTTTCTTCCCTTGTCTTAAGCTAGGAAAGACTCCTTTTCCTTTAAAGTTTTTTTTTATATAGGTGCTAGAAGTATTACATCTGTCTATTTTCTTACTCCTGATTGTCCCTTTCTGGGAAAGGAATTGGTAGTTGAAGTCTTTTGTTTGTTTTAGTTTTGTTTTTAGTTTTCTGAGATAGGATTTCTCTGTGTAATAGAGCCTTGGCTGTCCTGGAACTCGCTCTGTAGACCAGACTGGCCTCCGACTCACTCACAGAGATCTGCCTGTCTCTGCCTCTGCTAAGATTAAAGGCGTGTGTCACCACTGCCCAGCTGGTAGTTGAATTCTTAAAAATCCAGCTAAATGAGAATGAGGAACTGTATAACCAAAACCAAGTTTGGGTACAATCTATAAATGGCAATGACTTTGGGCAGTAGTATCCTTTAAGCCACTTAACAGGCAATTTCCTTAGTATATTTCCTTTAAAGATCCCTCTTCAGGTCAAAGGTATTGTGGTCCTTCTTAAATGCTTTCTTAGAAGTCACTCCTCGCCGGGTGGTGGTGGCACACGCCTTTAATCCCAGCACTCGGGAGGCAGAGGCAGGCAGATCTCTGTGAGTTCGAGGCCAGCCTGGTCTCCAAAGCGAGTTCCAGGAAAGACGCAAAGCTACACAGAGAAACCCTGTCTCAGAAAACCAAAAAAAAAAAAAAAAAAAAGAAGTCAAGAAGTCACTCCTCAAACAGTACTGACTTTTTCTGTCTGTCGTTGTCAGTGAATGGGGTTTTCAAATATTTTGAGGGGATCCTGGGATTTTCCTTTTTTTTCCTTTTTGTTACTCATTTTGGATATTCAGTAAGGTTTCTAAAAATGGTTTTGATCACATTAGTTTTGTTTTTTTTCTTGCAGTGTAAGGCCAGCACAGGTGGGCATCAGTCGTCTTGTTCATTCTGCAAAGGCCCAAAGGAAGGTGAGTGAGAAAAGTGATGTGTTTTGTCTTATATAATGACCAAATTATTTTTATTTTATTTTAAAAAATCGATATCCCAGGGTCCTAGCTGGGTGGTGATGGTGCACACCTTTAATCCCAGCACTCAGGAGGCAGAGGCAGGCAGATCTCTATGAGTGAGTTTAAGGCCAGCCTGGTCTATAGAGCAAGTTCCAGGACAACCAAGGCTACACAGAGAAACTGTATCTACAAAAACAAAACAAAAAAATAAAAAACAACAAAAAATGAAATACATGGTTCTTTCAGGAACCTGAGTTTAGATCCCAGTACCCATGTCAGGCAACTCACAATCACCTGTAACTCCAGATCCAGGGGGTTCAAAGTCGTCTTCTGGCCTCCCTGAAAACTTAAATGTAGGTGGCATGCATTAGATACATACACTTAAATAAAAATGAAAATAATCATTTTTTTTTTTCTTCGAGACAGGGTTTCTCTGTGCAGTTTTGCGCCTTTCCTGGAACTCACTTGGTAGACCAGGCTGGCTTGGAACTCACAGAGATCCTCCTGCCTGTGCCTCCCGAGTGCTGGGACTAAAGGCGTGTGCCACCACCGCCCGGCGAAAATAATCATTTTTTTAATTGACATCCCAGCCTGTAATCCCAGTACTTAAGAGACTAAGACAGGACAATCAAGCCTTTAAAGCTAATACGTGTCACATAGCAAGATCTTTGTTAAAAAAAAGAAACAGTTGAAGGGGGCTTTAACCAAAAGTAAAGATGTAGGGGGGGGGGGGCTGTAAGCATTAAAGAAGAAAAGGAAGCTGAGAAGAGGAAAGGAGAGAAAAAAAGAATTGATACCCTGAAAACAAATCAGGGAAGTTCATGGATAGCAAGATGGTTCAGTGAGAAGTGCTTGCCATGTAAGCCTGACTTATCTGAGTTCAGTTTATGGAACCCATGTAAAAAAGCCAGAAATGGTAACACATGTCTGTAATACTGATACAACTTCTATGATGAGATGGGAGCAAAGGCAGGAGAGTCACCCAGAGGCTAACTGACCAGCTAGCCTAAAGTATGAAGCAGTGCAGCAGAAACAAGAGAGGCCCTGGCTCAGCAAGGTAAGAGGAGAGAACAGACTCCTGATAGTTGTCTCTGACCTCAACATGTCCACTATGGTACTCACACACAGGTCACATGCATACACACTGATTTAAAAATTTGGAGAGAGGAGGCAGGTGGATCTCTGAATTTGAGGCCAGCCTGGTCTACAAAGTGATTTTCATGACAGTCAGAACTACACGGAGCAACCCTGTCTCAAAAAACAAAAAGAAAGAGTTCTTATGGTACTTTGACAGATGGATAAGTTTATGAAAACCTTAGACCACAAATACTTAGAACTGAGTCTGTAGCTCAATGGTAATACTTGCACAACATGGGGTTGATCCTCAGTATATCACATTCACAAGGAAAAGGAAGAGAAAAGCAAGCAAGCATATATATTTACTTATCACCTGCTACTAGTGTTAAATGACTACTGCATCACTCCCATAGAAGGTCTGTTTTTGAGCCACATGGATTCCTTAGTAAACCCTCTAAGAATGAATTATGTAAATAAAGAAGACTGATGAGAATGTTCAGTGGGTAACTCCTTACAGTTATCCTGACTTCCTTCCATATACATGTCATGGCATGCACACAGCCATATGCAAAACTAAATAAATGAATAAATTATTTAATTATAAGAAGAAAATCATAATAAAAAATAATAGTAATAAAAAAATAAAATCAATCACAAAAATATGCTAACTAAACAAATAGTCTTACTATGTGCTTTGCTAGTATTATGACACCAGAAGAAGCAAGACTTCTAGACATGTGCTTTGGGTATATGCTACTAAGCCCCTTGCTAATTTTGTCCCTACATTGTTTCTCCTCTTTCTCTTCCCTTAACCTTTCTTCCTTCCCTTTACCTTTCTCTCTCTTCCTCTTTTTCTCTGCCATATTCTAAGGTTCTAACCTAGGACCTAGTACATGGTAGGCAAACACTGGTGTATATCCTCCATCCTTTCTTGTTTGTTGATTTTTGTTTTTTTGAGACAAGGTTTAGGAGCTCACTTTGTAAACCAGGCTTGCCTGGAATGCAAATAGATCTGTCTGGCTCTGCCTCTCTAGGGCTGGGATGAAAGGCCTTTTACATCACACCCAGTCTTTGTTTGTTTTTTTGTTTTGTTTTGTTTTGTTTTTTTTCGAGACAGGGTTTTTCTGTGTAGCTTTGCGCCTTTCCTGGAACTCACTTGGTAGTCCAGGCTGGCCTCGAACTCACAGAGATCCGCCTGCCTCTGCCTCCCGAGTGCTGGGACTAAAGGCATGCGCCACCACCGCCCGGCCCAGTCTTTGTATTTTGAGACAGTTTCTCACTATGTAGCCCTAGCTGGCTTGGAACTGCTATGTAGATCAGGTTGGCCTTGAACTTACAGAGATCCTTCTGCCTCCCAAATACTATTTTTGATTTTGAGACATGAGTCAAGGCCTATGTTGTCCATGAATTCACCGTAAATCAAAGAATGACCTTGAAGAACTTCTGGTTCTCTTGCCTGTACTTCCCAAGTACTGGTATGTTGCTGATGTGTGCTGTCATTACCAGCTATTTTGTTCTTTGTCTTTTGAGACAGGATCTCACTATGTAACCCCAGCCAACCTTAAACTCATGATCATCATGCTTCAGCCTCCCAAGTGCTGGTTCCGACATATATTTTTGTTGGTCATAATAATCAGGTTTAGCAGGTATTAGGATTAATTTGTTGTATGTATGTAAGCATTTATTAAGTGATTAGTTTTCTTGTTTTCAAAGATTTTTTTTTAACTTTATTTTTATGTATCTGTGTGAGGATGAGCCACGTGTGTGTAGGTGCTACAGAGGCCAGAAGAGGATAGATTCCCTGGAGTTGAAGTTACAGACAAATGTTAGCTGTCTGGGAACCAAACTCGGGTCCTCTGGAAAAGCAACAAGTACTCTTAACTGCCAAGCAATCTCTCCAGCCCCATGATTAATTTTTTTCAGATTTATTTATTTTTTTATATTATTTATTTTATTTTATTTTTGAGCTGAGGATTGAACCCAGGGCCTTGCACTTGCTAGGCAAGTGCTCTACCACTGAGCTAAATCCTCAACCCCTATTTTTAATTTATATGTATATTTGTCTACATGTATGTATGTGCACTACTTGAGTGCTTTTTACGTACAGAGATAAGAAAAACTCATAGGATTCCTTGGCACTGGAATTAGAGATGGTGACTGTGAGCTGACGTGGTGGTGGGCATGAACCAGGTTCTCTGCAGAGCAGCAAGTGCTCTGCTGTTAACTGCCAAACCATCTCTAGACCCTGTTTAACTTTTTTTAAATGACCTTTTCTCTAGAACTATCAGAAGATTTTCTTTTTGCAGGTATTTCTGAGATGATATTAAAAGCATTAGTTGGTTTCATAAAGTCATTCATGTTTTATGTTTAAATTCCCCTACTGACAGAAGTCAAGCAAGAACTAGTATCCTATCCTCAACCTCAGAAAACATCCATACCAGTACCCTCAGAAAAACAACCTAACCAGCCACGGCCAGCTGATAAAGAACATGAATTCAGGAAGCGGGAAGAAGGACAAGAATCAAGATTGGGACATCAAAAGAGAGACACAGAAAGATACTTTCCTCACTCTCGAAGGGAAGGGCTTACTTTCCGAAGAGACAGAGAAAAGGAGTCATGGTCTGGAGAGACACGTCAGGATGGAGAGAGCAAAAGTGAGTGCTTTTTCAGGTCATGTGACACGTTGGAACCATAGGTGGGGGGCTTATGTTGTGGCCTCTACTCAGCTGTGTACAACCTAGGCATCAACTTCAATTGGCTTTACTAGTCAGAGGAATCTATATCCTCCACATAACAAATTGCTATATTAAGAAAAAATGCAGTAAGACATGACTTTAAATTTCTAAGTATTGGTAATGAAAAGAAACATAGGAAATTGTTTTTAATAAAAAACAAACCTTGTGGGGCTGGAGAGATGGCTCAGTGGTTAAGAGCACTGACTGCTCTTTCAGAGGTCCCAGGTTCAATTCCCAGAACCCACATGGCAGCTCACAACTGTCTATAACTTCCTCATCTGACACCCTCATACAGACATACATGCAGGCAAAACACCAATGCACATAAAATAAAAATAAATAAATTATAAAAGAAAGAAAGAAAGAAAGAAAGAAAGAAAGAAGGAAAGAAAGAAAGAAAGAAAGAAAGAAAGAAAGAAAGAAAGAAAGAAAGAAAGAAAGAAAGAAAGAAAGAAAGAAAGAAAGAAAGAAAGAAAGAAAGAAAGAACCAACCTTGGTAGAGCAAGGTGGTATATAGATTTTAAAATGGTGGGCTGGAAAGATGGCTCAGAGGTTAAGAGCACTGGCTGTTCTTCCAGAGGTCCTAAGTTCAATTCCCAGCAACCACATGGTGGCTCACAACCATCAATAATGAGATCTGGTGCCCTCTTCTGTCATATTGTATATATAATAAATAAATCTTTAAAAAAAAATGACCATTAAGTTCTTGGAACTTCAAATTTTTATGTCTCTTCCCTTAATATCTCTGTGCTTGCTTCATTTAGCAATCATGCTAAAGCGTATCTATCGTTCCACTCCGCCTGAGGTGATAGTTGAAGTGCTGGAGCCCTACGTCCATCTTACTACTGCCAACGTCCGTATCATCAAGAACAGAACTGGCCCCATGGGTCACACTTACGGCTTTATAGACCTCGACTCCCACGCAGTGAGTTTTTCCCACTTTAAAATGAAGGCTGATGACAAAAGAACCCTCAGCAATGTTTGGGGAAGCAGAGTCTCCAGGTACAGGCCTATAAACTGAGCACCCTAGAGGCTGAAGCGAGTTCAAGCTAGCCTGTCCTACAAAGTAAGCCCCTATCTCAGCTTATAAAAAAAACCCAGGGGAGAATTCTCTCCTTTGGGACCAATGTTCATTTAGGTAAGCTACTGCCCTAAAAAGACAGAACTCCATATGGATTTCCAGAACAAATCTAGGCACCAAACCATTCCAACATTTTAGTTTATTGTTGCACAAATTCCTAAAGGTCTTATAATAAAAATCCAGATATTGGGGTAAATGCTGAAAGATCAGAGAGACAAAGGAACGAGCCACAACTGCTTCTCAGCTTGCCAACTCCATTGATACACAATATATCACCACATTTGTATTTTCTAATTTTTTTACTTATTTTTTTCTAGTCCCAAATGGTTTTATGTGTTTTTTTTTTTTTTTTTTTTTGGTTTTTCGAGACAGGGTTTCTCTATGTAGCTTTGCGCCTTTTTCCTGGAACTCACTTGGTAGCCCAGGCCGGCCTCGAACTCACAGAGATCCGCCTGCCTCTGCCTCCCGAGTGCTGGGATTAAAGGCGTGCGCCACCAACGCCCGGCTTGGTTTTATGTTTAATAGTAGTATAACATTTCCTCTTTTTCTCCCAAATATATAATAGATTTGTTTGTTTGTTTGTTTGTTTGTTTGTTTGTTTTAAAGACTGGGTCTCGCTGGAGAGATGGCTCAGAGGTTAAGAGCACAGGCTGCTCTTCCAGAGGTCCTGAGTTCAATTCCCAGCAACCACATGGTGGCTCACAAAGATCTGTAATGAGATCTGGTGCCCTCTTCTGACATGAAGGCATACATTCAGACAGAGCACTGTATACAAAATAAATAAATCTTAAAAAAAAAAAAAAAAAAAAGTTTAAAAAAAAAAAAAAAAAAAAAAGACTGGGTCTCCTTATATAACCCTAGCTGTCCTGGAACTCACTATGTAGACCAGACTGGCCTTGAAACTCACAGAGATCCACCTGCCTCTGCCTCGCAAATGTGGAGATTAAAGGTGTGTTCCATCATGCCTGGCTTCAATAAAGTCTTGTGGTTTGAATTTTAGTTGTAAGACTCTTTTCTATGGAAATATAAAGATAGTAATGAAGATTGTTCTTTCTCAGATGTGCTCAAAAGTCATAAGGGACTTTGTAAACTGGATCTGATCTGATGATTTGCAGTCTAAGAGAAGAGGATTTCAGTTTCCGAAATTTATTCTGATTGTTACCCTTCATTAAGAATGGCTTACTTGGGAACTGGAGAGATGAGTCGATGGTTAAGAGCACTTGCTGCTCTTGTAGTGGACCCAGGTTCAGTTTCTAGCACTTACATGGTAGCGTACAACTACCCCGAACTCTAGTTCTATAGAAACTGATACCCTCTTCTGACCTTCAGAGGTACTAGACATGCATATGTTGCATACATTTAGACAAAAACACTCTTAACTTGTAAAATAAAAATCTTTTTTTAAGGCTTATTTTTAGTCGGATATGATGGCACAGCCTATATAATGCCAGCTACCTGAGAGAATGAGGCAGGAAGACAGCAAGTTCAAGGCTTTCCAGAGCTACAGTGTGGGTTTAAGGCCAGTGTAGAATGTAGTAGCTCAGTGCTTACCTAGTATGCATGAGGCCTTAGATTCAATCTCAATCTCTCTCTCTCTCTCTCTCTCTCTCTCTCTCTCTCTCTCTCTCTCTCTCTCTCTCTCTCTCTCTCTCATGCACATGTACACCAGTTTTTTACCAGCCTGCTCTTACTGTAAAAATTATTACCAGAACAGGCTGGAGAGATGACTCACTTGCTGCTCTTCCAGAGGATCTGGGCTTGTCTCCCAGGACCCACATGTTTGCTCACAGCCATCTATAATTCCATTTCCAAAGGGCCTGACACCTCTTCCAGCATCCAAAGGCACCAGGTGTGTACATGTGCACAGACATACATGCAGGCAGAATACCCATACACATAAAATCACACACACACACATTTTTATTTATTTATTTTTTATTTATCGTTGTTATTTGTTCTTGGATTTTTGTTTGTTTTGGTTTTTTGAGACAGAGTTTCTCTGTGAAATAGTCCTGGCTGTCCTGGAACTCTGTAACCAGGCTGTCCTCAAACTCAACAGAGATCTGCCTGCCTCTGCCTTTCTTTCAAGTGCAAGGATTAAAGGCGTGCGCCACACCTTTAATAAATAATAAAATAATAGTTAATAAAAATGATTAACATTTTAATAAATAATAAAAATATTTTAAAGTATTATTACTATAGAGTTATGCCTAGTAATTTTATCATCTTTTTTTTTTTAAGATTTATTTATTTATTTTGTGTACAGTGTTTTGCCTGCATGCATGCTTGCAGGCCAGAAGAGGGCGCCAGATCTCATTACAGATGATTGTGAGCCACCATGTGGTTGCTGGGAATTGAACTCAGGACCTCTGGAAGAGCAGTCAATGTTCTTAACCTCTGAGCCATCTCTCCAGCCCCTAATTTTATCTTCTAAGAAGGAAAATCTGTGTTCAGCTCTCTTTGTAAAGATGTAGCCTTTTCTCTCTTTGGATTCAAGTTTGTCTTTGGTTCTTTAGGAAGCTCTTCGAGTAGTGAAGATTTTGCAGAATCTTGATCCACCATTTAGCATTGATGGCAAGATGGTAGCTGTAAACTTGGCTACTGGAAAACGAAGGTAAGGCCTTAACTTCAGTTTTAGGGAAGAAACTGCTCCTCCTGGCTTAGAGACAAATAGTAGGTCATTGTGACTTCCCAACATGAGATGTTTCTATTACATGTTTATGCATTTTCTTTTTTCTGTAGTGTGCTTTATTCTGACTATAGAATTGTTTTCATTTTTAAATAGTATTTCCACCTGAGCATGATGCCATAGTCCTTTAATTCCAGCAGTAAGGAGGAAGAGGCAGGTGGACCTCTATGAGATCAAGACCCACCTAATCTCATAGCAAGTGCCAGGCCAGCTAAATCTCCATAGTGAGACCTTGTCCCTGAATGAATGAATGAATGAATGAATGAATGAATGAATAGTATTGCTGGGTTGCTTTGGTTTTTGGTCTTTGGTTTTGTTTTGTTTTGTGATTTTTGAGGGGTCGGGTTTTGAGACAGAGTTTCTCTGTGTAACAGCCCTGGCTTTTCTGGAACTCATTTTGTATACCAGGCTGGCCTTGAATTCACAGAGATCCGCTTGCCTCTGCCTCCTAAGTACTGGTATTAAAGGTATGTGCCATCATCACTGCCCAGAAAGATTTTTGTTTTTTGAAGCAAAATCTCATATTATAGCCCCTACTGGCCCAGGGTAGCCTCAGAGTCACAGCAGTTCCCCTGCCTGGGCCTTCATAGTGCAGAAGTTACAGGCATGAGCCAGCACACCTGGCTGATATGTTTAAATATTCAGGGGTGGGGTGGGAGAACCTCTCATTTTGTCTCATTCTTTAGAATCCTAAATAAATATACAGTCTTCCCACTGTCCTAAACACAATCATCCTAGAATGTCTAATGCAGTTATACTCTTTACTTCTTTACTCATCTTGGCCAAAAAGTGTTGACTGGGAGATAACTCATCAGAGAGAAGAGTTTACAGAGATGGGGTGGCTTTTGCTCTAGCAACTTGCTCCAACAAATTACTGCTTTACCTGAATCTCACTGCTGTTCCACTCAAGTATCTGGATCACCCAACCTGCTTGTTGTTTCCTACACAACAAGGAAGATAGTTTTTCAGTGAATCTGTAGGTTTAAGCATTCCTCAGATACCTTTTGGTCAGCCTTTTCATATGTCATGTTTTATGTTGCAGAAATGATTCTGGGGACCATTCTGACCATATGCATTACTATCAGGTAGGATTTAACATATGGAGAATGTCCTTTTAAAAAACCTTCAGGTGGTTAAAGGATGGCTGTTAAGGTTAATGACTGTTGTACAGTTCCATTCTAGTTACATTCTAACTTCACTTTCTCTGCTAGGGTAAAAAATACTTCCGAGATAGGAGAGGAGGAAACAGAAATTCAGATTGGTCCTCAGATACAAATCGACAAGGGCAACAGTGTAAGTCATTTTTATTTTATTTTTCTTTTTTGGATCTTGACTGGCTAGTCATTACTTAAAACCTGTGTGGTAAAATATGTAGCAAAAAGACTGTTACCTGGAGCACTCACTCAAGGAGAATATACCTTGTATAGGCTCTACACCTCTTTGAATTGGCCACCCTAATTCCCTAATTTTGCTTCATTCTTGGTAAGTCCTCAGTATCAATTTTATTGGACAGGAACTAATGCCGGCTCTGATTTTCTTCCATGTAGCATCCTCTGACTGTTACATATATGATTCTGCTACTGGCTACTATTATGACCCCTTGGCAGGAACTTACTATGACCCCAACACCCAGGTTAGTTTTTTTTTGCTTTATTTACTCTGTTAGTAATCCTTTTGAGAAAAGTACCCATAATGTGTTACTCTGAGTATTTCATCCTCTGGATTCTCTGGATGCTCATTGCTTGAAAAGTGGAAAAGTTTATGGAATCTGAACTGTTACCTATATGGAAAATCAATGCCCTGTGGCATTACAGGTAAGAACAGTGCTGCTCTAGGAACAGTGTATAATTGATGGCCTAAATACATACTAGCCCCTGAAATGGGTTCTTAGATGTTGTGGGTTCTTCAGCTTCTTAAGGAGTTATTCTATTCCCTTGAAGGGAACTGTGTTCCTTAAACCTGAGATTCTGGAAAACCAGGCATTCTATAGACTTAATTTTTTCATACTGTATCACAGCAAGAAGTCTATGTGCCCCAGGACCCTGAATCACCCGAGGAAGAAGAGATCAAGGAAAAGAAATCTACCAGTCAAGGAAAGTCAAGTAGCAAGAAAGAAACGTCTAAAAGAGATAGCAAAGAGAAAAAAGACAGAGGAGTGACAAAGGTCAGACAACTTGTTAGTCTGCTCTCTCTTATCACATGTATCTCTTTTACATGTAAAATGAAATAGAGGCATTATGAACAGAGGGGATCTAGGTTTAAGGTAGAAAGTCACTTTAAAATTTCTCTAGGGGCCCGGGCGGGGGTGGCCCATGCCTTTAATCCCAGCACTTGGGAGGCAGAGGCAGGCGGATCTCTCTGAGTTCCAGGCCATCCTGGACTACAGAGCGAGTTCCAGGAAAGGCACCAAAGCTACACAGAGAAACCCTGTCTCGAAAAACAAAAAAAATGTGTGTGTGTGTGTGTGTGTGTGTGTGTGTGTGTGTGTTATATTAATATGTGATATATTAATATAAAATATGTATATAAATGGGGTTGGGGATTTAGCTCAGTGGTAGAACGCTTGCTTAGCAAGTGCAAGGCCCTGGGTTCAGTCCTCAGCTCTGACAAAAATATATGTGTATATAAAAAAGAGAAATCAACTTTTATAAACAACAAAATAATGAGAGAGGAGCAGCTGGAGAGATGGAACAGCAGGAAGACCACTGACTGCTCTTCCAGAGGACCCAATTTCAATTCCCAAACCCACATGAGAGCTCACAACTGCCTGTAACTCCAGTTCCAGCAGACAGAACTCTATATTCTGACCTCCTTGGGACCAGGCATATATGTGCTGCACAGACATACATATAGGCAAAATACCCATATACGCCAAAAAATACTTTTAAAAAATACTCGAGGGCAGTAGTTCTCAATCTTCCTAACATGACCCTTTAATACAGTTCCTCATGTTGTGGCGACACCCCCCCAACCATAAAACTATTTTCATTGCTACTAAATAACTAATTTTGTTACTGTTATGAATTGTAAATATCTGTGTTTTCTGAGGTCTTAGGTGACCCACATGAAAGGGTTGTTAGAACTCAAAGGGGTCAACCCATGGGCTGAAAAACTGCTCTAGCATCTGGAAAGATGGCTTAGTGATTAAGAGCACTTCAGGACCTGGGTTCAGTTCCTAGCATACACAAGTCAGCTTATAACCATCTCTGGGAATCTAATAACCTCTTCTGGCCTCTGAGAGCACTGGGCATGCACATGATATGTGTGCTCAACCACACACACACACACACACACACACACACACACACACACACACACAAAAAAAAAAAAAAAAAAAAACACTTAAACACATAAAATAAATACAAATCTGTTCAAAAACAATTTAGGCCAGGCATGGTGGTACATACCTTTTATCAGCACTTCAGAGGCCAGTGGATCTCTTGAGTTCAAGGTTAGCCTAGTCTACATTTTAAGTTCCAGAGTAACCAGAGCTGTGTAAAGACCTGATCTCAAAATAAATAAATAAATAAATAAATAAATAAAAACAGCACCTTATATTTTTTGGTGTAGTAGTCCTCTTACCTTTTTCCCTATAAATGGTAGCTCTCTTTGTTTTACAAATGAGAACACTAACTCAAGTTATTTGTGAGGCAGAAGGATTGCCAAAAGTTCCAGGCCAACTAAGGCCTTGTTTCAAAAACTAAAAAACACATTCAGGAAGCAGAGGCAGACATCCCTGTGAGTTCGAGGCCAGCCTGGTCTACAGAGTGAGTTCCAGGACAGCCAAAGCTGTTACACAGAGAAACCCTGTCTCAGGGAAAAATAAATAAATAAAAAATAAAAACAAAAACAAACCTAGTGCTGGCAAGATTGCTAGGTGAGTAGAAGTGCTTCCTGCCAAGCCTGGCGACATGGATTTGACCCCCAGGATCCACATGGTGAAAAGAAAAAAAACAATTCTAGCAAGTTGTCCTCTGACCTTCATATTCAAGTCCTTGTGTGCATGCAGACATAGACACAAAATAAATTTTTTAAATGTTATTTTTTAGTGACTCAGCTCAAGTCCTAACATCCTTTTTTTTTTTTTTTTTTTTTTTTTTTTAAATGTGAGACATTCTGACTATACAGCCCTGGTTAGCCTAGAACCCTCTATGTAGACCAAGCTGACTTTAAATTCAGAGATCCTCCTGGATACTAAGATTAAAAGTATATGCCACCACTCCCAGCCCAGTTGTATTTTTGATTTTTTGTTTGTTTGTTTGTTTGTTTTGTTTTTTTTTTTACTTACTGGGGGCCACACAACCATGAATGTACATTCATTGCACACATATGTGGTGGTCAAAGGACAGCGTTGTAGTGTTGGTGCCCCCTTCCAGCTTTATATGGGCTCTGGGAATTGACCTTGGGTTACTAGCTGAGTGCTCCTGCCAGCCTATTGTCTTTTTAGTGTGTGATTTTGTATGTACGCTCCTCTTGTTGTAACTGTGACAAGGATAGTTTTTTTTAAAAAACTTTGTGTGTTGAGGGGGATGACATCTGGTATGTAGAAGCCTGGGAACAAGTTTTAGGAGTCACCTCTCTCCTACCAGGTAGGTCTCAGGAATTGAACTCAGGTCACTAGTCTTGGCAGCAAATGCCTTTACTTACTAAGCTATCTTGCCAGCCCTCCATTTTTTATTTTTTGTTTGTTTGTTTTTGGTTGTGTGTTTGTTTCTTTGTTTGTTTTGGTTTTTCGAGACAGGATTTCTCTGTGTAGCTTTGCACCTTTCTTGGAACTCACTCTATAGCCCAGGCAGTCCTTGAACTCAGAAATCTGGCTGCCTTTGCCCCCCAAGTGCTGGGATTAAAGGCGTGTACCACCACTGCCCGGTTTGTATTTTTAATTCACATTCTGTTTTGTCATAAGTAATTTTCATATTTATACTATTTTGTTAGAATAATGTGATATGGTGAAAATTCACATTAAAACTATCCCTTCATTCAGTCCCTTATTATTGGTCTTTTCTAATCTTTACTGTAATGTTTCACTTTTTGTTTGTTTTATTTTGTTTTTGAGACAAGGTTTTTCTGTGTAGTTCTAGCTGTCCTGGAACTCACTCTGTAGACCAGGCTGGCCTTGAACTCACAGAGATGTGCCTGTTTCTGCCTCCTAAGTGCTGTGATTAAAATCATGCGCCAACACACCTGGGTCACCTCATATCAGTTATGTATTAGTAAAAATAATGAATTTGTTTGAGGTTCAATTTGTAACTTCTTTTCCCCTTCCTGATATTTCCATTTGTCTAAATACAGAAAAAGAGAAAAGAGATTTATCTTTGTCATTTTTGTGCCTCTAAGAACTTAAACTTGAAAATCATGCTGCCTTTATGTTTATGTTCTGTCTCCACCTCTAACATATTCTTAATCCTTTTGAGAGTAGTAATGCCTGCTAGAATCTAGGAGGGTTGTAAGTAAAGGCTGAATAAAATAATGCTGTATGTTAATGCCTCATCTGGTGCCTAAATTGTTATAGACACACAATTACACTACTTTTTCTTTGGTTGTTTATTTGTTGGTGCTAAGGGTTTTACTCAGGTCCTTTTACATGCCAGGTAAGTGGTCTACTGCTCATCTACTCCAGGCTCAAATGTTACACTTTTAAAGGTTCTGTATTTCAAAATCACTATAATGTTGCTGATGTTTGAAGATTTGGAAAACCAGGCTGATTTTAACAAAAGTAACTCATTAACCCAGTTTTTATTAGTAATTATAATAAAAAAATTACCTTTGTTGTTGGTCAGTTTCAAGAAAGTACCAGTGAGGAGAAGTCCCCCCCAGAAGATGTTTTTAAGAAGCCCCTGCCTCCTACTGTGAAGAAAGAAGAGAGCCCCCCTCCAGTAAGGCTAATTCTGATATCATGGGCTGGTCTGGGAGGGAAAGGAACTCCAAAGGCTCCTGCCTCTGTCTGGTTTTGGTCCTTTGACTCTCTGTGTATCCCAAGTAAGGATTCTTCGAGTATAAATAGCAGGAAAATTTGCTCTCTGCCAGCAAGGCTGTAACTGACTAATCAGAGGCTGTTGTCTGACTTCTTTTCCTTTACTTTGTGGGTTTCTCATCACACTGGGTATTGTATCCTCCTTTTTAATCAGTGTGTGTGTGTGTTTGCATACATACATATGCACAAAGTTAAAGAACAACTTTATGGAATTGGTTCTCTCCTTCTACCGTTATGTGGGTTTCAGGGATTTAATTCTGTTAGTCAGGCTTACATTCACCCAGTGAGCCATCTCTCTGCTCCTCCTGTTTCCTTGTTAAGTTATGGTCCTGTCAGTTCTTTTCTCTTCTTAGTTTTGGTGCCTGTTCTGGATCTCGCTCTGTAGATCAGGCTGGACTTGAACTCACAGAGATCCGCCTGGCTCTGCCTCCCAAGTGCTAGGATTAAAGGTGTCTACCACCAGTGCCTGGCTGTCAATTCTTTTCTATACCATGTTTTCCTGGCCTTTACAAAGTCAAGCTCAGCTGTGCCACTTCCAGAACAGCATAGATAGTGGATGTGTTCCAAACCCAATCAGTTAGAACAAAGAGAGGAGATAGCCTTATCAGAATATTCCCAAGTGTAGGTTAATTTTTTTTTTATAAGCGCTGACTTTTTCCTTCTAGCCTAAGGTGGTAAACCCATTAATTGGTCTCCTGGGTGAATATGGAGGAGACAGTGACTATGAGGAAGAAGAAGAAGAGGAACAGGCCCCTCCTGTGCAACTTCGCACAGCACAACCTCAGCAGCGGGAGGAGCTGACCAAGAAAGAGAATGAAGAAGACAAACTCACTGACTGGAATAAACTGGCTTGTCTGCTCTGCAGAAGGCAGTTTCCCAATAAAGAAGTTCTTATCAAGCACCAACAGCTGTCAGACCTGCACAAGGTATTTCAGGAAGGGTCCATTACCTTTTCAGTTTTGGGCTCTTACCATTGATGGAAATGAAGACATTTTAAACCTCCTGTGTTTTTATCATCTTAGGTTGTGTGTACATGATAAGTGTCTGGCCATAGTGTTTCAGGGCACATATGTAGAAGGTCAGGACTGTGTGGTCAACTCATCTCTCTCCTTCCATCTTTTCATGAGTGTTGTGTATCAGGTCACCCAGGCTTGTATAACAAGCACCTTTACCCACTGAGCTATTTTACTGATTATTCTTCCATTTTTTTAATTCATGAATTGCTGTGCATTATGAAGTTTTGCCTGGAATTGGAGAGAGATTGCAACAGTTAAGAGCACTTGCTGCTCTTCCAGAGGACCTGAGTTCAGTTGCCAGTACCTATATGGTGACCTCATAAGACTATAAGTGTAGTTCCAGTGCCCTCTTCTGACCTCCACCCTTTTGTTGATCCCATGGGCACTGCATGCACATGGTGCATATACATACATGCAGGCAAAACGTTCATACATATTAATTAATTATATATTTTTTAAATAAGCTGGGCAGTGGTGGCGCACATCTTTGATGCCAACACTTGGAAGCAGAGCCAAGTAGATCTCTGTGAGTTCAAAGCCAGCCTGGTCTACAGAGTTCCAGGACAGCCAAAGCAACACAGAGAAACCCTGTGTCAAAAAACCAAAATAAATAAATAAATAATATTTGTCTGTTCCCAGTGCAAGCAACATGACTATGGAACCAAATACATAAGCTGTGCAGGAAGAAAAGAACTTGTAGCTAGAAAGATAATTTCCCATTAGCTAATAGTTGTGGCTCAGATAAGCTCCTTCTCTTCTTTGGTACTTGTTAGCTTCACCTGGTTCTACCCAGCTATGATAATGTGTTGTTATCCCCATAGGTGAACCAGGCTTCTATCTTCATGTAGTGATTATTGCCTGAAGTTGCAGATACACTCACTAGTTGTTTAGTGGGCATTAACATGACAAACACTGATTCTTCCCTTAGTCTTACCAAATTATAAAGAAATAAAACCTTTAGATGGGCTCATATTCTGAGAGTAATCTCTTTCATACTCCTTAGCAGATGTTGCAAGATAAGATATAAGGGAACTAAATTAAACTTCTCTCAGTACAGAACTAAAAGTCTTTGTTAGCCAAAGTCTGAGAGACCCTACTTTTGATACTAAATGTATTGCTTGTCCCAGCTAACCACCCTGGAGACTTCACAAAGCTTCTAGGAGTCTGAGAAATTCCTCCTAATGATCCTTGGAATAAACTACTTCCTAAGTATCTGTGACCTGCTGGAATTCTAAGTCATCAAACTGACCCATTTGAATTTCAGCTCCTACAAAAATGCTAATAACAGGAGAGAGATTAAAAAGTAGTTGTCGGAAGGAGGAACCAGAGATCTGGTGATCTATAAACTGAACTGGCCTTAAGACCTTGTGCTATTGGGCTGGAGAGATGACTCAGTGTCTAAGAGCACTGGCTGTTCTTCCAAAGGTCCTGAGTTCAATTCCCAGCAACCACATGGTGGCTCCCAACCATCTGTAATGAGGTCTGGTGCCCTCTTCTGGCATGCAGGCAAACATGTAGGCAGAACACTGTATACATAATAAATAAATCTTTAAAAAAAAAAAAAAAAGACCATGCGCTATTGCATTTTCCTTTCCTTGGAGTTGTCCAGAACAAAGATCTGCCTCTCCATACAAGAACTATTTTGAACTCACAGTGTTTTATATACATGCCCGAGGACTTGTATAGTAAGACTATGATCAAGGAATGTGGGACTCTCAGAAGAGTTTTTGTTCTTTCAGAGCCTTGGTGCTCCTTTCTGGGCCTGTGGAAGAATATCTCTAGTGATTGGGGATGATGGATTAGAAGGTGGTAGGCACTGGGTGGGGCATGTGATTTTTCTTTTTTGGTTTGTCCAGACCCTCTCTCCCATTACATTTACCTCAAGTAAAAGATAAGCCATGAGCTGGAGACATGGTTCAATGATTATCTTAGTGTTCTATTGCTTGTGAAGAGAGATCATAGCCACAGCAACTCTTATAAAGGAAAACATTTCATTGAGGCTGACTTACAGTTTCAGGGGTTAGTCCATTCTCATCATGGTGGCAAGCATGACGACACACAGGCAGCCATGGTGCAAGTGAGGTGTAGCTAAGAGTTCTACATCCAGATCAGTAGACAGCAGCAAGAGAGTAAGGTGCTGGGCCTGACTTGAGCATTTGAAACCCCAAAGCCCACCCCCAGTGACACACTGCCTCTAGCAAGGTTTTACCTACTCCAAGCCCACACCTCCTAAGCCCTGTCAAATAGGGCTGTACCCTAATGACAACACATTTAAATATATGAGCCTATGAGGACCTATTCAAACCACCACAGTGGTTAAGAGTACTAGATGCTCTTGCAGAAGTTCTCAGATTTGATTGCCAGCACCCACATGAAGGATCACAAATACCTGTAACTCCAGTCCCAGAGGATTCGTACTCATAGATTTTTTTGTTGTTTGTTTTACAAGACAGGATTTCTCTGTGTAAGTGCCCTGGCTATCCTGGAACTCACTCTGTAGACCAGGCTGGCCTCGAACTCAAAGAGATCTGCCTGCCTCTGCCTCCCGAGTGCTGGGATTAAAGGCGTGCGCCACCACCTTTTTTTTTTTTTTTTTTTTTAATGTATGTGTATGAGCCGGGCGGTGGTGGCACAGGCCTTTAATCCTAGCACTCGGGAGGCAGAGGCAGGTGGATCTTTTTGAGTTCAAGGCCAGCCTGGTCTCCAAAGCAAGTTCCAGGAAAGGCGCAAAGCTATACAGAGAAACCTTGTCTCAAAAAACCAAAAAAAAGATAAACGAGATTTTTTTTTTTTTCCATTTTGGAGAAATGCAATTCTCTTATGTGCTTTACCATATAATCTGTATGTCAATTAGAATGTAGTTTCCTTATTGATGAAACTAAGGCAGAACCAGTTAGGAGTTGTTTGTTGAAGAGTATATTAGTCATTTAAGAGAGTCAGTCAAAATAAAATACCTATAACCCTAAGTACCTTTCGGGAAAGGCCTAGAAGCATTTCTAGAACTGTTACGTTGTTGTTTTTCCTAGACCTATACTCATAAATTTTCTTCTTTTCTCAGCAAAACCTGGAAATCCACCGGAAGATAAAACAGTCTGAGCAAGAGCTAGCCTATCTGGAGAGGAGAGAACGGGAGGTAAACTTTGGTGAACAGTTACTCACTTTGCTCCAGATGTGTTCCCCCATGGTGTTTATTTTGTATATTGTACTGATCCCTACTTACAAAAAGACAGAAAAAAAAAGAGGCCCCAAAATAGGATATATACATTTTTCAAAACTCTCATTCTATATTAAGGATGAGTTTCATTGTTTTGTTTTGTTTTTTTAACTTGAATGCTCTATCTTCATGTACACCTGCAGGCCAGAACAGGGCACCAGATCTCATTATGGATGATTGTGAGCCACCGTGTGGGTGTTGGGAATTGAACTCATTTCCTCTGGAAGAACAGCCAGTGCTCTTAACCACGGAACCATCTCACCAGCCCTGTTAATAAATTATACCTTTGTAAATTCGTTTTGTTTTGTTTTAAGGTTATGTTAGTTTCTCTAGGTGTGTCAGACAAATAGCATTCTTATTTCCTATTGAGTTCTTGTTGTTTGTTTGTTTTTAAAGACAGGGTTTCTCTGTGAAACAATCCTGACTGTCCTGGAACTCTCTCTGTAGACCAGGTAGGCCTCAAAGATCTACCTGCCTCTGCTTCCTGAGTGCTGGGATTAAAAGCATGTACCACCATGCCCAGCACCTCTTCAGTTTTTAAATCACTTGATAAAGTAAAGGATTGGGCTGGAGAGTTGGCCCAGAGGTTAAGAGCACTGACTGCTCTTCCAAAGGTCCTGAGTTAATTCCCAGCACCCACATGGTGGCTCACAACCATCTATAATGCGGATCTGATGCCCCCTCTTCTGGCATGAGGCATACATGTAGACAGAACACTGTATATATAATAAATAATTTTAAAAAAGAAAAGAAAAAGTGAAGGATTGCCAGGAGGTGGTAGTGTACTCTTTTTATTCCAGCACTTGGGAGGCAGAGGCCATCCTGGTCTACAGAGGGAGTTCTAGGATATCAAGAGCTATGCAGAGAAACCCTATCTTGAAAATTAAAAAAAATAATAATAATTTTTTTTTTAAATGAAGCATTGTTAGATAGGGCTACTGAAATATCTTTTACTATTTTAAAAGCTAAATTGGAGAAAGTAACTTAGTATGAAAACCAAATGGACTACTTTCTTAAACTGCACAGTTAGGCAGACTCACTGCTCCAGTTGCAGAGCCCACTACTAGCCTCAAGCAAATCTTTTTATTTGTTTTTTGAGACAAGGTTTCTCTGTGTAACCCTGGCTGTCCTGGAACTCCCTCTGTAGATCTGCCTGCCTCTGCCTCCTGAGTGCTGAGATTAAAGGTGTGCGCCACCACTGCCAGGCTACCCCAGGCAAATGTTATATGATGATTAAGAATACATTTATAGAGCCAGGTGGATCTCTCTGAGTTCGAGGCCAACCTGGTCTACAGAGCGAGATCCAGGACAGGCACCAATGCTACACAGAGAAACCCTGTGGGGGCGGACAGGATTGCTTTAAAAAAAAAAAAAAAAGAATACGTTTATGGGGGATAGAGAGATGGGTAAGAGGGCTTACTGCTATTACAGAGGACCTAGGTTCAATTTCCAGCACCCATGTGAGGCACCTATAATTCCAACTCCAGGAGGATCTAAAACCTCTGGTCTCTCTCTACAGGCACTTATACTCACATACATCACACACACAGACCCACACATAGACATATAATTAAAAATAAATTACTGGGCTGGGCAACTGTAGCATATGCCTTTAATCCCAGCACTGAGTTCAAGGGCAGCCAGGTCTACAGAGCTAGTTCTAGGACAGCCACGCCTACCAAAAAAACCTTGTCTCAAGAAACCAAAAATAAATAAATTGCCTGGTATGGTGACTTAATGCCTTTAATCTGAGCAGTAAGGAGGCAGAGGAAACTGGATTTCTGTGAGTCCAAGGCCACCCTGGTTCTAGACTAGCCAGGACCATAGTGAGACCCTATCTCAATTTTTTTTTTTATTTTCCAAGACAGGCTTTCTCTGTGTAGCTTTGCACCTTTCCTGGAACTCACTCGGTAGCCCAGACCGGCCTCGAACTCACAGCGATCCACCTGCCTCTGCTTCCTGAGTGCTGGGATTAAAGGCGTACGCCACCACCGCCCGGCTCAATTTTTCTTTTTGTCTTTACTTCCAGGGCAGGGTCTTACTATTGTAGCTCTGGCTGTCCTGGAACTTGCTTTGTAGTCCAGGCTAGCCTTGGACTCACAGAGATCTGCCTGCCTTTGCCTCCCAAGAGCTAGGATTAAAGGTGTTATGCCCAGCTTTCAAATTTTTTAAGTTTATTTTTAGAAATTAGAAAAAAATCTGGGAATTCTGGCTCTCTCCTGTATTTCTTGTGCTTTGAGTTTGAGGCAGGAGAAATTCAGTGAAATTAAGACCAACCTAAGCTACAAGGTAAGATCCTGTCTCAGAAAAAACGTAATAGTAAAGCCCACGCACAAGTAGCACTTGGGAGGCTGAAGTGAGAAGATGGCATGGTCTCAGCCTGTGAACACAGCCAGATCCATATTCCTAACCTTAAACACCCCCTCCTCCAAATAGTATCAGGAGTAGGGTAGGACTTCCCTTTCCCAACCATTCTTTTTGGTTTTTCAAGACAGGGTCTCTTTGTGTAGCTTTGCGCCTTTCCTGGAACTCACTTGGTAGACCAGGCTGGCCTCGAACTCACAGAGATCCGCCTGCCTCTGCCTCCCGAGTGCTGGGATTAAAGGCATGCGCCACCACCGCCCGGCTCCAACCATTCTCTTAAGTGGAAACCTCAGGTCTGTTCTTCTGTTCCTCACAGGGAAGGTTTAAAGAAAGAGGAAATGATCGAAGGGAAAAGCTCCAATCTTTTGATTCTCCAGAAAGGAAACGGATTAAATACTCCAGGGAAACTGACAGGTATGACAGATAATCAGCCACAGCCTTGAGATGTAATGATAGAACTATCTTCTGCAGATGCTTTACTGCTTTCTCCCTCAGAGAAATGTGAGGTTATTAGAAGTCAGTTTTGCCTGTACTCCTGGAGTGTAAGATTCACCATGGCTGTTTGATCCTCTTGTCTTTACACTGAAAATATGTATGTTCCCATGGAAGGTTGGCTGGCTAAAGTACTTTTGCTGCTGAAAGCCAGGGCTAAAGTGCCTGTCGTCGAAACTCTGCATTATGAACCTGATAATGTCACATTCTTAGACTATTTCTCTTGGAATCTCCATTCTCACAATTGCATACTAAAGTAATTGGTTGGCAGCTGCTAGAGATACATGACCTCTTTTTTTTTTCCATTTTTTATTTATTTATTTATTTATTTATTTATTTATTTATTTTTCTATTAATAGCTTGATACAGTACAAATTCTTATCCTAATAGTAAAATGTTTCACTGAGGCTTGCCCAGTGATTGAGTAAAACCAAAATTTATTATAAGCCACAGTCATCCTCGGGTCCCCCCTGCTATGTAGCCTCCCTGGTTCTGTGGGTTGCAGTCTGATTGTTATATCTAGTATCCACTTATGATCGAGTACATACCATGTTTGTCCTTCTGGGTTTGGGTTACCTCACTCAGGATGATATTTTCTAGTTCCATCCTCTGATACATGACCTCTTAACTTCCTCTGTATGTTTTCCAGTCAAACAGTTCCCAAGTTGTACACCCCATAATTACATCAAGTCTGCTGATTATCTGTAATGTATTGCCACTGTACTAAGTGCAAGGAATATTCAAGTGGACAAACCATACATTATCATTGGTTCTATGTACACAACACAGATTAGAGAAGACTTAAGTAATGATGTGTCTCATAGGAAGGGAGTAGGAGAATGTTTCAGTTGGAGAAACCTATGTACAACAGGATTTTTTTCTTTTTTTAAAGAGCTCATGATTCCTTTGACATGTGATTTGACAGCTAGACAGTTGGAGTATGTTGCCGAGTGACAGGAAATAAGACTGCCTAGTAAATTAGAGACCAATTCACCTTCAACACTTTTTTTCTGTGTAACAGTGCTAGCTGTCCTGTTGGCCTCGAACTCCCTGAGATCCTTCTGCCTCTGCCTCCCAAGTGCTGGGATTAAAGGCATGCACCACTACTGCCCAGCCTCAACACTGTTGTCTAAGGTAGCAGGAATGTGGGGTATTAATCTACTTTAGGGATTATTAAACACACAGAAGGTAAGCTTGAAGAGAGACTATGATGATGCTTATTGTGATTCTAATGAGAGATGATTGCCAAAGGCAGGATTTGACTAGATCAGAGAAAAATGTTAAATCTACCAGGCTTTGTGATGGATGGGTTTGAATTCTTGGGTTTCTGTTGGGTGTTTATAACAAGAGGATATTTGAGACCTTGAAAGGAAAGGAGAAAAAAAAAAACTTTTGTTTGTTTGTGTTTGTATGTTTTTGATTTTTCAAGACAGGGTTTCTCCTTGTAGCCCTGACTATCCTGGAACTTACTTGTAGAATAGGCTGGCCTCAACTCAGAAATTCTCCTGGCTCGGCCTCCCAAATGCTGGGTTAAAGTTGTGCACCACCATGCCTAGCTAAAACTAATTATTTTAAAATAGAGCTTTGAACAGTTTTTGTTGTTAAGCTTTAGGGGCGGGGCAGAGGAGGTTGTGTTTATAAAGAAAGGGAGATTATTGACAGAGTAAGTCTCTAAGAGACCAGCTATGGTTTAAGAATGGCATTTCATCTTATTTTTGTAGTCATAGCTCAGTAATTGTATATTTAGAATGTCTTCATGTAAAATATGTCCTACTATGTACAGGGAACTCCTAATTTTCTATTTTGTTTTCTTTTGTTGTCATTGATAAGTAGTACTTACTCAATGTCATATCTCATTGTGTTATTTTCTGCTATTTGAAATACAATGGGCTATTTATAAAATGATCTGTGTCTAAGACATCAGCCATAAAGCAGGAAGGACACCCTAGCCTAAGCCAGTTATGATGAGACAATTCTGAGTGCAGGAGATTATTCTCCATCTGTAACACTTTCCACACCGCTCTCCTTAGCTTCCTTCTCAGTCCTCTTTCCTGTTGCTGTTCCTTTTGTTTGTGCTTTGTTTGTTTGGTTTCTTTTGATTTGTTTTCTGGACAAGATCTTGCTATGTAGCCCTGGCTATCCTGAAACTTACTATGTAGACTAGGATGGCCTCAAACCTGAAGAGATTAGCCTGCCTCTACCTCCCATAGTCTGGGTTAAAGGCATATGTTACTATGCCCAGCTTCCTCTTCCTTTTCAGGAATAGTCCAGATATTTTCTAGAGTCCTGTGCATTTTACTCTTTTATTCTGACTCCTCTGCTTTCTCTCTTTGACTCTCGAAATTACCCAGAGCCTCAGCCACCCAATAAGCCAACAAGTCAGTTCTGTTTTCTGAGCTCAAATATCCCTTCTCTGGTGCACACCTTTAATCCCAGCACTCAGGAGGCAAAGACAAGCAGATATTTTGAGTTTAAGACCAGCCTGGTCGCCAGGCAGCGGTGGCACACGCCTTTAAGACAGGCACTAAAACTACACAGAGAAACACTGTCTCGAGGGGGAAAAAAAAAAAAGACCAGCCAGGTCTGCATAGTAAGACCTCATTTCAGAAAACAAAACTCTTATTTCCAGTTACATCTTGAGCATTTCTTATTGTGTTTGTTCGAGGCTCCATATTATACTCTAGTTTAGTATGCCTAAGCCTTCAAAGTTAGTACCTTTATAGCCTTCTTACTCAGTCTTTTTTTTTTTTTTTTTTTAACTCCTAGACAGGGTTTCTTTGTGTAAACCAGGCTGGCCTAGAACTCACAGAGATCAGCCTACTTCTGCCTCCTGAGTGCTGGGATTAAAGTTGTGCTCCACCACCCAGCTACAGTCTTTCTTCTTTGTACTATAACTATGTCAATTAATGATTAAATCCCTAACTAAGTCTTGTCCCCTCATTCTGACTCACCTCTAAACTGGGCTCTTTTTTGGGGGGTATGGTGTTTAAAACAGTGTCTCTATACATAGCCCTTGCTTTACTGGAACTCACTAATGTAGACTAGGCTGGCATCACAGAGATCTTCCTGCCTCTATCTAGAGTTCTGGTATTTAAAGGTGTATACCACCATGCCCAGCTAAACTGAACTCTTTACTCCCAGTTTTCATTCCTTCTACTTTTCTTTTTAATGGAATGGGGTTTTATTATAGATACTTTTTAAAGGATTTATGTAACTGAGGGTTGGAGAAATGGCTTTAGTGGTTATGAGTACTCATTGCTCTTATAGAGGACTAAAATTCAGGTCCCAGCACCCACAGGTTGGCTTACAACTAAACCCCAGTTTAGGAACTCGGATGCCTCCTTCTGACCTGTGAAGTTACGAGGCACACATGTGGTACATACATATGCAGCCAAAACATTCATACACATAAAATAAGTAGGTCTAAAAAAATTTTAAGATTCACTGGAAAAAAGAAAGGAAAAAAAAATTAAGGGGTGTGTGTGTGTGTGTGTGTGTGTGTGTGTCTGTGTCTGTGTGTGTGTGAGAGAGAGTTGTATTTATGTGTACCACATGCATGCAGGCAGGTGTCCATGCAGACCAGAAGAGGATATTGAATTCCTTGAAATTAAAGTTAAAGCAGTTGTGAGCTACCTGTTGTGGGTGCTGGGAACTGAGCCTGGGTCTTCTACAAGAGCAGCAAGTGCTCTTAAGTGCTGAGTATCTCTTCTGGCCCTATTAAAGATATTTTAAAATAGATTGTTTTGGTTTGGGTTTTTCAAGACAGGGTTTCTCTGTGTTGCCCTGGCTGTCCTGGAACTTGCTTTGTAGATCAGGCTGGCCTCAAACTCAAAGAGATCCCCCTGCTTCTGACTCCCAAGTACTGGGATTAAAAGCGTACACCACCAGGCCTTGCTAAAATAGGTTTTTTTAAGCACAAGTGTTAAGAAGAAGAGAGGTGTCCAGATAAGAGGCACCCTATTGACTGTAGGCATCTCTAAAGGGGCATTACTTTCTCCTGTTTTCAGTCCATTTTCTATTACCAGAAGTGTCTTGTGTACAGAAACTTGACCTTTTTTTGTGTTGGGGATAGAGCAGCAACAGAGTACTTGCCTAGCGTACCTGAGTCCCTAGATTCAATCTCTAGCACCACAAAAAGCAAGTAAACAACATTTTTTTTATTATTTTATGCATGTAGATGTTTTACCTGTATATATGTCTGTGTGCTACATACATACAGTGCCAATTCAGGCCAAAAGAAGATACCAGATCACCTTGAACTGGAGTTACAGACATTTGGGAGCTACTGTGTGGGTGCTGGGAATCGAATCCAGGTCCTCTGAAATAGTAGTCTGTACTCTTAACCACTGAGACAACCTTCCAACTCCTAATAAATAATTAAAAAAATAAAAAATATCACCTCCTTTTTGTGAGGTGATAATATAGAGGGCTTACCTAATGTTTCTGAGACCCTTGGTTTGATTCCCAAGAAAGCAAAGAAACAAAATAATAAAACAGTTCTACCTATTTTTTTTTTTTTTTTTTTTTTTTTTTTTGGTTTTTTCGAGACAGGGTTTCTCTGTGTAGCTTTGCGCCTTTCCTGGAGCTCACTTGGTAGCCCAGGCTGGCCTCGAACTCACAAAGATCCTCCTGCCTCTGCCTCCCGAGTGCTGGGATTAAAGGCGTGCGCCACCACGCCCGGCAATTCTACCTATTTTTGAATACATGTTTCCTAATGAGAGGCTTGACCCACAAGGTTTCTTTGCCTAAAGTATCAAGTATGATGTAATGTTCAAGGCATTTGTTTCTTTTTTACAATCAGACCTCAAACATTTTCTTTATCAGTTCCTACCTCTACTAGACAAATCATCTTATTTGCCTGCTCCACATTTTCTAGCTCATAGCCCCTCACTTGTCTGGATTCACTTTAGATGTGTCATCTTTCTTAAGTTCTGTTCACTTTTGGTGATGACTGATCATTGTGTTCCCCCATTGTATTTCTGTAGTACATATCCACTGTTGCCACATCCATGGTTGATCTACTCACTGTCCTCTAAGCATAAAGTTTTCATGTTCTTTCCCATGATCGGGGCCCAATCTTAGGCACCTCTGCACCCCCAGGACAAGCATAGTTACATGGATGTCAAGTTTTGCTTAATATATAGGAAACAGATGTCAACCAGGAGGTCAAGAGGTCACCTTGAAAATGGTGGTAGAAGTGTATCTGTTTCTCTTACAGTGATCGTAACCCTGTTGACAAAGAAGACACTGACACTAATAGCAAAGGAGGCTGTGGCCAGCAGGCCCCTGGCTGGAGGAAAGGGGCAGGCCTGGGGTATAGCCATCCTGGATTGGGTTCATCAGAGGAGGTGAGATGAATTCTGTCTTCCTGGGAGTTAGAGGAACGTAGAATACACTTAACTTGTACCATCTGGCCTCAGAGCACATGCACAGAATAGAGGTCACAGGACAATTTTTAGAAATTAGTTCTCGCCGGGCAGTGGTGGCGCACGCCTTTAATCCCAGCACTTGGGAGGCAGAGCCAGGAGAATCTTTGTGAGTTCAAGGCCAGCTTGGTCTACCAAGTGAGTTCTAGGAAAGGCGTAAAGCTACACAAATAAACCCTGTCTCAAAAAACTGAAAAGGAAGGAGAGAGAGAGAGAGAGAGAGAGAGAGAGAGAGAGAGAGAGAGAGAGAGAGAGAGAGAGAAAGAAAGAAAGAAAGAAAGAAAGAAAGAAAGAAAGAAAGAAAGAAAGAAAGAAAGAAAGAAAGAAAGAAAATCAATCAATCAGTTCTCCTTCCGCCATGTAGGGATTGAACTCGGGTTGTCAGATTTATTGGAAAGTGCTTTTATGCACTGAGTCAATTCACCATCCCCTTCCCTCCATCCTGTGTTTTAACTTGTGCTGGGTGCTTGGTGATTTCCCTGACAGTGAGAAGGCAGAGACGTTAGGATAGAGTTGACCATCCTCTTATATAAAGAATAAGCAGTGAGGACAGTATGGAATCCAGGCATTTTGAGACTAAAGGATCGTTTGATTAAAGAACCAGAAGGGCTGTGGCTGTAACTTAGGAGTAGAACACTCACTTCTCAAGCCTGTGGTCCTAGGTTCAATCCCATTACTGATACTTTAAAAAAAAAAAGAGTTAGTGGAACACAGGGAACTAAAAAGAGCCGGGGAGCCAGTAATCAAAGATTAGAGACCCCTGTCTATGAGAGAGATTGTCAGCAGAAGTCTTCGATAGCTAAGATATGGAGATCATGAAGTTAGTCTTAGTTCCCTGGAAGGACATAGCTCCTTATATTTCAGGAAGAGCCCCTGGAAAAGATAATCATGGGAAATATTGCCCATTTGGGTAGGGTTGGGTCTTTGAAATTGTCAGCCTTCAAAGACTGACTCATTTCATTCCTTTTCAAACTTATGTGTCTGATATTAAAGCCTTTATTTGAAATCATGGCATTGTGATCCTGTCCAAAGATCTCACTTCACTCTTTGTCCTTCAGACTGAAGGCCGGATGAGGGGACCTGGTGGTGGCGCCCCAGGAAGAACCAGCAAGAGACAGTCCAATGAAACTTACCGAGATGCTGTTCGAAGAGTTATGTTTGCTCGATATAAAGAACTCGATTAAGAGTGGAGATACCCCACAGGACACAACCTCCTTCTTGTTTTGTTTGTCCATCTCTCCTTTTGTTTTGTTACTGTTCTTGCTGCTAGAACTTTTTTAAATAAACTTTTTTTCAATGTGAATGAATTCTGTTACTTTTTTTTCTTTTCACAATGAATAAAGAGTAGAGCTAATAAGAAGTAGTAAATGCTTCCATGTGGGCACATCTAAGAATTGATGCCAAATGGTCAACTAGTACTGTGGTGAGCTGGGGAACACTGCCTACTATCTGTTTGAGTGATAGAGTGAACATAGCTAATGTGAATGCTGTTAGATTTTTAGATTCATATTCCTAATCTAATCAATGAGAAGAGGGCCCCCCCCCTCTCTCTCTCTCTCTTATTTTGGTTTTTCAAGATAGGGTTTCTCTGTAGACCAGGCTGGCCTCCAACTCACAGAGATCCTCCTGCCTCTGCATCCTGAGTGCTAGGATTATAAGGCATGCACCACCACTGCCCACCATGAGAAGAGCCTCTCTTTGCTTGTGACTTTTGGTAACTGCTGAGGTACAGCACATTTCCAGATGTAGATTTACTAACTAAAGATTCAGAAGTCCTCTTTTGACCACCCCAAGGCTACGGGGAAATAAAGTCCTGCAGCCCCATTTTTGAGTACTTTTAGTTCTGTGCTTTATAGATCACTTCATGTTGGTCCACCTCTGCAGCACCTGCCTCAGATCTCTCCAAATCTAAAACTACACAGTGTATTTGCCCTCTTTCATATCCCATCTCAACTTCACTATTATTGGGAATACAACTTCACTAAATTTGCTTCCAATGTGAGTTTTGTTTTGTTTTTCCAATATGAGTTTTTGATTTTGTTTTGTTTTTAAAGCCTGCATGATGACACATTACTTTAATTCCAACACTCAAGAAACAGAGCTCTTGCTCTTAGTGACCAGTAGATTTCAAAGATCTGCCCAATGGAGGACAGCAGACAGCGTGGGCCTCTCCAACCTTTCCCCAAGCCTCTGAATAAAGCATTTTGTCTCCTAAAAAAAAAGAGAAGCAGAGCTCTCTTGATCTCTATGTAGCCCAAGTAGCCTCACAGTCAAGATCCTGCTGTCTAAGCCTCCAGAGTGCTGGAACCTCAGACCAGTGCTACCTCTTTTGGCCACTTACAAGCTCTAGAGTTACAATGCAATCTCTAGTTAGTGTTATTTTGTTACTGACACATACTTCTATAGTAACTATTTTTTCACAAACTATGTTTCTAACTAAAAACCTGAGTCTCAAGTTAGTGCAGGGTCATATTATCTAGGCTAGGCTGGCTTTGAACTCTAGATCCCTCTATCTCAGCCTTTTAACTGCTAGGATTACAGTGATTGCCACCCCACCCAGCTCTCTCTCTACTTATTATCTATTTTATGTGTATGTAAGACAGATGTTAAGAGAAAGAAAGGTGCCAGGCAGTGGTGGCACATACCCTTAATGTAAAAATTATCTTTTTGGGGTGTAATAATACCCAGTTATGGTGGGGGGTTTGTTTTGTTTTTTTCTTTTTTTGAGACAGGGTCTCACAATGTAGCCTTGACTGACCTGGAACTTTTCTTATAGACCAGGCTGACTTCAGACTCAGATCTGCCTTCTCTGCCTCCCAAGTGCTAGAATTAAAGGTGTGCAATATCACACCTGGCCTATCTTTTTTCTTTTTTCTTTTTTTTTTTTGGTTTTTTTGTTTTGTTTTGTTTCGTTTTTTTGAGACAGGGTTTCTCTGTGTAGCTTTGCGTCTGTCCTGGAACTCACTCTGCAACCCAGGCTGGCCTCGAACTCACAGAGATCGCCTGCCTCTGCCTCCCAAGTGCTGGGATTAAAGGCGTGCACCACCACCGCCCTGCTGCTTGTATTTGTAATATATTTCTCTGGTCATATTTGATAAAGTAGTTGAATTGAAACAATCTTTCCAAAAAAAGAGGAAAAACCACCTTGAAGACTGATAAAAGTAGGAGTGGATGTAAAAAGTAATGTCCTATAGAAAGTTTCCCAAGGCCTTTTATCAGTATCAAAGCTAGGATATTGGATAATTGTTACAACCATGGAAAATACTTGCTAGGTTATTCTGTCATTTTTTCTCTCTTAGCTCATCAAAACCTACCTCTGATCAATTAATGTAGTGTTTGAGGTTTGTTTTTTGTTTGTTTGGAGTTTTTAGTATTTTTTTGTTGTTTTGTTTTTGGTCTATGCAAGAGTTTTTACAGAAATCTGTGGATTTTTTAAATATTGTTTGTTGTTTTTTTAGGACAGGATTTTACTGTGTAACCCTAACCGGGGACTTGCTATGTAGATAAGGCTAGCTTCAAACTCACAGAGATCCTCCTGTTTCTTTATCTCCTGAGTGCTATAATTAAAGGCCTGTGCCATCATACCCAGCCCTAAAGATTTATCTTTATGTTTATATGTAAGTGCTTGCATGTATGTATATATATCATGCCTAGTGTCCAAGGAGGCTAAAAGAAAGTGTTACAGGTGGTTATGAGTTACCATTTGAATGTAGAAACTAAAAGCAAATGCTCTTAACCACTAAGCTATCTCCAGAATCATGGTTACACCAGTATAAATCCCAGGACTCCAGCAGGCAGAGAAGGGAGGAGCCTCAGGAGTTCAAGGCTGCCCTTAGCTAACCTGGGATACATTAAGACCCTATCTCAAAGCAAAAGCTTAATTTTCTAGAGCATTAGTCCAATACTGGGACAAAAGTCTTGTTTTTATTTTTTGCCAGAAAATTGGGTTAGTTGTTTTTGTTTTTGTTTTCTAACAGACTCATGAAAATCATTTCACAGGGGTGGGAGGCCTTTTTAAAATAGTTTTACTCTGTAATTCAGGCTGGCCTCTGTGGTATTGTGTTCCCCGAAATATTGTGCACCCTAATAAATTATCTGGGGACAGAGACAGAACAGCCACAATATTAAACAGGATAGGCAGCGGTAGCACATGCCTTTAATCCTAGCATTCCAGAGGCAGAAATCCATCTATCTGTTCAAGCATGATGACTCACGTTTAATCCCAGGGAGTGGTGGTAGAAAGGAAAGATATATAAGGCGTGAGGACCAGAAACTAGAAGCATTTGGCTGGTTAAGCTTTTAGGTTTTGAGCAGCACAGTTCATCTGAGAGCCATTTGGATATGAGGACACAGAAGCTTCCAGTCTGAGGAAACAAGATCAGCTGAGAAGTTGGCCAGGTGAGGTTAGCTGTGGCTTGTTCTGTCTCTCTGATCTTCCAGTGTTCACCCCAATACCTGGCTCAGGTTTGATTTTGAACTTTTAAGATTCCTGCTACAGGCCTCAAACTCTCCATCATCCTCTTATTTCTACCTCTCTGGGAACTAAGATTACAGGCAATCTCATTCCCTGGCAACTTTTTTTTTTTAAACATTCGTTTTGTGTGTATTTGGGGGGAAGGGGGGAGCAGAGGACAACTTGTAGTAGTCCAGTCTCTTTCTGAGACCATTTAGGTCTTGTGGTTAAAATTTTACTTTATCTACAAGCAGTGGTGGCACACACCTTGAGGCAGAGACAGATGGATTTCTGCAAGTTTGAGGTCAGCCTGGTCTACAGAATGAGTTACAGGACACACAAAGAAATCTGTCTGGGGGGGGGGGCAAAAACAAAAAATTTCCCATTATTGCAGGTGCAGGTTGGTAGTGGCACACACCTTTAATTCCAGCAGTCCAGAGTTCCAGGCCAGCCTGGTCTACAAAGTAAGTTCCAGAACAGCCAGCGCTACACACAGAAACCCTGTCTCAAACAAACAACAGACCCTCAGACACACCTTTAATCCCAGCACTTAGGACAGCTTAGTGACAAGTGCACTTCAAACCAATAAACCATCACTAGTCCAAGTTTTTATTTTTTTTTATTTTTGTTTCTGATTAGTCATATTTACTATTTTTATTTGTGTGGGGGGGGGTGCATTTAGAGGCCAGAAGAGGGTGTGGAATCTTCCGGAGCTGGTATTACAGGCTTATGAGCTGCCTGACCTGAGTGCTGGAAACTAAATTTGGATCCTCTCATAGAACAGCAAGCACTTTCTTTCTTTCTTTCTTTCTTTCTTCCTTCCTTTCTTTCTTTCTTTCTTCCTTCCTTTCTTTCTTTCTTTCTTTCTTTCTTTCTTTCTTTCTTTCTTTCTTTCTCTCTTTCTTTCTCTCTTTCTTTCTTTCCTTCTCTCTCCCTCTCTCTCTCTCTCTCTCTCTCTCTTTCTTTCTTTCTTTTTTTTTTTTTTTTTTTTTGGCTTTTTGAGACGGGGTTCCTCCATTTAGTTTTGGTGCCTGTCCTGCATCTTGCTCTGGAGACCAGGCTGGCCTCAAACCCACAGAGATGCGCCAGGCTCTGCCTTCCGAGTGCTGGGATTGAAGGCATGCGCCACCTATGCTGGCCTGAGCAGCAGCACTCTTAACTGCTGATGCATCTCTCAAGCTTCCTGACCCAACTTTGAAGTTTATTTAAATGAAAAAACAAAGGACTATATTTTATTAAAACTGTCTTCAACAAAACATTGTGTTTGTCTTTGGTACTTCAGCTACTAGATAGCCTGGGGGATACAGTTCTTCAACTCCAGGACAATGAGACCAAACAGACAGCTGGGAGGGTGGGGTTTATCTCGGGATTGAATCCATCTCAGGGTAGGGGAGCTTTTTGTTTAAAAGTGAATTGGCAGTCAGTCATGGTGGCTCACACTTTTAATCCCAGCAAGTACTCAAGAAGCAGAGGCCAGTGGATCTGATGAGTTCCAGAGGTACATAGTGAGACTCTGTCTCAAACCCCCCCTCAAAAAAAAAAAAAAAAAAGCAACCATTTAACTTTCATGGGTCCAACCCAGCCCAGTAAACACTTTGAGGATGCTCTAAAAAATTTACTGAGGGAGGCCTCAGTGGTTAAAAGCACTTGCTGTTCTTCCAGAGGACCCAGGTCAAGATTCCAGCATCCATTTCAGGAAGCTCATAACTGCCAATAACTCCAGATCCAGTGGATCACATTTGGTTCTGACCTCCTTGAGCACCAGGCACAAAGATGGTGCATAGAGAGGGCTGGAGAGATGGCTTAGAGTTTAAGAGCACTGGCAGCTCTTCAAGAGGTTCTGAGTTCAATTCCCAGCAACCACATGGTGGCTTACAACCATCTGTAATGAGATCTGGTGCCATTTTCTGGGCAGGAGACTGTATACATAATACATCTTGCTGGGCGGTGGTGGCGCACGCCTTTAATCCCAGCACTCAGGAGGCAGAGGCAGGTGGATCTCTGTGAGTTCAAGGCCAGCCTGGTCTACAAAGTGAGTTCCAGGAAAGGCGCAAAGCTACACAGAGAAACCCTGTCTCAAAAAACAAACAAAAAAATCTCTAGAAGAGCATCCAGTTCTCTCAACCAGCATGCCATCTTTCCAGCCCCCACACCTCAAAATTAAAATGTCTTAAAAACAAAACTTGTTGATTAGACCAGGCTTGGTGGTGCAAGCATATAGTCCCAGCACTTGGGAAGTAGAGGCAAGAGGATTAGAGAGCTCAAGGTCATCCTTAGTTCCATAGTGAGTTCAAGACTGGGCAACAGAAGGCCCTGTCTCTAAATAAATATTAAAGTACCAAGGATTTGCTTGCCTATGCCTCAGAGTCCTAGGACTAAAAGACAGGTGTTAGGCAGATCACTGGTGGTGGCCAATAAACCCAGTGGGTGACATCTTACATCATTCATGGAATTGCAATGATTTGATCTATGTTTAACTCATAAATTTTCGTTGGTTGGTTGGTTGGTTGGTTTTGTTTTTCCACATAGGGTTTCTCTGTGTAACAGCCCTGACAGTCCTGGAACCTTCTTTGTAGACCAGGCTGGCCTCTGCCTCCCAAGTGCTAGGATCAAAAGTGTGCACCACCACATCCAGCTTTAACTCGTTTAATTGAGCATGGTTGTAGATGTAGCTCAATGCTAGCACTTAAGCATTCAAAAGGCCCTGGGTTTGGCAGGCAGTGGCAGTGGTAGCACATGCTTTTAGTCCCAGCACTTGGGAGGCAAGAGGCAGGTAGATCTCTTGAGTTTGAGGCCAACCTGATTTACAGAGTGAGTTCCAGGACAGCCAGGACTAAACAGGGAAACCCTGTCTCGTCTCAAAAAGCAAAAAGTCCCTGGGTTCAAGTTTTAACACAACAACAAATATACACACTCACACATAAGCTTTTTCTTTCTTTTCTTTTATTATTTATCTATCTATCTATTTATTTATTTATATTTTATTTATTTATTTGTTTGTTTGTTTATTTATTTATTTATGAGACAGCATTTCTCTTTGTAGCCCTCCCTAGCTTTCCTTGGACTCCCTCTGTAGACCAGGCTGACCTTCAATCCAGGGATCTGCTTGCCTATGCCTCAAAGGACTAGGACTAAAAGGCATGTGCCACCACACCCAATTTGGGACCTGGTTTTAGAGAATGGAATGATACTATCAAGATTTGCTAACAAGAATTTCCCCGGTTTTCATAAAACTCAAGTTCCTTATGTGAAGAAAAAAAAATCAGTTTAATACCATCTCACAGGTTTTACAAAGTTAAAAGGATGTTTATGAAGTTCCCCCCGCCCCGCCCCCGCACAAAAAGCTAACCTAGCCTCCAGGAAAGTAACCAGTAGCATTCCTTCTCTAAAGGCAGTATTATATGTTCTCCAGTGTGTGGGGTGCTTGTAGAGTTCACATCCGGGTCCTCAGCGGCTGAATGGCAGCTTTGTCATGGAGAAGATGAAATACGCGAAATAATTAACCCAGGGTCGAGTGACAGGCTGCCTGGGAGACCACACTTCCCGGCAGCGCTCGCGCAGACAGGCGCCTTCGCTGATTGGACGCCGCTGGAGAGGCGGGTGGGGTGGGGGTGGGTCCAGGCGCGAGGTACTGTGGGTAGGAGAAGACCGTCGGTGGAGACGCCATTTTGTGGAGCGGCCGAACCCCGTAGGAGGTTCTGGGACGCAGAGCCGCTACTGCCTCTGCTTCGTTCCCTTTGGGGGGTGAGTGCGGCGGCCGTCCACTACGCCCCAGTGATTTTTGCCGTTGGTCTGTCCCCTGAGTCTCCCTGTCAGTCGTCAGAGGTGACCGCTCAACCGCGTCTTTGAAGGGACTAAACTAAGCAAGCTTTGGAGGGCCGCTCCCCTCCTCACCTCTGGCTCTGCCAGCTTCCCTAGGTCGCCCCTAGCTCTGTGCTCGGCTCGCCTCTTTCGAGTTGCTCGGCTCTTCCCGGGACGTTGTCCCGAATTCCCTGTTCGGCGGAGTGGTGGAGCGCCTGCAACTGCGTCTCCCTCTCGGCAAGGTGTTCGGTGGTGGAGATCTGAGGACTGGGGCTCCTCAGAGGCGGGGAGGGACGTCTGTCAGGTGGGGAAGAGACGGAGTGCCGGACTTTAGCTTAGGCCTTAGCGCCGCCATCTCGGCTCCGACACCCACCGGAGGTGGGTGCGGGCGCCCCCCGGGAAACCAGGCACGGCCGTAGCCATTCGACCCCGGAACTTGAATCCCTAGGTAAAGCTTTCGTTTAGTAAGTCAACGAATATCCGTTGAGCGCCTGCTTTATACCAGATGCTAGGAATAGCTGTAACTAGCTAGTGGGACATCACAGGTCTCGAAGAGTAGACCTGTGTGGTGTTTATTACGGTTCCTGGGCAGGGGACAGGCTGTTGGTCGCTCGGCGGCCTGTGTCGATCAGGACTGGTCCAAGACGTAGGCGTTATTGATACACAGCTGTTAAGCCGAGTCAAGGTCTTGCCTTACCGAAATAGATCACGCGTTATGTTATACATGTACATTTCATTCAAATCAGTATTCCGCCTTCTAAGGCTTTAAAGTTAATTGGCAGAAAATTTTGAATCTAGTGTTTCTCGATTTTAGTGTTGAATTTTATATTAATGAAGACACTTGGATGAATGTTTTAACCATCAACCATCTCGTGAAGTTGCTTTGATAATGAAAACAAGGAGCTTTTTGCTTTGTAATAGTAGGAGTATCCATCGTGTCTTCTGCCTTCAGCTTTCTTGAGTTTCTTATTGAATGTCTTAGTGTTTTAAAGTATCCTTTATTTTCCTGTTTCTTAACAACGCATGATTTAATGTTGACAGTTAGTCCTCCTCTTCCCCCACCTCAGCCAAGTTAAGGATTGGTGGAATCCTAGCCACCAACAGTATCCCTCTTTGTCGGGCACTTGAATTAAGTGACCTCTGAAATTTGCAACAATCTTTTTTTTTTCCTAGGGGGAAAAATTAAACCTTTTCGAGCCTCAAGCTAGATCTTCAGTGAGACAATGGGTTCAGACAAAAGGTGAGTTTTAGTACATTGTATGCCTTTGATCTCAGCATTTTAGTGGGGACTGAACTATTTGTTTGTTTAGATATGCTTATGTGGTGGTGGCTCATGCCTTTAATCCCAGCAGAGGCAGACTGAGTTTAAGACAGGCAAAGACTACATAAAGAAAGCCTGCCTCAAAAAACAAAAACAAATAAACAAAAAACCCCCGTAATATATAGTAATAATAATAACCCTGCCTTTAAAAAAAATAATAATAATTTGTTTATTTACCAAACGTTTTTGTTTTTCGAGACAGGGTTTCTCTGTGTAGTTTTGGTGCCTGTCCTGGATCTCGCTCTGTAGACCAGGATGGCCTTGAACTCACAGAGATCCGCCTGGCTTGGCCTCCTGAGTGCTGGGATTAAAGGTGTGCTGCACCACCACCACCACCACCACCACCACCACCACCACCACCACCACCCCCCACCACCCACACACACACACCCCCGCCCCCCCAGCCAGGAAAGCTTCTTGGAGAAAGTATTCTCTGAGGTGAAGTCTGAAGGCTAAGTAAGACCTAGGTTAAGAAGAGCAGTATGGAGTAGGCTATGGGACGTCCAGCCGTGGACAGGAGCTTGACAAGCAGTGAGTGAGTGCCACTCCTTGCTGTTCCCTAATGATATAATGCAAGACTTAGAGAGTTGAGAAGCCTGGGATCACGTGTTATGTCGAGAGAAAGGAAATTCAGATGAGAACTTTTGAGGGCTGGGACATAGCTCATAGCATATGAAGCACTAGGATCCATCCCGAGTAGGACCAGCTACATTAAACAAAGATGAAAGCGTTTCACTGCCTCGGCAGCGTGGACACGCCATCTCAAGTCAGTTGATTTAACATAGCCTTTACTTCCTCTCAATATTGAGGCCAGTCCCTGTGATAGATGAAAAACTGACATCCTAGAGAGACTTATTTTTGTCCTGTGATAGCAGTCTATTGTTCTAATGTGTGTAATTAAAATGTTTACCCTTTTACTGGGCGGTAATCCCAGTAGAGACAGGTGGATCTCTGAGTTCGAAGCCAACATGGTCTACAGAGCTAGTTCCAGGACAGCCGAAGCTACACAGAGCCCTGTCTCGGGGAGGGGAGGGTACCCTTTTTGCTGCCAGTAGTAAAAGTTATAGGAAGGAAAAGTTTTCTGTGGCTGAGGTTTGATGTACTCATCCCCTTATGTGTACAAGTGAAATACTTGATAAAGGCTTGTGTGGGGGGGCTTGGAGGGAAGACTTAGGTCCATTTCTGGTATGTATAGTACCCTTGAGAGTACATGAGTTAAGATATATTCTTTGATATTGAGGAGTGGTGGAGCTCACTTTTAATCTCAGCAGAGGCAGAGGCAGAGGCAGATGGATCTCTGGGTTCCAGGCCAGCCTGGTCTGCAGAGTAAGTTCCAAGACAGGCATGACTACACTGAGAAACCCTGTCTTGAAAAAACCAAAAAAAAAAGGGGGGGGGGGAAGCACAAGAATAAATTTTGAGAATATGTTTCCTTCTCAAAAATTTTAACCCAAATATCTGATAGTTATATTTTCTGATTTAGTGTCAATTATATATAGGGGTATAGATGTTTTATCTCTTTTTTTTTCCATTTCTAAGATTTTTTTTTTTTTTTGAGGCAAGCTTTCTCTGTGTTGCTTTGTGCCTTTCCTGGAACTGGCTTTGTAAACCAGGCTGGCCTCGAACTCACAGAGATCCGCCTGCCTCTGCCTCCTGGGTGCTGGGCTTAAAGGCGTGCGGCGGCGGCAGCGCTACCCGTCCTGAGATTGTTTTATCATGTAGACCTGGCTGGTCTGGAATTTAAGAGACCCTCCTGCCTCTGCCCCTTATGATTAAGGGCCTGTGCTCCCTGACCTGCCTATGTATGTTTTCTCAGAAGTTATCTTTGTAAACTGGAGATTGGTAGTACGTTTTAAGGGCTACATTAAACTATTTGGATGTACCTTATAAACTAATACGTGGGACGGTTCTTTTTCTGAATGTACAAAATGATATACTTAAGATTAAATGAACATTATTTTTCTTTGCAGAGTGAGTAGAACAGAACGTAGTGGAAGATATGGTTCCATTATAGACAGAGATGACCGAGATGAACGTGAATCTAGAAGCAGGAGGAGGGACTCAGATTATAAAAGATCAAGTGATGATCGGAGAGGTGATAGATATGACGACTATCGAGACTATGATAGTCCAGAGGTGAGTAATAGCAAGTGTTGATTAAAATTAGAATTAAATTATATGGCCAATCTTCTTGTATAGGTAGTAAGGTAGTATGGCAACTAGAATATTACACCTATTACTCTGAAGCATATTCAATTTGACTGTAACTTTTTTTTTTTTTTGAGACAGGGTTTCTCTGTATAGCTTTGGAGCCTTTCCTGGAACTCAGTCTGTAGCCCAGGCTGGCCTCTGAACTCACAGAGATCCGCCTGCCTCTGCCTCCTGAGTGCTGGGATTAAAGGCTTGTGCCACCACCGCCCGGTAGCCTTTAATAGTATTAATATGAATAGCCAAAGTTTGTGTTAGGTTCACCATGGGCTCCTTTTGAATACTTGAACTTCGTGAACTTCTTTACATCCCAATACAATCTTGTAAGATAGGTGTTGTGTAGGGGGATAAAGGGCGAGGGGAGGGAGAAATTATGGTTGGAATATAAAATAAATGAAAATTTTAATTAAAAAAAAGAGGAAGTGTTGTTACATGGTCTTACTATGTATCTCTGCTGCCCTTTAACACACTTTGTAGACCCTGCTAGCCTGAAACTCACAGAGATCCTCCTGTCTCTGCCTTCCATGTGCTGGGATTAAAGGCATGGGCCATTCTGCCCTGTGATATGTTGTTCACATTTTAAAGATAAAGTAGAAGGTGGGCATGTAATGTAGCTCAGGGATAGAACATTTGCTTAGCATGTACAAGGCCATGGATTTGGTTCCCCATATTAGTTTTGTG